>NC_065450.1:228204981-228526436 GCF_917563875.1 Diabrotica virgifera virgifera | reverse complement strand
AATATTAAAAATATTTTATTAAAAGTATCTTCTAATTTTTTCAAACATGTTTTTTTTGCAAAATGTATTACTGAATAATTATGTTTCGTTCTTTATTTGTTACATTGTTACATTTACATACAAAAGTAGTGTTTAATTGTCTTCACAAAATGTTGTATTTTTTGTTTGTGTGTTTTTTTGTAAAATTTATTACTAATTTTCTTTGTTTATTTGTTGCATTTACATAAAAAAAGTAGTTTTTAATTGTTTCAAAAATGTTGCATGTTGTGGTTGTGTTTTTTTTTGTAAAATATATTACTAATAAATTATCTTTATTTCTTTATTTGCTACATTGTTACATTTATTACCGGATTAATAATCAGTAATCGTCAATTGTCAATTCAGTCATGCCTTGACTGAATATAAAATATATAAAATATATGAAAATAATAATAGCATGAAAGTATTTCAATTAATTTAATTAAAAATATGTAATAGGAAATATAAACATAAACATTTTGTCCAGTCGTTTTATACCGATACTAAAGTTGTTAAAATATTTTTGGCCGTGGTCTTGTTTGTAAATTACAGAAAGAGATTCATTATTGTAATTCACTTGATCTTGTTATAAATGGGACCAGCATCAGCATCGCATTTTTGCCAATTATTATTGTCTTGAGTCAAAATACAATTATGTAAGTATAAATAGAGTAACAGTCACATTTACGATCTTTTCTATTTATTTATTTTTAGAAATAATAAGAACGAGAATTTCAATTATCAAAGTCTATTTTTATTTAACAATAAAACTCTGAAGACTTTTGATTTGAATATTTTCACAAAATTTATTATAAATTACTGTCACTACACCTGTTTCAGCACAGTGCCTTTCTCAAGTGATGTGTATTTACTATAGTCCAGGGTAGTAATTAGGTTTTTTCCATGACACTTAAACAGCCAGGGTACTGAAGCGTTTTTTCGACAGGTAATACCTATAGGAACAAATTGTAACTATTTCCTGCGTAGGATCTGGTGGCCATTTTTATTTATAAACAATTTAGTGTCAAAAAATGATATTTTTCACTTTCATTTTTCAAATCAATGGAAAACAGGGAAACTTGTTTTTTTTAGTACAAATAATATGTTCGAGATTATGAAAAAAGCTTTAAAATGACGTATTACAAAGTTTGATATACTCATTTATTGTTAATATAATAGCGAAAAAAGGTCGGAATTGCAAAAAAAAATATTTTCGCAATAACTGTTGTAAAAATTAGTGTACAACTTTGAAATTTTTGTAAAATAATGGTTCTTTGGTACTTAATCTGTAATAAAAATTTCAAAGCGATTCATTCAATTGTTTAAATTTTATTCAAATTGTTTTTCCCAGAGAGCATTTTTGCAATAACATAAGTAAAAAAATGACGTTAGAACCATTCCAAAGGTACCAAATGAAAGAGCATGAGCTATATTTTCAAGTGAATAAGAAATGTATTTATTAGTAATAAATAATTATGCAAAAGTATCGTAAATCTTTCGTTATACACTTTTTATTTTGTTATATAAGAAATTATATATATTTGTTACAATTTTTTATCAATTATGATATAAATAACATTACTTGGTAGTTGTACACTTAAAACAGGGTAAAAAAGTTAATTTTTTTGGAAAAGTTATTCAGAAAGTTTATAAAGAAAAATTGATGATAATTTTGCATAATTATTTATTACTAATACATGCATTTTTTATTCACTTTTTTAAAACCATGTTGAAAATGTAGCTCATGCTCTTTCATTTGACACCTGTGGAATGGTTCTAACGTCATTTTTTTCTGACTTATGTTATTGCAAAAAAATGCTCTCTGTGATAAACAATTTGAATAAAATTTAAACAATTGAATGAATCGCTTTGAAATTTTTATCACATATTAAGCACTAAAGGACCCTCATTTGACAAAAATTTCAAAGCTGTACACTAATTTTTACAACAGTTACTGCGAAAATATTTTTTTTTGCAATTCCGACCTTTTTTCGCAATTATATTAACAATAAATGAGTATATCAAACTTTGTAATACGTCATTTTAAAGCTTTTTCCATAATCTCGAAGATATTTGTACTAAAAAAATCATAAGTTTCACTGTTTTCCGTTGATTTGAAAAAAAAGGGGAAAATGCCATTTTTTGACAGTTAATTGTTTATAAATAAAAATGGCCGCCAGATCCTACGTAGGAAATAGTTATTATTTGTTTCAATAGGTATTACCTGTCGAAAAAACGCTTCAGTACCCTGGCTGCTGAAGTGTCACGAACAGGGTATATTTTTGTCTTATTACCCTGGCCTACTAGGCGTCTACACTTTAAAGTCTCTAACTGAATAGATTGAGAAGTGAGGAGTTGTTCGTTTCAAGTTGGTTATTCACAATTATTATTATCTTCTTCTTCATGTGCCTTGTCCGTTGCGGACTTTGGCTATCATTATATCAATTTTAATTTGGTTTGTTTCTGCGTTTCTGAATATCTCGATCGATGTTAGTCCAAACCATTGGCGTAAGTTTTGAAGCCATGAGTGCCTTCTTCTTCCGGGTCTGCGTTTGCCCTCTATTTTACCCTGTATTATCAGTTGGAGTATGTTATGTATTTATCATGTCGCATAATATGACCGAGGTATTCAAGTTTCCGTTTCTTAATTGTGAAAGAGATTTCTTATTTTTGTTTTTCCCTCGGCGCAATACCTCTACGTTGATGGAGTGAGTCGTCCAGGATACTTTGAGCATTCGTTGGTACACCCACATTTCAAATGTCTCCAGATTCCTCATTAATGTTTCTGTTATTGTCCAGGTCTTTGCGCCATTCAGCAAGACTGGAAATACATGTCATTTTAGCAGCCGTATTTTTAGTGGGAGAGATATGTCGCAATGGGTGAATATACCTATTTCTCATGTTGTTAAATGTTGCTCTGGCCTTTTCAATTCTAGATTGTATTTCGGTTGCTTGATCCCATTTCGAGTTGACGACTGTTCCGTGTTCCAAGGTATATGAGTCAACGTGTTGAATTAATTGTTTCTTGAAGTTATACTTCTATTGAGAGTAAAATTTCATAATACTGCACGCATGCGCACACAGACAGTATGGCGTTTAGTTGCTGAATCTTTCAAGTTATGTATAAATATATCAGTGCAAGAAAAGGTGTGAAAAAAATATATAGTGTTTTTAGTAAATATATTTATTATAATTTTTGTGTCTTTGGATTTGTCTTCCTCAGGAGTAAGACGAGTATTATTAAAACATTTTATTGTATATTTATTATACTTCACCTTCCAGTCTGTTTGTTACCGTGAATTGTCATTAGGTACGTCCGAACCGATACAGACAGCGTATTTGGTATAGTAATTCGGCCAGAGATCGAGAGGTCTTGAGTTCGAGTCCGGAGCAATCCTATACTTTTTTTATTTTTTTGAAAGCGGTAAGCACAAAATTAGTTTGGTGTTTAAAAAAATTAAAACAAACTGTTTAAAGTATATTTATTTTTAAGAAATCATATAATAGAAGCATAACTTCTTACGTGCGTACAAAGTACACACAAATTCTTTTTTTTTTCAATTGTCTAGCAGGTTTTTGAGTTTTGCCGATCCATTTTGTTTTATTTATGTTGAGGTTAAGTCCTCTTTTTTCACTTGCTCTTTGTACCCTGTCCATAAGAGAGAGGGGAGAGAACACATCCCTAAGAATTATTATATCTGTATTTTTTAATTTATATTAAATATACCTGCCAATAGGTACTGAACTATCGAACATCACATTAGAAAATAATGAAATCATCATGCCCTGCGACCATTACACATATCTAGGAATCGTTTTTGACACAACGGGGAAAGATGATGAAGAAATAAAAAGAAGAATAACACAATCCAGAAAAACAATAGGTTGTCTAAACAGCGTACTGTGGAATCATGAAATAGGAAAAAGAAGAAAACACAATATCTACGAATCTCTTATTAAAAGCAGTCTATTGTACGGAGCAGAAACTTGGCGGATAACCGAAAACAACAGAAGAAAACTGGAGGCAGTAGAAATGGACGCTTTTAGAAGATCAGTAGGAGTGTCACGCAGAGAGAGAATACGTAATGATGACATAAGACAGCGAATGGGGGTTGACGGCTCTCTAACAACAGACATAGAAAGAAAACAGCTGATATGGTACGGACACGTCCAGAGGATGGATAACTCAAGACTCCCTAAAATAATTATGCAATGGGTACCACCAAACCGCAGAAAGAGAGGAAGACCCAAGAAATCTTGGAGAGAGGGAGTAACGAAGGCGATAAGCGCAAGAGATCTTAGAGAGGGCCAATGGGATGATAGAGTGTCATGGAAATTAGGCATCGGACAACGTCGCAAGACGTTTTAAAACCGATTGATATATATATTTTTTAATTTATTAATTTCCATAGATTCTAATAAAGATAGCTTTATTAGACATTTGCGATCACCGTTGCGAAGGCTTCTGAATACAGAATAATTGTCCAGCATTTGATATCTGAGTCCATTCATGAATGTTTATTAACCAAGAAACTTGTTTTCTTCCTACACCTCTACGGCTCTCTATTTTGCCTTTAAGCATCCGTTGTAATATTTTATATCGATTTCTCCTCACTATATGTCCCAGATAAGACATTTTCTGGTGTTTAACGGTCTGTTCCGTGGCGTGTGTGGATGCGTGTAATAACGTTATTGTCCACGGAAACAAATAAAATAAAAGTAATAAATAAAACGTAAAACAATTGTCAATAATATATTTATTTATTTCGGTGAAAAGGCATGCTTTGTTTATATCTCATAAGGGCTTGTTATTCTTTTGCCGAGCGAGAGGTTATGACCGACCGGACTGCAAGCTGTGACTGAACTAAACTACAAACATTAATTTGTGATTATGTGGTTTTACCATATGGCCAGACAGGCGATAATTTATTAGATCTGAAAAGGTCAAAAGGCATTTTACATGAATAGGGATATATTTCGTTTCTTAAAACTGAACAGGCCCTTTTATGCATATGGTTTGGTATATTATCAGCGGAAAAAATGTGAATTTTAAATGGGACGTATTATTTCGTTTTGAGAGAAAAGTTATTAAAAATTAAAAATTAAAATTAGCAAAACAGTAATAGGGATGTTCACTAATTTTTAAATTCTTCCCAGTCGTCTTTGATCAACGACTAGTTTTGTATACTTATTTACTCAGTGTATTTGAATGTGTGCAGTTTTTTACGTATTTAATTATTAAAAATTAAACCAAATAAGTGGTGTTTTGTTCCTGGGTGTGTAAATACATCAAAAAACAGTTCTGACAAGATTTTTATTACCTTTCCAGCCAATTTAAAACAGAAAAAGAAATGGTTTTTGCAGCTAGAACTTAAAATAACTAACTTAAAGAACTAACTTAATAAAATAAACATTATAGAAGTTTTCCAGAGACTTTCGGCCCTTGGTAATAATGTAATTCTTTCTGCATTTACATTTTTCAAAAATACTTATTAGTTTTCTCATTTTTCGAAAAAAATGAATGAATTTAAATAGCATTGGACCAAGATTTTGCACCTACCCCCTTAAAGAGTAAATGAAAAGTTTCGGGACCTAAAATTTGTATTCCTTAAACTGGGATATTCCTAAAAGCGGGATTCTAATAATACATACAGTAAAAGTAAACCTTGAAATAACTACATGTGGATGTAGGTATGACTTTATATTATATTAAAATCATTAATAATTTAGTGAAAAGATTGGTTGAAATGAAAATGTATAATAACCAAGTTCAAAAATATTTTTTACCTTGGAACAGTTGTCAACTCGACCGAACAGGGAGAAGTTGGTTTTTTGCGGTTTCCCAACTTCATTGCACAATTATACCTGTTCGTCCCCAGAAAATAGCCGCAACTATTTTCAACACTCGAACGCACACTGTCCACGCTGTGCTCAAAACCTCCTGACCACCGACGAGGGACGCAGGCTTGCCTGTCGTTGTACAATGGTTTCTAGGGAGCTAGATCGAGAGCAAAGCACGGACAGTACACGTAAATGTCAATGGAACCAACATCAACTCCATCAAACTTTCTTCTCCTGGTAAACCAGGAACACCAGGAACACCACACTTGCCCCAGTGCGTTTTTCGGACTGTTTGCTTTGACTACCATTTTTCTCTCTTCGATTTACAACACAATCACATTCACTACAAACCCTGAAGAGGACAAAATCCTAAACGGGGACACTCATTGTAAGCATTTCCACAAAGCATTTTCAATCTTTACACGCAAATCTACACATTGAGTATATGTCAACTCGAAATACGAAACAACCGAAATAAGATCTAGAGTTGAAAAGGACATAGCAACATTTAACAACAAGCATGAGAAATATTTTCACCCATTGCGACATAATATCTCTCCCACTAAAAATGCGGCTGCTAAAATGTTATTATTTCCGGTCTTGCTATATGGCGCAGAGGCCTGGACAATAATGGAAACATTAATGAAAAAGCTAGAGGCATTCGAGATGTGGGTGTACCCACGTATCCTCAAAATATCCTGGGCGACCCACACCAACGTACAGGTATTGCGTTGAATGGGAAAACAAAAAGAAATCTCTTTTACAATTAAGAAACGAAATCTTAAATATTGCTTTCATATCATGAGGCATGATAAATATCGTATACTCCAACTGATAACGCAAGGTAAAATAGAGAGCAAACGCGGACCCGGAAGAAAAGACACTCATGACTTAAAAACTTACGCCAATGATTTGGACAAAAATCGATCGAGTTATTCAGAAACGTCTCAAATGAAATTAAAATTGCCATGATGATAGCCAACGTCCACAACGGACAAGGCACATGAAGAAGAATAAAAATATTTTTAATACACCTAATCAAGGTAAAGTAATAACCAGCCAATGTATGTATACAATATGCATGCGTACAATGCATGCATACAACTTTCTCTATTTTTTTTTTGTGGAGTATTAAGCATTTATTTTTTTAGCTTAAAGAAGACATGGAAAATTATATGGAATATACACTCAGTACAGCTGTGGTAGATTTATTTTTTTACAAGATGCCAATAAATCATACGCCATTGTTACATCTACACTACAGTCGGTAGTTTATACGAATCGGCTTTCTGAAACCCTTCTTCCATTTTATTTGTTTATTTTTGTAAAACCCAAAATATGTCCTTACAAACAGTCTATCCACTTTAAATTAAACAAATTCACTATAAAACTCCACTTTAACCCTGATAAAACAAGAAGAGAACAAAATAAAATGACCTGAAACGTCAAACAGGTAAACAGTAAATAACACTATGAGAATGGAGCGCTTGGGGTATGCAACTAGTGACGTCAGGCCAATAGAGAAGCGTTCTTGAAATTTAAAATAATGCTAGATTTCTAATAAAGATTTTTTATAGAAAGGCTTTTTCAATTTTGTTGAAATTTTGGATAATTATTCCTAGGGTGTTTCTTAATCGTTTTACATGTTTGAAATGACTTTTTAATTTTTTGTGACCATCCCTATTGAAGCGTGTCGCCACAGGTCTTTAGCAGTTCTCTTTACTTTAAGGATAGCTTAAGGCCTTTATTTTGAATATTGATACTGTTCATTAAAATATTGTTTTCTGTCTATCCAGATTCTGGTGTTATGTACCGCTTTAATCTTTTTGTGCATATGAAAATGGTCATGTTTGCGTTGTAGTGTTTCAATTTCCGTCAAGGTGTTACTAATAAAGAAAATCTGTATCTTTTACATTTTAATTTAAACAACTATTTCGCTTGAAACATTACTTTCTGGCGAATTAACCGGCGACAATAAAAAGGATTTCGAATGAGTTTGCAGACAAATGTGGCTTTTATGAGATATTTCCTGTTTCTAAAACAATTACCCCAATGCGTATCGTTATTACTCTCTCTTTGAAATTTGAACGCCAAAAACTATAATAGTAATTATTGTTTGTGTGTTGTTTTTATGCCAATTTATTGGCAATATAATTGACTGGGAAACACACCGAACACATGCACTGTAACCTTAATGACACAAGAAATATAACTGTACAAGGATTTTGAAATTGTAATGTCCTATAAAATCAGTCATAAATATGCATTTTTGGTCATCCCTCTCTGATTTTTTGAATTTTCATTTCGATCAATTTGAAGGCATTTTATATTTTATGCCATGTCTGTTGAAAGACATTGAAAGTCATTAAAAGAATGAAAGAAATGAGATGCTGAAATATGGTGAGAAAGTGGTAATTAATACTCTCCATTCCCTTTTTAACATAATACAGTCGAACCCGCTTATTGGAATAGCCTTCGTGACAAGCAAAAGTATTCTTATAACCGGGATATTCTAATAACCGATCATTGGTGGCTAGTAGAAACGTTTCGGAACCTCAAATTTCTATTCCTTAAAGCGGGATATTCTTATAAGAGGTATTCTATTAAGCGGGTTCGACTGTATTAAAATAAAAAAGAATCCCAAACGACTAGAAGGACACAAGAAAGGGGACAAAGCAGATATAAAAAAACTACCGTCCTATAACACTCCTCAATGTAACGTATAAACTCGTAACAAAAATTTTAACCAATAGATTGACGACAAAATTCGACGGATATCAGTCGAAAGAATAAGCTGGCTTTAGAAAGGGATTTAGGCACAAGTGACCATTTATTAAGTATGAAAATCCTTATAGAACGAGCAACTGAATACCACATACCTCTATACATATACCCTATTCCACGAACATACGCCTGTTTTGGATTACTTCGACAACGAATATTTTACTGTGCAAAATAAGAAGAACGAAAGTAAATTGCAAATTACATTGTTGTTTATTGGAATAATTATTAGCGCCATTTACTTTCGTACTTCTTATGTTGCACAGTAAAATATTCGTTGTCGAATTAATCCAAAACAGGCGTCTGTTCGTGGAATGGCCCATAGCGTTCATAGATTTCGAAAATAGGTATTTCTCTGAACTGGTTCCAATCTTACATACTTGGATAATAGGAAACAACTGGTTAAAGCAAATGATACAGACTCTAGTCTCAAAAATATTGTATGTGGGGTACCACAAGGTTCAGTATTGGGTCGTCTACTTTTCCTTATCTTTATTAATGACATCACTAGTTTAAAAATTGATGGAAAAGTTTTTCTTTTTGCTGACGATACCAGTATCACTTGGAGCAACTCAAATATCACAACTCTTCATGCTACTATAACTTCTGATCTACTCACAATAAAATCCTGGTCCGATTCTAATTTACTCTCTTTTAACGTAGATAAAACAGTAGCATTATCCTATAAAGGAACTCTTCAACCCTTATCTCTTCATAACAGCCAGATCAGTATCGTTGATTCTGTAAAGTTTCTTGGTATTTTTTTAGATAGCAACCTTAAATGGTTCCTTCATATCGATGTGTTAAGCAAGAAACTATCCTCAGCTTGTTTTGCAATAAGATCTGTTTCGAAGGAAATGAATTTAGCCTCTTCCAAAATAACATACTTTTGATTGTTCGAGTCCCATCTTCGATATGGTCTGCCTTTTGGGGTTCTGGTACAGCTGCCCAATCCGATGTTATTTTTAAATTACAAAAAAGAGCAATAAGATATCTGTTTGGCCTCAGAAGAGCAACACATTGTAGAAGCTACTTCAAAGATCACAGGAATCTAACACTACCTTCTTTATATATTTTAGAAACTGTTTGCTTAATTCGTAAACATCTACATGTCTTTCCAGCAAGACCTAGACATGACTATTCCACCAGAAATTCTACCTTTGACATCTATTTACCGATCCCGTCCAGTGAGTTAGTAAAGAAATCTATATTATTCTGCAAAAAAACTATACAATCATCTCCCTCTAGAACTTAAATCTGCAACATATTTCCCTAAGTTCCGCAAAATGACAAAAGCCTATTTATCTGAATAAAAAACCATATTATTCAATAACAGAGTTTCTTAACCAATAACTAAGAAATTACAGTATTCTTATGTATAAGTAGAATCTTAATCTATATTTGAGTGTCATATGCAGCAGCACAACTTATTAAATTTCTTAAGGTAGATTACGCAATTTGCAAATTTTTTTAAATTTTGCAATAGGGCTTTTCATTCACAGTCATTTGTTTCGAGCTTCTGTCATGTGTCACATAATATTAATATATCTTACGTCATACGTTATTGGTGTTGCCAATTATACAAACCAAAGACGTATGACGTAGATATATTAATATTATGTGACACATGACAGAAGCTCGAAACAAATGACAATCGATGAAAAGCCCTATAGATTGTTACTGATTTTTACTGTGAAATCACTTTATTATGTTTTATTTATATTGACGATTTGTATAATTTTAGTTGTTAAATTTTTCATGACAATAAAATAATGCATATTTCTATTCTATTCTAAAAGGCTTTGGACAGTGTCGAACGTTGGGCAGTGAAAAATTATTTGATTAACAGCAGAATTGACCACATATATACAGACCTTACAATATTATAAGGAAGCCAAAACGACAATTAAATTATATGAAGCAACACAATCAATACAAATAAATAGTCGTGAGACAGGGTGACACAATATCACCGAAACTTTTCAGTCAGGCTCTGGAAGATATTTTTAAAAGATTAGAATGGGAAGAAAAAAGTATAAAAAATTGTGGACAACGTTTGAACAATCTAAGGTACTCTGATGACATCGTATTGATAACCGATAAAAAAGAAGAATTGTTTGAAATGATGAAAGCACTGAACATAGAAGCTGGAAAGTCAGGCCTTAATATGAATTACAGCAAGACCAAAATCATAACAAATACAGATGAGGACATCACAATGAGGATCGGACAAGATGAAATAGAACAAGTTCACGATTATATATATCTGGGTCAAATTATAAAACTTAACAAGGAAAACCAAACAGCAGAGATCAAAAGACGAGTTAGACTGGCATAGGCGGCATTTGGCAAACTAAGCTACATACTTAAAAACAAAAGATGTCCACAACATCTTAAAACCAAGGTATACAATCAATATGTACTCCCTGTTCCACTTATGGTTCCCAAACGTGGAAGTTTACAAAAGCAAACATGGACAAAATCATAAAAACGCAAAGAGCAATGTAAAGGCAAATGTTGCACATAATACTAATGGATAAAAAGAGAAACGAGTGGATAATAGAGAAAACCAAAGTTAGGGATGTTAGATAAAGACAAGAAGTTGTAAAATTGAAATGGAGATTTGCCGCACACAATATAAAACAAAAAGAAGACCGATGGAACAAAATTCTTATAAATTGGAGACCGTGGGAACATAAACGAAGCAGAGGAGCATAGGCGTAACCAGGGGGTTGTTTTGGTGGTTATAACCCCCTCCCCACTTTTGGATGTACTTTGAGCTCTATACGCTTAACACCATTATTATTCCATACCCCCCAGAGACCTTCAAGTAGATGTAACTCCCCCCTTAGAATCATCCTGGTTATACCTCTGCAGAGGAGGCCCCTAAATGAGATGGGCAGATGATATCAAGAAGCACATGGGCTCTAGGTGGATAACTGTAGCGACAGCCAGAGAAGAATGGTAAAGGATTGGGAAGACCTATGTCTAAAGATGGATCAAAGAAGGCTAATTAGATAGGTAGATGATAGATGTTATTAAGATATACCGAAGAACATTATATACGACGAAATAATCTTATCCATTGATCTGAGGTATCTCAATTTGAGTGTAAGCAATCGGAAAGGAAAAGGAAGAACAAACAGGAATGGAAGAATATGATAAACCAAATCATGAGCCTGCTTGGCTCGAAGGCTAATGAATTATTGTTACTCTGGTTGGAACTAAGAACTTGGGAACGGAAACAACAGAAGGAAGAAAAGAGGACGTCCTAGGTTAGTGAAACGGGCAAATAAAAAGAGCAATGAAAAAAAAAGAATGGTAGTAATAATGGCAGTAGGATAATAAAACAATGAATTAAACAATACATTTTTTATCATTACTGTAATCAAGGCCGCGTTTAGGTCAATTGACACCCTAGGCAATTCTCAAGTAGCTGCCCTTCAAGCATGTACCATTTTTGCGAAAAAAATTATTGCTAGCAGATTTTTATTTAAATAAGAATACTTATAAGAATATTTAAATAAGAATTGTCATTCCAGCTTGATCACATCAGATTTATTTTTTGATTTTTCTTTGGAAAAATCATCTATAATGTCGTCATAATTTATCGCCTTTGTTACGTCACTTTCTATGGACGAAATCGACAAATTGTTAAGAAGTTGATTCGTCATACTTGATCGAAAATTATTTTCATGACTATTTTCAATTCTTGACATCTTCGAAAATGACATTTCAGCGGACACGTTGGTTGTCAACTGGGAGGCACAAATAAATGCGCAAAGCAATATCAAAATTAGGGAAAATATCTTTCAGTCCACTCTTCTTTAAATATTTAGATATGTCAATTATTGGTGATTGGTGATTGGTGATTTTATTGTGGTATCCAAATGACCCTTTAAGTGAATGCATTCATGTAAGAATGATGTAGGTATCTATTATTGCAGTCAATGACGGTATTTGGCTCCGAATTTCATCCTACTGCATCAATTTACTTGATATTTTCGCTGTAAGTAGGGAATAGCTCAAGAAACAAAGTCTACCCTATATCCTATGGCGCTTTTAACTTAGGGGTGGTTCCCACCCGTTCTCGGGGGTGGAATGTTTTTTATCAAACTAACACCGGAAGTGATCAGAGAACCTAATTCTAAGCAAAAACTGTTTTATAAATTTTTTTGAAAACTCAATACTTTTTGAGTTATTTGTGGTTAAAAATTTGCCATTTTCATTGAAAAATGACACTTTTCGGAGACTGTTTTTTGGGAATACCATAAGAATTGTGCATCTAACGAAAAAAACATTATAAAACATTTTTGTAGTTTGTGAAAAATCAGAAAGATTCATTTTTTCATAATTCTTCTACTTTTAATAAAAAAGAGATGGTAGGTGAAAAAAGATTTTTTTGGTGCATGCTCAAATCGGTGTATTCAACTTAAAATAACAGAGAAATGGTCGATTTTAGGGGTATAATGCTACGAATACTTTTGTAGCGCTTGAAAAGATCTTTAAAACGAGAACTGTTAAATGTCGGTTACATTCAAACTAAGCGAGATATGGTGCAAAAAAAACTAAGGTATGACTAATATATTTTAAGGAAAAATGAGTATAAAATAAGAAATAGTATATATAAATATAGAAAAAAATATATATTTAACCCCTCATCCACCAGAATTTAAATGCATCGTTTTCCTTCTGCAATACCTTCTACTATAGTATTATTTCTATATTAAAAAAGTTGGACGGGTTTAAAATGAATGGTTTTTGAAAAGAATAAGATTAAATTATAGAGCACATTTTTAAATTTCCTAAAAAATCTTCCTTTTTCTCCATGTAATTCGAAAGTGATAAGAGATACGTAAAAAAATACCTTACAAAAATGTAGGTTTTCTTTTAGGTAACAATTTTATTTTTGTTTCATTACTGTATCTCATTATCCTTTTCGAGTTACATGGAGAAAAAGGAAGATTTTTAAAAAAATTTAAAAGCGCTCTCTGTAATTTAATCTTATTTTTTTCAAAAACCGTACATTTTAAACCCGTCCAACTTGTTGAACATAGTAATAACACTATAGTAAAAGGTATTGTAGAAGCAAAAGGATGCATTTAAATCTGGTGGATGAGGGGTTAAAATATACATACTTCGCATTTTATCTTAATATAAATTATTCATCCTTTTTTGCACCATATCTCGCTTAGTTTGAATGTAATCGAAATTTAACATTGTGGTCATTTTAAAGGTCTTTTAAGGCAGTACTTACAAAATATATTGATAGCATTATACCCTTAAAATCGACCATTTCTCTGTTATTAAGTTGAACACACCGATTTGAGCATGCACAAAAAAAATGTCTTTCCACCTACCATATCTCTTTTATGTTATCACTAGAAGACTTATTAAGGAACGAATCTCTTTGATTTTTCATAAGCTACAAAAATGTTTTATATAGTTTTTTTCGTTAGATGCATAATTTTTAAGGTATTCGCAAAAAACCGTACGAAAAGGCGACATTTTTCAATGAAAATGGCAAATTTTCAACCACAAATAACCCAAAAGTATTGAGTTTAAAAAAATTATAGAACAGTGCGCCCGCCGCCGCCTTTGCAGTGCTGTCGACAGCCCAACAATCCCTAAATTTACAACTTCTGTCTTTTTTGAATGAATAGTGTTAAGAAAATGCTATTTGTTTTCTAGAAATGAATGCCCACTTATATTCCATTGATGGATGTACCATGTACTTAAATGTTATTCGATTTCAATTTTTATATACAAATATTTTTTGTACAGTATTTTTGCCGCCCTCTCATAATTTGCCGCCCTAGGCAACTGACTATATTGCCTAATGGATAAAGCAGCCCTGACTGTAATTGCTAAACCCACATCGATGGTGAAATAAAGACCGCGTTTGTCATATTTTAGCAGCTACAAAAATTTCGAAATGCTTATACACAAACCTTTGAGTAGGACTAAAAATAAAAATAGTTAACACTTATGTAGATTATTATATTTATAGCAATTGAAATTGAGCGCGGACCACTTTTACAACAAATTAAGAGCAGCTGAAATCATTATTTAAATAATAAATGAAGTTTTCCGGAAAAATAGAACTAAAACAAAAGTGAACTCATAAAGAAAACTGTCGAAAATTTGTACCAGATAACCTACAAACCTGAGTTATTTCCGGGAACACGGTTTTTTACGATTTGGCACAATTTCCACAATACATGTCCAAAGCAAAAAACTTTTTTTTCCGCAACACGTGCCTAAATTAATCCAAAAGTTATTTCACTGTAAAGATAATGAAAATAAAAGTGTTATAATATAAGAAAATCTTACCTTGTTCTCACTACAACCAAGAAAATAGCTAACACTGTGGAAAAAATAGTTCTAGGACGGAAATAACGAAAAAAATGTTTACTATTCCTTGCCAGAAATCACAAGGATATTATCCATAAACGCAAAGAAGTATTCTGCCGCACCAAAAACAATTTGCCGTGATTCACATTTTGATCGTAATGAATTGTACGCACATATGTTTGCTCATTAAAGGGTGCTAGTGTTATGCATTTGTCAATTTATTCTGTCTCTGGATTCTGGATGGATGCGATGTGAGTACACGTCACGCGAGAGAGCGATGGTGGGAGCACTAGCTCAGCTTAGAGAACCTAAAATAAGTCAGAGGACAGGCACGGTTTAGGGGGTGATTTAGGGGGCAGCCCAATATGCAGTGGCCTATTAAAAATGTTTAGTATTACGTTTATATGGGATTGAGCCATAATTATTAATATATCGTTCTCAAAAAAGATTATTCTAAAAACCAAGATTTTTTAGGTTACGCATTTCTCTTAAAAAATGACATACTTGGCCTAGATCTTATAGGCCACAGCAATGGTGGCGCAGGTATTCTGTGTTGACAATTATTGAGTTTTGAGTTTGTCCTATTCCAGAGGTTTTGCCAGACTCTCAAGCACATTTGGTTTACTGTATGTTGTAAATCTACACCAAGTTGTATACTCTCTTCTTCTTCTTTAGTTTATTGGCCTCCACCTACTTGGGTATTTGGTCAGCTCATCGTCGCGGAATCAGGGAAAAATCCCTTATTCACTTACAATTTTGAGTTAGTACATTGTACAATTTGCTTCTTCTTCTTCTTCTTCTGTATACCCCCAATTGGAATCTCAGAACGGAATGCCTCTTTAGCCGCTTGATCGACGTTTTCGTTACCTGTAATACCCACGTACGATGGAGTCCAAATAATGCTAACCAATACGTTCTTAAGGAACACCCATAAACTACGTCGTTGAAAAGGGGGAGGGGGACTTTGCTTATTACGACGGTATACGACAGGGGGGAGGGGGCCATGAGTGCACATCCGTCGTTGTTTGAAGTTCACGAATATAAAAAATATATCCTATTTTAGAATTTAAAAAAATTAGTATATTATTTTTATCGCATACTTTTCATTTTGTTTTTATCACTCACAGCCTTAATAATATTGCTAGCAGTTTTATACAGACTAACAAACAATAAAACATTGTTCTATGTCTTTAAACAAACGCTTCTTTTCAGAACAACGTCTGGAAGCAATAAGTATTAAACTGTTCACTTATTTACTGAATACTCTGTGTGAAACAATTCTACAAGAATGAATAGAAATAAAATATTCTATTCTATTTAGTTATTACATTGTATCTATTTATACTTAATAAAAGAAATGGCATTGGAATCAAAACAAAATAAATATTAAGATTTATATGATGCAGTTAAGAAAGCATAGGAACTCCGATGAAAGTGTTGTCTTTTGTCCCATTAGAGCTAATTATTAGTTGTACAGTGAATTGAGAGAAAAAAGTACTCGGAAATTAATGAGCTACATAGTAATACTGATTTGGATACATTCGTCAATAAACTTGGAGAGCTAACTTTAAAAAATCCAGAAATAACATTGAATTTAAAAAAAAATCTCTAAAAAGAGGGGTCATGAGTTTCAATTGCGACGTCGGTATGAGGGGGGGGGGGGGGGGTCAACTGTAAACGACGCTTTACGACGGAGGAAGGGAGGGTGGGTATTAAAAACTCCAAAATTTTTACGACGTAGTTTATGGATGCTCCATTATCTACTAATTGGTGGCATGCGTTGTGGATATTTTGAATTATTGGGTTTTGGGAGTAGATATTATTAATGGATAGTATGGAGGATAGCGAGACAGTGCAGATTACAAGGTTTTTGCTTCTGTTGGTTGGACAACTAATTGCTTTCATGACAACATATAGTTCAGCTGTGTAGATGCTACAGTAATATGGAAGACGGTAGGTAGCTTTAACTTCGTTGGTGGAAGTCACAGACGAACCAACTTGATTTTCGGCTTTAAAAGCATCTGTGTAGATGATTGGGTCATACTGTTTGGTGTGGACGGAACTAGGAGTTTCTGTTTTGTTATAATATGTTGATAGACTGCTGTTTATAGTGGGCAGTGTTATTGTCCATGGTGGAGTGTTAGAGTATGAGATTGGAGTAGTAGTTTGTAAATCTATATTACCTATTAGTTCTTTAAGAATTTTAGAAGCTGGTTTTATTGTTCCGGGTTTGTTTTTTAAATACATAGATGTGTGCTCTTATATTGTGTGTTGCAATACACGCGTTGAAAATACGTATTGTAAATATGTATTGTGAAAAAATCATCAAAACTATGAGATTTTCGATGATATGATTTGTTCTTTGACTTTGACGGCAAAAATTGAGACTGCAGTAGATGCCATATGTTCCAGTGGGAACGAAGAAAATAAGTAAGTTCTTTGACTACCTTTACTCCGCTATTGTTGGTATGTTCTTGTTGTTGACTTCTTCTTTTAGTATTAGCTACCAAAGTTTGCTGCATTCTGCTGATGGGTTTGCTACACATTTTTCTTCATTAAGTAGATGAGGGCTGCTTCTTTGACGCTTCTCTTTTTCATGTCTGTTTCTTTCATGATTATTGATTCCATTACAACCTATCAGGTAGCAGATAATCAAAGGCTAGCGCACATAGCTGGAAAATAGCAAGATATGGCAGGATCTAGCAAGATAACAGCAGAACAACCCTCCTAAATGAATTCTTATATTGGTGATCAGTAGAGAGAGGTCAGTAGCGCCATTGATGATGTATATGCATCGCCAATAAAATCAAGGATATTAAATATCGGGCCTTTTTTAAATCAGGTAGATTGTGACGGGAAGAAGTATAACAACTAAAAGGTGAGGTGCAACAAAATTTATTTCGAAAATTTATGAAACTGTTTTCTTGTGGCATGTTTAATTTAAGTATTATATTTATATGAGATATAGCCACAATTATTGGTGTAATAAAAAAATTATTTCGTGTTTAGTCTACTGACACCGTCCCTGTCCGCTAAGTACATGGAGACTGAATCTCTGGCGTTTCTGGTGTTCCCTCGATTCCTGCTGTCTTTCGTTTTGTTTTGTATATCGTTGGGGCTTATATTTTTTTACATAAAAACTTCCTGCACATGAATACCTTACAAGAAAAGGTACCTACGGTATAATTATCAAGTTGTTTGTTAAATCCTTTGAGAAGTCAAATTTGTATTTGGTAACTCACTATTCACTATTTACATTAAAAAGAAATAAAACAATCAGCTGTGCTATCCCTTTAAATTTTGCAACTATTTTATTTAGGTGCGACTATAGTAAGCGGTCTACCCCGAGGATGCGGTCTACCTCGAGAACGCGGTCTACCTGTGCATATCTACTATAGTGTGCAGAATAAGCCAATTTTGAGGTTTATTCCGTCATCATCATCATCATCAATGGCGTTACAACTCTTCGTGAGTCTTTGCCGCGTTTACTATTAGGTACCTTTCATGTTTGTTGGTCCTGTACCACTAATTCCCATTGTCTCACTCCCATTTTCTCCAGATCTTCTTTGACTGCATCTTCCCACCTTTTTACCTTCCATCTAATCATACCTTCTTCCATCTGGCCTTTCCCAGAACACATTGTTTATAAGGCGATTGTCGTTACTGCCACTGCGTATCACATGCCCTGCCCATCTGAGTCTATTGGCCCTTAATATCTGACTAGACTTTCCTTTCCGAATTCCCAATAGAGACTCGTTATTGTATCTGCGCCTCCATTCGTTTGTCACTCTGTCTCTGCAAGAGCCATATATCATTCGAAGGATTTTACGTTCCCACACCAGCAATTTATTTACTTCTCTTTTTGTTAGCGTCCATGTTTCGCTTCCATACGCGACTGCTGGTCGTATTATTGTCTTATATATCTGGATTTTTGCACCTCGTGAAAGAACTTTTGACTTCATTAGATGTTGCATTACAAAGGAAGATGTATTCCCTGCCATTATTCGCGTTTCAAGTTCTCGCTCTATTTTGTTGTTACTTGTGATTGTTGCTCCTAGATTCTTTAACCACTTCGAAGTTATGATCGTTTTGCCTTATTCGCCGTTGTTCTTGTTTTGAGATGACCATGTATTTTGTTTTGTCTTCATTTATTTTTAGACCAATGTTTAATACAGCTTCTTCAAAGCTCGAGAAAATATCATTAACTTCTAATGTTGATTTTTATTACATCTACGTCATCGGCAAAGGCGAGTATGATTTTTGCTCCCCGAGCAGTATGTCTGGTTTGAATTTTGGATAAAATTTTCGCATGACATATATTATAAGGTCAGGTTACACAACAATGGGGATAACGGATCTCCCTGTCTCAGTCCAGAATTTACGCAGAAAGCATATGATATTCTTCCCCTTATTCTAACTTGTGCAAAGGAGTTACTTACACACATTTGTGTTATCGCAGTTAGTTTCTTGGGTACGCCAAGCTCAATCATTGCCTTCCATAATGTTGCACGATTAATTCACCCTCTTCCGCCAGCTACATGACGTACACCCATTGTACGCCATGCCTTGCCCAGAGGTTAAGCTCAGTGGCGTAACTAACGCCAATGCAACCAATGCGGTGCATTGGGGCGCAGGCCTTAGGGGGGCGTAAAAAACTGATATTCTGGAAATATTTTAGCAAAAAAAATATGTTAAAGCAAAACTCTCTGTAGCTTTCCGAAAAAGCAAAATGTAAAAAAAAATTCGTGGTGTTTTATTCCGTTAGCGCAATAACAGACGGGCGACTGTGGCCGGGCACTCTGTGGATCCACAAAAATAGTTTCCGATGATTGACCGTGGGTTCTTATGTGGCGTGGACGTTGCATCACAGACGAGAAACTGTGGCCGGCCACAAGTCGGCCCTAGTTGATGGTATAGAAAATAACTTATATTTCAATAATAACTTTGAAATTTCATGTTTCAGGATCTCTATTAGTCCCAATTACTGCAGCAGTGGAGCTATGTTTTTATTTTCACGGTGCAAGTAGATGGCGCATAAATCGTTTAATTTTCGAAATTTTTTTGTGAAAATTATTTTACATATACTTCTTATAATAAATTCTAATTAAAATTTTCAAAACAATTAGTACGGTTCTTTTTATTTTAGTAATTAACAAAAAAGTATGTGAATTTCGTAGTTTTACACTAGGATAGCCTCTTAATTTTACTTTCAATTAATTTTTTGAATGATAATGTTTTTTAATAATTAACTTTAAAATTACTGTTATATTTCTTTGAACAATCTTTCTCTGATTTTGAATTTTGCATATATAGTGGTATTTTTAAAAATATGGTGCATATATGTATAATAGATTTTCAAAACGAATTGCGCATGTTTCTTGGAATGAATAAAATACCGCAACTGGAATATTCCAAATGAAAGAAGCTTAAGAAGAAACCAGGCCGATTCTGTATATTCTGCGGTATGCCAGCGGATACAAAGAGTTTTAGACCTGTCTCTCTTTTGTGTCACCTTTACAAGGCATTTGAAAGAATGATACTGAACCGGATCGCTGAATATGTGGAGACTAAAATTATTCCAGAACAAGCAGGATTCAGACCCGGAAAGTGCTGCTGCATCAAATTCTTAATCTCACCCAACATATTGAAGATGGTTTTGAATGGAAAGAAATAACAGGAGTAGCGTTCATAAACCTAACTGCCGCCTATGACACAGTTAACCATCAACGGCTACTCGCAAAACTCTACGAAACTACAAAGGATTTCCGACTAACAAGGTTAGTGAAATGTCTCCAGAATAGACGCTTCTACGTAACGCTCCAGTCCAAGAACAGTCGGTGGAGGGACCAAAAAACGGGCTACCACAGGGAAGTGTCCTCGCGCCGATTCTATACAACATATATACCAACGACCAACCCATACACAAACAAACAAGGCAATTTAGTTACGCTGATGATACAGCTGTGGCAGCTCAGGGAAGAACTTTCAATGAAGTCGAAGTGAAACTGACAGATCCCCTGGGAGACTTAGCTCTAAACTACGATAAAAACCATCTGAAACCCAATCCCACAGAAGCCCAGGTATGTGCTTTCCACCTTAGAAACAAACAGAAACAAGCATGCCCGAAGGCTGCTGGAGGTGGAATGGCGTGATCAGATGCTGGAACACAACGAAACGCCAAAATACCTTGGCGTCCGTCTGGATAGAATTTTGTCTTACCGATACCACTGTCAGGATGTCAATAAGAAAGTAAGTGCCAAAAATAATATCATCCGCAAGCTAACTAATACAAAATGGGGAGCACAACCACACACTCTCCGCACTTCTGCCTTAGCAATATGTTTTTCGGCCGCGGAGTTTGGAGCACCAGTATGGGCAAACTCTGCTCACCCAAAGAACGTCGACGTGGCTCTAAATGATACGGTTTGTATAATAGCGGGTTGGCTGAAACCGACACCTATCGAAGAGATATACCCCATAGCTGGGATTGATCCACCACCTATCAGGAGGAAGGTCATGTCAGAGGTAGAACGAAAAAAGCAGGGGACGGACCGAAGACACCCCTTATATGACCACCAAACTCAGCCAACCAAACTATGATCTCGGAAAAGGTTCCTGAAAAGATCAAGCGTCAACTATCGCGACACATTTTCCTACCTCAGAGGAAATGGCTGCTGGACACAATTTACCGTATCTGACTTGGAAAGCGCTAAACAGACTAAGAACCGGCGTTTCACGTTGTGCTAGTAACCTGAAAATATGGGGATACCAGGAGGACGATACCTGCAACTGTGGCGCGGTTCAGACCAGCCGGCATCTACTATCATGCACAGAGATGAGAGAGACCTGCACAGAAGAAGACTTAATTATAGCAAATGACAGGGCCATCTGTGTGGCCAACCATTGGAAATACAGAACTTAAAGTTGTTGGTGTTTCGGACACGGAAAGTAAGTAAGCCTGCATATTTTCCTGACTTTGCTGATTGGATATGGCTGGTACAATGTCGTGTGTAGTGAAATAGTATCCCCTGAAAGTACGGAGAATTTCTTTTGTTAGTTTCGTTGGAGGTTGGCGAGGGGGGGGGGGGAATAAGTCTGGGAATAGGGGCGCACGAGTAATACTTGCATTGGGGCGCAGGTCAGACTAGTTACGCCACTGGTTAAGCTGTGGGCATTTCTCGAAGTCTTATTGCAGCTGAAAGACTGGCACCTTCAGCTACCTTCGAGGCTCAAAATTTGACCGTTAATGAACATTTAACCCCCGGAGTAGAGTTGCACAAGTTTGACTTGAATGTTTGAACTTGACTTGAGTTTGACTTAATTTCAAGTCAAACTCAAGTCAATCCTTCTGACAAATAATTCAAGTCAAGTCAAACTGGTCAATCGTACAGGTTTGAAAATTCAAACTGTTTGTCAAACTAGTTTGAAAGAGTTTGAAAAATAATTTATTTAGTAGATATGTTACAGTTCAAGTTGATTATCCAGTTGGAGTTGACTCCAACTAGTTGGAGTCGACTCTAACGGCTGATTTCAGTAAAAGTTGATTATAAATATAAAATGAAGATTTATATTCAACATTTACTAGTAAAAGTAGACTCCAACTAGGAAAAGTATACTCTTCCCAATGCCATTTAGTAAATGTTGATTCTGATTCACACAAACAGCCGATTCTAGAAATTAAATGTTACTGAATATGTTCAAATTAGTCTAGGCTGTATCGTCGCCCCCGTTAGGTAAATTACTCCGATTCGAATTTTTTGCACAAACTTACTCAAAAAGAGGTCCTTATAACAAATCTACTGGGTGCCAGGCAGTACCTTGATCGATAAATTGTTTAAACAATTTTCTTTAGACAAATTAACAAAAATAATTTTTTCACTTCGAATATTTTTTTTTTAGATAATTTGGGTTATTCTGAGCAAAAAAAGGTATTTTGTGATTTTTCTCTAAAATTGATTGTTGTCGAGTTATACGCGATTTAAAATTTGAAAAATGCGAAAATAGCCATTTTCAAGGCTTAATAACTCGGTTAAAATCCATTATTATGAAAGTCAGAAAGTGACCAAACCAAAGTTTATAGCCCCCTCTACAAGATCCAGCAGAAATTTTTGTCACTATTTTATTACTAAGCTGTTATTTTTAATTATTAACAATGAGCGCTAAGTGCGTATTAGGCGGCCGTCAATGGTGAGTGCTAAAGAGATGCACCATTCCGCCGTCCAATGGTGAATCTCACTCGCACTCACATTGACAGCCGCCTCAATACATGCTTAGCGCTCATTGTTGATAGTTAAAAATAATATCTTATTAATGAAATAATGACAAAACTTTCTTCAGGATCTTATAGAGGTAGCTTTAATCTTTGATTTTTTTTAGTTTCTGACTTTCATAATATATTATAACATCGTATGGCATTTTTGCCTTTCGGACAGTTCCGGCGCCAATTACATCTTTAACCCTGCTTCAAGTAACTAGTGTCGATGTACACTAGCCCAGGGGGACCGACGGCTTAACGTGCTCTCCGAGGCACGGTGAGACAGCTCCTGTCATTACTGGAAATGAAAATGGTTTGTCTTTGGCAGGGCTCGAACCCACGTGCACTGGCGTATGAGGCCAGCGATTATGCCGTTACTCCACGGCCGCTCGCTCGACTTTCACAATAATTATCTTTAACCGGGTTATTAAACCTTGAAAATGGTTATTTTGGCGTTTTTCAAATTTTAAGTCGCTAATAACTCGACAATAGTCAATTTTAGAGAAAAAAGGCCCAAAGGATCTAAAAAAAATTTGTACGAAGTGAAAAAATTATTTTTGCGAATTTGTTTAAAATCATTGTTTATCGCCAAACGTCACTAAAATCATTCATTATTGTACTTATTTGCCCTCATTTTCGGCAGTAAAGTAACTCTTTGTTGTATTGAAAGAAGAATGTTACTTTACCTGCCGCGATTAGTAACCCGTTCTCAGTAGTTATTGAGAGTTTCTCAACTCTCAGTATCCCTATCCAACAGTATCTGCAGACTATGGTCTGAATCAGTCATTAATACTGTTATTTACTCTCTGACCGTTTATCCTGATTCCTTCTGAAGAGTGCGATAAAGAGTTCGCAAATATTACCTCAGAGTAGACGTTAAAATTATGGGTGATAGCACACAACCCTGTCTAACACCTCGTTGTATTTCAATTGGCCTTGACGTATTACCGTCTTTATGATTGCTGTCTGATTCCAATAAATAGCCTCTATAATTTTAGAATCTCTTTTGCCGACTCCGATGTCGTTCAATCTTTCTATCAAGGTCTTGTGCTTCACCCTATCGAAAACTTTCTCAAAATCTATGAAACAGATAAAAAGGTCTGCTTGCTGATCTTTGTATCTTTGTGCCAAGACAGAATATTGCTTCTCGTGTCCCCATACCTTTCCTGAAGCCAAATTGTTCTTGACCGGTGACCTCATCACATTTCTTATAATATATTCTATTCTGTATGATACGCAAGAAAAGCTTCAGAATGTTATTTAATAGACTTATAAGGCGGAAGTCCTGGCATAATTTGGCGTTCTTCTTTTTAGGCAGTGGTATGAAGACTGATTCAAGCCATATTTTAGGGATA
Organism: Diabrotica virgifera virgifera; assembly: GCF_917563875.1. Taxonomy (NCBI): domain Eukaryota; kingdom Metazoa; phylum Arthropoda; class Insecta; order Coleoptera; family Chrysomelidae; genus Diabrotica; species Diabrotica virgifera. The sequence goes on along the minus strand of NC_065450.1, from coordinate 228,501,833 downwards.
GTCCCTGTATTGTAAACATTATTAAATAGTCCAAGAAGAAGATCTAAGTTTTCCTCGTTGATTAACTTCAATAGCTCAGGTAGTATTTCATCTATTCCTACAGAGTTGTTGTTTTTTAGTTGACGTAGAGCATATTCCAGTTCGGACTTCAGTATTGGAAGACCTTCGTCGTTTTCGGTATTTAATGTAGGAGGTTCTCTGATGTCATAGAAGAGTTCCTTTATATAGTCTTCCCACATGTTTATTTGTTCTTCAGGGCTTGAAATCAGTTTGCCTTCTGCGTTGATTAGATTATTTGGTCCTTGTGAGTATGTCGTGCCTGTGAATTCCTTGAGTTTCTTATACAGATGGAAGTCATCATGTTTTTTATATAAGTTTTCGATTTCTTCACATTGTTCTGTTATCCATTTTTCTTTTGCAATTTTTATTTTTTGTTTAATAGTTCTATTTAATGCTTTGTACATTGCTTTGTGCTGTTTGCATTTTCTTCTTTCATCCATTAAATCCAATATTTCCTCTGGCATCCATCTTTGCTTCCGTGGTCGCTGTTTTGTGAGCATTTCAGTTGCCGTTGCAAGGGCGTGTCTGATTTCCTCCCGAAGGCGAAAGTTAAGGATGTTTAATTATATGAAAGTGTGCTAAAAAACAGTGCGAAAAAGTAAAACCCATTTAAAATACATTGTTACTTCAGACACACTTTAAACCCTTCATGTACTGCTATCTGTATTTACAATTTTCACACAATAAAACCTTTACATCAGCGGCTCTCAATCTTTTTGAGTCATGTACCATCTAAAGTTTCTTTTATTATATTTCTATATTTTTAGATTGTATAATCAAGACTTACTATGTACTATTATTTTAAGTTTTTGTGTGTTTTGTGTACCACCGCAAATAATGATATGTACCACAGATTGAGAACCGCTGCTTTACATAATATGAGATAGAGTAGATAAAAATTATTTTTGTGAATTTGGTTAACAAAAATTGGTTAAACAATTTTTCGACCGCGGTACCGCGTGACACCCTGTGTATTTGTTATAAGGATTGTTATACGAATGTATTTCTTTGAGTAAGTTTGTGCAAAAAATCGAATCAGAATAATTTACCTAACGGAGGCGACGTTACAGACTATACTAATAAGTAGTTGAAACGGTCAAAACAAAGAAACGCACACTCATCAAAAATGCACTTGAGATTCTCGTATATAATCAACATTTACTGAATCGATCCAGGAAGAGTCAACTCCAACTAGTAAAAGTTGATTTAAATTTTTAAAATCAACTTTTACTGCTCGTTTCAGTTGGAGTTGACTCCAACTAGTTGGAGTCAACTCTAACTGAGAATCAACTTGAACTGTAACAGATATACTTTTTTGTCGAGATTGACATGTTAGTTGCCAATTAAGATAAGAAAATTAATAATACAATGAGTGCCACATAAAAGTAACTTAATACAGGACGCGATTATAATCAAAATAGGGTCGTACATTTAAATTTCTTTTTAAATGATTCCTGAATGCTTAGAACTGCTTGCTGGCAAGTTTCGTTTTATCCATATAACTTTTTTATATTTGAGTGTTACTAGATTAAAACAAAGAATTCGTTGGATAGTTTTTTATCATACAAAGTGTAATTTAATCTACTTTGGGAGCGTTCAAGTATTACGTAACGCAAGTTGGGGGGGGGGGGTCATGTAAAACGTTACGGCGCGTTACACGGGGAGGGGGTAGGATGGTTCGAACAGCGCATTACGTAACATTGTATTTTTAACTTAAATAAAAAAAACTACCGAATCACAATCAACTTTCGTTTATATTTTACATAAGTAGAACCCCTGGATTGTATTATATTGCCCCCTCACGCTCCGCTCATGTTACAATAGGACAAAATAGTATTCAAGTGAAAAAATCTTAAAATTTGTATTTAGCAGATCAAGCACAGTAACATGTGTCTCAATGGACAGCTCAAAATAAAATGATTTGGAATTTGTATGACTTTCTTTTATTAAAAGAGGCATTTATTTATCTTAGGGCCAGTTCGAAAAACATCTGGTACCAAGCTGCTAGTTCACTCGAAAATACAATACAAAAGTATTGCTGTATATTCGTCGGTATTTCTTTAAAATTCAAAACTAACCATTGGGTTATTAGACCTGGATCCTGCGTACCAAAAAAGTTGATTAATAGCAAGCTGAAAATTTGTTAATAGCTTAACGGTGTCTAGTCGGACAAACTTAGATGTACGAGAACACTGGAACGGTGGAAGTTTTAATTGTAGAACAGTTTAAAAATTTGGAACGTCAGATTACGAAAACGTCCCATGTATTTTGTCGGACATAACATCCAATTGATTTGTTACCCTTTCATTAAACTCTCATGCAAAAATCAGACTGCTATTACTAACCAACATGATTCCTGTAATTTGACATGTTCTTCATGTTCCACTCATTAAAATGCCCAGTTGGTGATAAACACCAGTCTGATTTTTGCATGAGAGTTTAATGAAATGGTAACAAATCAATTGGAAGTTCTGTCCGACAAAATACATGAAACGTTTACGTAGTCTGACGTTCCAAATTTTTAACCTATTCCACAATTAAAACTTCTCCTATTCCAGTGTTCCCATACATCAAAGTTTGTCTGACTAGACACCGTTAAGCTATTAACAAATTTTCAGCTTGCTATTAATAAACTTTTTTTTTGGTACGCGGGATCCAGGTATATATGGTTTTATATCTACAATTTATATTTCTTTCGGATACAGGCTACAAATGTTGGGTTTAAATTTTTAATAAATTAATGTATAATGCATTAATAGTATGGTATAACTAGACCCAAACCCAGGCATCCAAAGTGAAAGTTATCCTCCAACACCAAATTGTTCTATATGGTCCACATTTAAGAAAAAAGTCACACTATTTTGAGCGTCGCGTTTGGGGGGGGGGGGAGAGAGGGGGGAAGAAATCAGTAAATTCGGAGTTTTTTACGTTTTTTTGTCAATATTTCTAAAACTATGCGGTTTCTAAAGGATTCTACATAAAATTTAAAACAAAAAAGGTCCTATGCATATATGTATTTGTTATAAAATCAACGGTTTCAGAGTTACGGAGGGTGAAAAGTGGAAGTTTTCGATACTTTTTATATTCTTTGGGCAATTTACAATATTATTACTGATGAAAGAAATTTTAGTTAACAGGATTGTGTTTTGTAAATAAAATTTGCTATTTCAGTGGCATGTTAGTGATAAACCCTTGAAGAAACGTTAACCTCACCACCCAAAATCATCATCAATTGCCCAAAAAATATAAAAAATATCGAAAACCTCCACTTTTCACTCTCCGTATTAGAATAATAATTATATATAGGACCTTTTTTGTTTTAAATTTTATGTAAGTAGAACAATTTTTATAGAACATTGTTTACGTTAAAGTATAGTTTTAGAAATATTGACGAAAAACGTAAAAAAACTACTAATTTACCGATTTCTCCCCAATCTCCCCTCCAAACCGGGCTCTCAAAATGGTGTAATTTTTTACTGAACAATATGTGGACCATATAGAACAATTTAGTGTTGGAGGAAGCCTCTTACTTTGAATGTTTGGGTTAAGCCTTTTTTGACCAGTTATACTATACTACTTACCTCCGTAACTTTGGAATCGTTCATTTTAGAAGGATTATGCATTGGGCCTTTTTTAGTTCAAATTGAATGTAGAACATTTTTGTATAAAAGGTTGTTCATGCTAAACCGTATAGTTTTAAAAATATTGACGAAAAACCTAAAAAAACTACGAATTTACTGATTTCTTCCCCCTCTCCCCTTCAAACCCGATGCTCAAAATAGTGTGAGTTTTTTCTGAACATTATGTGGACCATATAGAACAATTTGGTGTTGGATGATATCTTTCACTTTGGATGTCTGGTTTATGCCATTATTTGGATCAATTTTATCATACTATAAGACGCTTTAAGCTTTCTTAATAATTATTATTCTAACTGGCGCGTTTATTGGGTTTTATTTGTCTGTCTGCGGTTTAAATATCATATCAGCCAGTACATTTCTATGTTTATATTGGAATTTGACAAAAAATGTTTTTGGATCTTGTTGGGAGGGGGACTTCCCCTACCCCCATTACTCCCCCCTTGATCCGCCACTGAACAAATAAACACGTTGCATAATATTCAAACTTTTCAAACTGTTTGAAGATGTTTGAATTCAAGTCAAACTTAAAGATATCGAAATCAAGTCAAGTCAAACTTTTTTATGCAAAAAGTTTGATTTTCAAGTCAAGTCAAGTTTGTTGAGTAAAATCAAACTAGTTTGACGTGATGCATCTCTACCCCGGAGATGTGCGGGCCACAATGGGAGATAGGAAGATAAAAGATGGAATGCTGAAATACAAAACTGGAGACCGTGGACAGCAGTGGCGTGCTGGCCATATAAACGAATCGGTGCAATCACCGAGAGGCCGCGGCCTCTTGAGGCCGGTCAAATAAGTTTTTTTTCACAAAAAATTTTAGATGCAACAATTTTTTTTAAATTTCTAATTGAATGATATTAACACATTTCAAAAATATTTTATTTCCATACATAGTGTTCGAGCCATTTGAATAATATTGCATTAATTCCAGTTGTCTGTTTTATACACCTTTATTTCAAAACGGTTAAAATATTAAGACGTTCCATTGAGTCATGAATAGGCATTATTCGGCGGATAATATAAACACAAACTTTTACACAAAATACGACTCAGCAATTGTATATATTTTGTTCAGATATGTGTTTCTGGGAAAAGTTCGTTAATTATTTTTGGATGTTTTCGGTTTTGCTTCGATTTGGAGTGGACAGAACCAGACGGTGTATAACGTTTATCTTAAAATAGGCGAGGATAGATCCATTAAAAATATATATTTTATGTATAATATAGATTTTATAATATTTTCTATAAATGGAAACACAACTTAAATAAATCTGCTATCCAGACGATGCAATACTAATGTCTCAAAGTGAAGATGATTTACAACGTATTTCTCTAGCTTGTCGTTTCCCCATTACTTAGGATCGTGATTTCCACCAATATTCCTAACAATGTTATTCCATTGCTCTCTATATTTAGTTGCTCTAAGAGCTTCGCAGAATGACTTTCCAGCTGAATTCTTAATTTGATCGGACCATCTAGTTGGTGATCGTCCTCTTGATCTTCTCCCCGGAACGTTTCCAGAAACAATTAATCTCTCCAAACTGTCGTCACCTCTGCGAACCACGTGACCAAAGAATTGCAGAATTCGTTGCAGATATATTGTGGAGAGCCTTTTTTTAATTTCGAGTTGGTTTAGAATGGAAACGTTTATCCTATGAGCTGTCCAAGGTATGCGCAGCATTCTTCTCCAGCAACACATCTCAAAGGCATCCGCTCTCAAAAGCACCACACTTGCACTCAAAGAGTCCAAGTATCTGCCCCGTATTGAAATATTGAGAATACAACGGCATTCACCAGTCTCATCTTGATATTTTGAGAAATAAATCTGTCTTTCCAAACTTTAGTTAGGCGATTCATCGCATTTTTTGCAATACCAATACGTCTACGAACTCCTACTTCACAGTTACCATCGTCAGTTATACTTAGTGTGACCAACTCCAATTCAGTCGAATTCGGGACAAGGCTGAAAAAATATACCTAAAATCCGGGACGTTTCGAAGAAAATCGGGCCATTTTTTTAATATGGAACTTTAATATTATCATTTTATTTATTATTTAACATTTTTGTGTTGACACTGATATTTTTGATGGGATTCAGCCACAATTGAATGTTAATTACATTTTTGTTAGTATTTGACGTTTCGACTTCCAATCCAAAAATTGTTCTCAAAAAAGGAAAAATTAGAAAAAAAATCAACTGATGTTGGATTTCCATGTAAATATAATATAAACTTAGGTTAATATAAAAATGTATTTATATCATTACAAATTACAACCAATGGTGGCTTAATCCCATCAAAAAAATAATTTTAAAACATGCCAAAGGAAAATCGCTCCAGAAGATTTTTATGTTGATTACTTCTTACTATTATATGTTGTTTCTTAAAATTATATTTGTCTTGCGATGAAATATAATACCACCATTTAAAACGTAGGTATGCATTTTGGATGTGGTATTAGAATATTACACTCTAGAAATTGTCGACTTTTTTCGTCTCACCAATTCAATTTGAAATGAATTCTTAGAAGAATAACGTAGTCAAAATTTGAAAATAAAAGTTTACCAAAACGTTGAAAATTCGGATGGCCCGGAAGCCTTGTCCGGGACGCCGGGACACGACTTCGTAATTCGGGCTATGTCCTGGATTTTTCGGGCTAGTTGGTCACACTAGTTATACTAGACTCGAGATAGACAAAGATGTTTACTATCTGGTGTTCCTGTAATATGTTAATTAGTTGAATAGTGTCGAATCTGTCGAACATCATTATTTTTGTCTTAGCTTTATTGATTTTCACATCACACCAACTTTATTGCTTTCGTACTCAACTCTTCGCAGGATCAAACATTTCTAACAACGTATGCTGCACCAATTTAACATAACCGCCAGAAAATTTAACATGTTAATTTCCCCCAAAAAGACAAAATTCATGGTTATAACAGCAAATCCAATAACATGTAAATTGGAGCTGGATGGCTAATAGAACAAGTGATGGAGTTTTAATATCTAGGCATCACATCATCTAGCTACGGAAGGCTCGAAACAGAAGTGGAAGATCAAGTGAATAAAAATATTGGAAAAGAAATGAAAGGCAGAATTTACAAAATAGTCATCAGACCAATGCAGAAACACGACCCGACACGGAGAGGACAAAAAAATTGCTCGAAACAGCGGAGATGAAAACCCTTCGAAACATCGATGGTAAGACTCTATGGGACACAGAGCTAGAAGTACAGATGTACAATGGAGATTCAAGGTGGACAATATTAATAACGGAATAAGAAACAGAAGAATAGAATGGAATGACCTCATACGCCAAATGACAATAAATAGTGTAGTAAGGATAGCGAGAGACAGTTCCCCAATAGCAAGACGATCAGTGGGAAGACCATGAAAACGATGGAACGACAACTTACTAGAGGCACATTTAAAAAAAGAATGTGTGTGTACTTTGTACGCACGTAAGAAGTTATACTTCTATTATATGATTATATGATTATATGATTATAAACGAAATTAATATACTTTTTATTTATATTTTATTTAAATATTAAATTAATTTATACTTAATACTTCTCAAACATTTTTATTAAAACAGTGCCAAAAATTAAAATAATAAAAAAATAAAACACACACAAACACATTAAAAATGCCACAAATGATTTCTGAACATTAATTGTCGGAAAAATTTTTAACTAAATACGTATTTTCTGAAAATAAAATTATATAATAAATATACTTACAATCATAAAATGTATAAAAAAAAATAAAAGTTTCTATTGGGATTCGAACCAACTTACCACGCGGCTGGTATTTGCGTTGTATTGGGATTCACCCGCATTAAAACTGCACCACAGAGGCAGCTTGTCATTATGTGCGAAGATCGTCTAACTAAACAGATTAACCTTTTGACATTTTTAACTTATGTAAATCAAATTATTTTGATTTTGAATTGAAATGATTTAGAATTGAAAAAATACAACAAAACATAGGGTAAGAAGACAATATATTAGGTGAATATTGATATAAATTTTGATGGTAATCAAATTATGTAAAAAAAAGTATTACATACTACTTATGTATTTTGGTAGGTTCAAGGTAGGTATCGGAGCCCGTATAACGACTAATACATTTCGCAATCACTTGCGTCGTGCAAAGTGGCTATGTTCAAATATCATAACAAAATTTGATCAACTATTTATAAAACACTTACCAGTGAAAGATTATTTAGCTTTGAATAAGCGAGATCTGCGGCACTCATACTAGGCACAGTTTGATGAGCTTTCACATTGGCATGCAACAATCATCTCTTCTATGTAAATAAGTCCAAAAATATAATATGAAAACTATTTAAAAAGGCAGTATAACCATTAACTAACTTTTTGTTTGTTGTTTCTCTTCCTACAAATTTTAAAACGCAACAAGCGTACATTATAACCAAACACAGTCCCACAGCTGTGCCACAGCTGCCATATTGGATAATTTTTGTCATGTCATTTGAACATCCAATCAGAACAAAGTTATAATGCGCATGCGCCCGGTCGCTAGGTTTTCCCATATAAAATTTCACCGTCATTACGCCCGTAAAGAAGTATAACTTCAAAAACAGACAGTCATATTTATACAATTATAAGAAGAAGAATTATTTTTGTTTTATAAATAAGAAACAAAAATTCTGATAATAAAGGTAAAATAAGGATAGGAGGCCGCTTTTCTATAAAATCACCGGGCCGCTTGAAAAGTTCCAGCACGCCACTGGTGGACAGGAAGAAGAGGAAGAGGAAGGCCTCAGATGCGATATAAGGACGATATTATAAAAGCTGCAGGAAAGCGCAGCCAAGGACAGACAGATATGGAAAGATTTGGGGAAGGCTTTGTCCAAAGTTTGATAGAAATGGGCTAAAGAAGAAAGAATATATTTTTTTATCATTGTCTTAGATTTTGCAGGCTTTGCAGCCATGATGTTCTTCTTCTACCAAGACCACGTTTACCATAGATCTTTTCCTGAAGATCAGACGTAAAAGAACGTATTTTTCAGGGTGTCTCATAATGTGACCGAAGCTATGATGCGCCACCAAAGAATTTTATTTTGAGACTAAGTTTTCACTCTAATGACATATAAAACAACATAATGCTATTCTACACCCCACCAGAATGAAAACAATGGGAACCTTCTCTGGTTACACCTCCAAGGCTTCTACAATTTGCAAGCCATACGGATGCTGAGACTAAGGAAGATGAGGGAATTCTACATTTTGCAATTCACGTCCCATCTGCTCAGCGCGGTAAAGTTCCAACGAGAATGGTTCCCTTCATACTCCACACAGAGTAAATGTAAATCAAAAATTGAAAAATTGAAATTGAAAATGGTTATTCATTTTTAATTTTATTTTGATTTGAATACTTTTAAAAAACTTATGACGTACAGGCACCAAGTAAAATCATTATCAGTTTAGTAACCTACGAAATGACATATCCAATTAACGTCAAATGATCATTTTTACCGATTATTTAGATGAAAATGTCAGTGTAAAAGTGTTATATACGGAATTTCATATCATTATTTTTTAGGTGATTCTTCATTGATTTTGGTAAGTACCATTTTTTTTCTTCCATATTTATAATATTAAGTGATAACAGTAATCTATACAAAAAGGAAATAACAATGTAAATTGCAAATAATAAAAACGCGGATGACGTGCAACGGTAAGTAAATTAGATGGAGTATATATAAAAACGTTTTAAAAAGTTCATAAATTGATTGACCAAGACAAATTGAACAATATAACCATAAGGGAAAGCAGTGTACAATGAATTTTTTGGGTCTTTTACAACTTAGTCTCAACCGTTTAGTAAATTGAGTAATTAATTTTGCGCTATGTTGGTCGATTGTTCTCTTCTCTTTGACTGAAAATGGCTGGAAGTTACTATGTAAGGAAGCACACGTGCTATTGCCAATATTTGGACTGTGTTGGAATACCTGAGTCAGTGGAGTTTACCATAAGTGTAACTTGTGTTCTATTTTTTGTACTATACTAAATTTACAATCAATATGCAGTAGAAATAAACAAACCAAGACACCTTAAATGCTACTAGGAGCACTCCCGTATCATAATTTACAATGTATAAACTTTGGAGATCATGATTTGGGATTTACAATGTAAATACATTGTAAATTAGGATTCGGGTGCGCTCCTAGTAGCATTTAACGTGTCTTGGTTTGTTTATTTCTACTGCATCTTGATTGTAAATTTAGTATAGAGAGTTAAACAGACATTTGCGCGTATAGTTAATAGACCAAGGCGGATCTGTGAAAAAACGTCTATTTTTGGATGTGCAAGGTGGCATTTGGCTTTTTGCAGATAAAGTTAGGTGACAACTTTAACAATAATAATTGACTTATGCTTATCGTGACCAACTAGCCCGAAAAATCCGGGACTTGGCCCGAATTACAAAGTCGTGACCTGGCGTCCTGGGCAAGGTTTCCGGGCCATCCGAATTTTCAACGTTTTGGTAAAATTCTATTTTGAATACGTTATTCGTCTAAGAATTCACATCAAATTGAATTGGTGGGACGAAAAAAAGTCGACGATTTCTAGATTGTAATACCAGAGAACAGCGACCACAGTGTGGTCGTTGTTCTCTGGTAATAATAATATCACATTAAAAACGGTTGCATTTTATATCGTGGTATTACAGTTCTACAAAAACTCAAACGCTGGACTTTTTCCCGTTTCTGTATTTTAATTATCGTCTTCTGAAAGACGATTCAAAAACGTGAATATCAAATAATGATAATTATATTTTGATATTAACCTTAGGTTCTATTTACATGGAAATCCAACATCAGTTAAATTTTCTAATTTTTCCCTTTTTGAGAATGATTTCCAGATTGTAAGTCGAAACATTAAAAACTAACAAAAATGTTATTATCATTACAACCCATCCCATCAAAAAAATGTTTGTCAACATAAAAATGTTAAATAATCAATAAAATAATATTAAAGTTCTATATTTAAAAAAAATGGTCCGATTTTCATTGAAAAGTCCCGGATTTTAGGTTTTTTTTTCAGCCTTGTCCCGAATTGGACTGACTTGGAGTTGGTCACACTACTTATGCTCCTTCTCAAGTATGCCCGGAACATTAATAAAAAAATTAAAATATTTAAAAATTTCGAAAAACATCGATTTTTTCTGCTTTCTTTGCTTATAACTTTAAAACGGTTCGTTTTGGAACAAAGTCGTAGAGAAATAAAATAAAGATAATTAAATTTTGTATGATATACGACTAGTTTAAAATGTCTTAAATTATTACCCTTTCTGCAAAATAGCAATAAATACAAAATAAGGGGGCAAAATAAGCCTGTTTTTATTCAATGTTTTTCAACCACTTTGGATGCACTTAGAACTTTCGTAATTCGCTTAGATAAATTCTTACAACCTACTTTAATCATTCACCAAATTTCATTAAAATCGACCTGATAGATTTTGCAGAATAATTTTGCAATCTAAATTTTTTTTAAAAAGTTCAAATTTTTTGAAAACTTTCTAAAGAAAAAGTAGACTATTTAGAAGTTTGCTAATTTTTTTACATATAAAGAGGTTATCTACCTACCTAATACACTTTACAGAATTAAAATCGGATTATTTAAGCGGTCTCATCACTGTTTTAAATATATAAACAATTTTTTGGCTTATAAACAAGTACAGTGAGAACGTTTGAGTTGGCATAAATTCATTTTCTGGAGAATAAGCGTCTCTGGAGATAAATCCCGAAACAGGTCGATTTTTATTTTTGAATTCTAATTTTTTGGCATATATATCATACTAGTGACGTCCATCCATCTAGGCGCGATGACGTAATCGATGAGTTTTTTAAATGAGAATAGGTGCCGTGTGATAGCTCAATCGAAAGGCTATTCAATTTTGTATTCAATAATATAAACATTAGCATAATTATTTATAGAGGGTTTGAATTTAAAAAATTGAATTAAATTAATTCCAATATTTAGATTATGTCATCACACCCAGATGGATGACATCACTAGTATTATATTTATGCAAAAAAATTATAATTTAAAAATAAAAATCGATCTATTTCGGGATTTATCTCCAGAGTCTCCCATTCTCAAGAAAATGAATTTATTCCTACTCAAACGTCCTCACTGTATTTGTTTATAACCCAAAACATTGTTTATAACTTTAAAACAGTGCCGAGGCCGTTTAAATAATCGGATTTTAATTATGTAAAGTGTATTAGATAGGTAGAGAACTTCTTTATATTTAAAATAATTAGCAAACTTCTAAATGGTCTACTTTTTGTTCAGAAAGTTTTTAAAAGATTTAAACTTTTTAAAAAAATTAGATTGCAAAATTATTATGCAAAATCTATTAGGTCGATTTTAATGAAATTTTGTGGATGGTTTAAGTATATTATAAGAATTTTCTAAGCGAAATATGAAGGTTCTAAGTGCAACCAAAGTGGTTGAAAAACATTGAATAAAAACAGTCTTTTTTGCCCCCTTATTTTCTATTTATTGCTATTTTGCAGAAAGGGTACTAATATTTTAAGACATGTATATTATACAAAATTCAATTATCTTTATTTCCTTTCCCTGCGACTTTGTTCTAAAATGAATCGTTTTAAAGTTATAAGCAATGAAAGTAGAAAAAAAATAGATATTTTTCGAGATTTTTAAATATTTAAATTTTTTTATTAATGTTCCGGGCATATTTGAGAAGGAGCATAAGTCAATTATTATTAAGGAAGTTATCACCTAACTTTATCCGCAAAAATTCGAATGCCACCTCTCACATTCACCTCAAAACAGATCCGCCCTGGTCTATAAACCAATGTCTCAGATGTATAAGAACATATATATAGACCAGAGTAGAAAAATAAAAACGGGAAAAAAATCAATACAGGTATTTGAAGGTGCTAAATCGTAGGGAGGATATAGTTAATTAAAAATACATACAGAGGTACTCGTAAATCGACCTCATTTTTTTTATAAAAAAATGCCAAAGTCAGAAAATATTGTTTTTTGCCTATAACATTTTTAGTATCATATTTACAGCAAAATTTGCGTTATAAAAGTTGTTTATCACAAAAAAACAATTAATTTGAATTTTTACAAGTTAAAATCCATCAAGAATTAACCGATATAATTGCAAAAAACCGCGTTTTTTGCACTATTTTGGAAATGTTAATAACTTTTACCAAATAGGTCGTAAGGAACTTATTGTACCTTGATCATGAGGTAATTAAGTGCCTTTATTAGTTTACAAAATCTCAAGAAGATCTGTTTGTTAGTTTACAAGTTATGTTAAATGTTGTTTATCCCAGACATCGAATGTTTAAACAATCATTGTTGCCCAAGGAGTGTTTTCAGAGCTTTTTGGCAAAGTGCAATGACTACTTAAAGACTCAAAGTACTAGGAAAGTTAAAAAAAATAATATATTTGTTTTTTAAATGTTGTTAAACAAGTCGATAAAGAAATGGTCAGTTTTTCCTTATAAACAAATAGAATATCTTTGCCATTTTTTCTGATAAATAATTATAATTGGTTGTGTCAAAAAGCTGGTAAAAAAATGCACTTTAAAATTAAAAAAAAACTTTCTAGGACCAATAATAGCCAAGTTATACTTTTTTTTTTGAAAAATCACATCTCTATTGTTTATAAATATTAAGAGTTGAAATTTTTACAGCATGGTAATAGATATCTATATTTTATATGACAATTGATAAGTACGGAATATCTTCTATTTAAAACGAGTAATAACCCTTTAAAATCAAGTTACTCACGTTGACTGAGCTGGAACCGTGTGATATGGAAGAATGTCTCGAGTTCAGTTTCTCTAGTCGAGATTTTGCTATAGAAAGTTCAATTTGGAGCGCTTGAAAATTTTTATAATATCTCAGCTTCCAGAGAACGTAGAGCCTTCAATTTTTTTTTTAATTGGGGTAACTCGACGAAAGAATAACAACTAGCTAATTTTCATTGACCGGAAAAATCGGAAAATTCTGGAAAATGGATTTTTTTATTCAACATTCATTTACAACGTTAACACTAATATATTTTGATAAATATTTCCATAAAATATTATAAATTTGTGAATAAATATTAAAATATAATTATAGTATGTATATATTTATTTACGAGTATATACAGGGTTGTTCATTTTATTCGCCTCAGTGTCTGTACGGAAAACGACTTGATTTAAAAAAATTCTTCATAGAAATATACAAAGCCATTAACACTACAATCTAAAAATATATGAATTATACAGGGTGCTTCAAAAAAGAGTGGTATGTCAAAGATATATATTTTTATGGAACACCCTACACCTGATGAAATTTTTGAATTGCTCTTAAACAATATGCTAGCTGCTAACTAGACTAAACCTAAGTACAGGGTGTTTTAATTTATATAAATTTTTAGAAAAATGGAAAATTTTAGAAAAAAATAAATATTTACGAATCTAAGAATCGGTGACAAATTTTTCTTGGATCTTCATAATTGACTATTTAGCATATTTAAACAGATGTTTATTGTAACAAAATTTATAATTACTTAATCGTCCATTTTTAGATTTAAAAACTAATTGGAAACAAAAACATTCTCAAATTAAAAAAAATGTATATAATAATAATAATATCGTATGGCATTTTTGCCGGGGAGATCCTTTCGGATAGTTCCGGCGCCAATTACATCTTTAACCCTGTTTCAAGTAACTAGTGTCGATGTACACTAGCCCAGGGGGACCGACGGCTTAACGTACTCTCCGAGGCACGGTGAGACGGCTCGTGTCATTATTGGAAATGAAAATGGTTTGTCTTTGGCAGGGATCGAACCCACGTCTACTGGCGTATGAGGCCAGCGTTTATGCCGTTACCCACGGCCGCTCACTACAAAAAAAATGTATATGTATAGATTATAATTATTGATCTTCGTTAATTCTACACAGTTTGTGTACAGATTTATTAATTTCTTCAACATTATCCCTAATTTCTTTAGACAAATCTTCTTCAACTTCACTTTTGTCATCTATAATAACTGTCAAAAGGTTGTAGCTTTTTTTCGTCAGTATCATCTTTGCAATTTATGCACAGCTCGGTACAATTGATTTATTTTAAGAAATTATGGATAATGTGGAAGAAATTGATGAACCTGTACAAAAACTGTGTAGAATTAACGAAGAGCAATAATTATAATCTATACATTTTTTTTTTCAATTTGAGAACGTTTTTGTTTTCAATTAATTTTTAAATCTGAAATTGTACGATCAATACCTTATTTACTTCAATCAATACTTTATTTTTTTTTCTAAAACATTACATTTGTTTTTAAATTGAAATAAATCAAAACACCCTGTACTTAGATATAGTCTAGCTTATTGTTTAAGGGCAAATTCAAAAATTTCATTAGTTGTAGGGTGTTCCATAAAAAATATATCTTTGATATACCACTCTTTTTTGAAGCACCCTGTATAATTCATATTATTTTTAAATTGTAGTGTTAATGGCCCTGTATATTTCTGTGAAGAATTTTTTTTAAATCAATTCGTTTTCCGTACAGACACCGAGGCGAATAAAATGAACAACCCTGTATACATACTATAATTATATTTTAATATTTATTCACAAATTTATAATATTTTATGAAAATATTTATCAAAATATATTAGTGTTAACGTTGTAAATGAATGTTGAATAAACAATCCATTTTCCAGAATTTTCCGATTTTTTCGGCCAATGAAAATTAGCTAGTTGTTATTCTTTCGTCGAGTTACCCAAAAAAAAAAAATTAAAGGCTCTACGTTCTCTGGAAGCTGAGCTATTGTAAAATTGTTCAAGCGCTCCAATTTGAACTTTCAATACCAAAATCTCGACGGGCGAAACCGGACTCTGAGATCTTTCCCCCATCACACGGTTCCAGTTAAGTCAGCTCGAGTACCTTCATTTTAAAGGGTTATTACTCATTTTAAATAGAAGATATATTGTAGTTATTAATTGCAGTGTAAAATATAGATATCTATTATGATTTTTTGCAAATTTCGACTCTTAATATTTATAAACAATACAGATATGATTTTTCAAAAAAAAAATATATACCTTGGGTATTATTGGTCATAGAAAGTTTATTTTTAGCTTTTAATGTGTGTTTTTTACCACTTTTCTGATACAACTAATTATAATTATTTGTCGTGAAAAATAACAAAGTTATTCTAATTGTTTATAAGGAAAAAACTCACTATTTATTAAACGACTTGTTTAAGAACATTTAAATAATAAATGTATCGTTTTTTTAATTTCTTAGTAGTTTGAGTCTTTAAAAACTCATTTCACTTTGCTAAAAAGCTCTGAAAATACTCCATGGGCAACAATAGATGTTTAAACATTCAATGTTTTGGATAAACAATTAACGTAACTCGTAAACTAACAAAACGATCTTCTTGATACTTTGCACTCTAATAAAGGCACATAATAACCTCATAATTAAGGTGCAATATGTTCCTTAGGGCATATTTAGTAAAAGTTATTAACATTTACAAAATAGTGCAAAAAATGTGGTTTTTTGCAATTATCTCGGTTAAGTATTTATCAATTTTAACTAATAAAACTTAAAATTAATCGTTTTTTTATGATACACAACTTTCATAATACAACTTTTGCTGTAAACATGATACAAAAAATGCTACAGGCAAAAAACAATATTTTCTGACTTTAGCCTTTGTTTATAAAAAACTGAGGTTGATTTGCGAGTACCTCTGTATGTATTTTTAATTAACTATGTCCCCCCTACGATTTAGCACCTTCAAATACCTGTATTGATTTTTACCCTGAAATCGCTCATTTTTATTTATCTGCCCTGGCGTAATAGAAAAATACTGTTAATCAAGGATTAATGATTGTATTTTTTATACAATCAGATTTTTAACTCTTCAATATTTTTTTAAAATAGTCCTCACCGTGTATTTCAAAGTTTAAGATCAAACCTCTGTATTCAACCAGTTATAGGCTGTTCACACTTTTTCAAAACAATAAACACATACATAATTTTGATTGTTAATAACCGATCTACTTATGTTCGCTCTAAAGTTGACGGTTTAATTCATAAATTAATATAATTGGTCTAAATTGGTACGCACAACGCGAATCAACAAACGGTTGGTATTGTTTGTTTCTCTGCATGTGTGGAGTTGCGGATAGAAAATAAAAATACGATTTAATCTTTATCCGATACGTACAGGGTCTTTTGAAAGATGCTGGTGATTAACCCGTGTTGAGCTGCCCCCCCCCCACTTGCAAAAATTAAAAAACAAATAACCCTGATTTATGAGCTATTTATGAGCTCTCATATTCCGCAAACTAAAAATTTTGAGCTCGTTCCACTGAGCAGGAATTTAATACCCTAGTGGAGGGGGCTGAGTCAGCCCCCCCCCACTACTTAAAAATAGGAATATTGAATCGGTTTTTGCGGCAGAATTACGAGCTATTTATGAGCTCTTGAAATTATATAGTTTCGATTTTTAAGCTCATCCCCTTCACCCCCAAACAACCCTTTAATTGATTTAACTTAAGAGAAAGATGCTGAGAGAACTTAAAATATATCGTATTGCAAATATAATTCCTATAGCTTATATACTCTAAGAATAAACTATTAAATCAAGAGCATTTCGATTATTGAGCTACAACCCCTTCGCCAGAAAACCACCCTATCTTCCCGGCTTAAGAGAAAGTTGTACTTAAAACGCGTTAAACTAATTATTTGGCGACTACATATCATTTAATAATTTATAACCTTCCAAATTACGCGCATTTAGATCAGTAAATTGCAATTTATTTTGTATAGTGCAGTCACTGAAGGTAAAAATCAACGATTACCTTCAATTTCGGTGAACCTTCATCGATTTTCACGAAAATTGGTCAGTGGTTAGAGGATACGTCAAGAAACAAAGGTGACATGGTACCACCTTGCGCCTTTACCCTGAGGGTGGATACCGCCCCTTCTCGGGGGTGAAAATTATTTTATAAAAAATAACTGCACAAATCAATAAAAGAACAAATGAAAAGCAAAATTTATTATATAAAGTTAATAAAATAAGTAAATACTTTTTAAGTTATTAAAGATCAAAGATTTTAATTATTTGTGAAAAAAATGCATGTTTTGAAGAGGTTTTTTGTAAATCACTGAAAAACTGTAAGTTTTTACAAAAAAGTTAATAGTAGTTTAATTCGTATAGCTTATATTCTAAGAATAAACTCTAAAATCACGCGCCTTTCGATTATTGAACTACAACCCCTTCGCAAGAAAACCATCCCATATTCCCGGCTTAACAGAGGGTTGTACTTAGAATAATTTAAATTAATTATTTGTCGACTATATATTGTTTAATAATTTATGAGCTCCCAAAATATACGCATCTCAATTATTGAATTGCCATTTTCTTTCTATAGTGCAGTCACTGAAGGTAAAAATCAACTATGACCTTCGATTTCGGTAAAGCTCCATTCATTTTCACGAAAATTGGTGAGCGGATTTTGATACTATCAACTTTTTCTGGATCATAGGTATTTCTAAGTACTTTGACAAGTATTTAGTACCTAAGTGTTATAAAATGCATCTCTTTCCCGTTATTTAAGCTTGAACCCTTAGATTTGAACAGTCGCGGAAAAAAATATACATTTAATTACCAATAACTTACTTTAAATTAACATTAAAGGGTTTTTCAAGTAAGCAATTTATTATATTTTTTATTAGCTTCAATTTTAGCGATGAAAACTTTTTTGTAAAAACTTACAGTTTTTGAGTCATTTATGAAAAATCGCTCTAAAGCATGCATTTTCTTTCCAAAAATTAGAATATTTGATCTTTAATAACTCAAAAAGTATTGATTTATTTTAATCACATTATATAACAAATTTTGCTTACAATTTGTCCCTCTCGATTTGTGGGGTTATTTTTAATAAAGTAATTTTCACTCCCGAGAAGGAGTGACATATACCCCAGGCTAAAACCCCAAGTTCTTATTTTCAATTCGTGAAAATAAATGGCGATTTACCGAAATCGAAGGTAATAGTTGATTTTTACCTTCAGTGACTGCACTATAGAAAGAAAATGGCAATTCAATAATTGAGATGCGTATATTTTGCAAGCTCATAAATTATTAAACGATATGTAGTCGCCAAATAATTAATTTAAATTATTTTAAGAACAACTCTCTCTTAAGCCGGGAATATGGGGTCGTTTTCTTGCGAAGGGGTTGTAGCTCTATAATCGAAAGACGCGTGATTTAAGAGTTTATTCTTAGAATATAAGCTATACGAATTAAACTACTATTAACTTTTTTGTAAAAACTTAAAGTTTTTCAATGATTTACAAAAAACCTCTTCAAAACATGCATTTTTTTCACAAATAATTAAAATCTTTGATCTTTAATAACTTAAAAAGTATTGACTTATTTTATTAACTTTATATAATAAATTTTGCTTTTAATTTGTTCTTTTATTGATTTGTGCATGGCATTTATTTTTTATAAAATAATTTTCTCCCCCGAGAAGGGGCGGTATCCACCCTCAGGGTAAAGGCGCAAGGTGGTACCATGTCACCTTTGTTTCTTGACGTATCCTCTAACTACTGACCAATTTTCGTGAAAATCGATGAAGGTTCACCGAAATTGAAGGTAATCGTTGATTTTTACCTTCAGTGACTGCACTATACAAAAAAATTGCAATTTACTGATCTAAATGCGCGTAATTTGGAAGGTTTATAAATTATTAAATGATATGTAGTCGCCAAATAATTAGTTTAATGCATTTTAAGTACAACTTTCTCTTAAACCGGGAAGATAGGGTGGTTTTCTTGCGAAGGGGTTGTAGCTCAATAATCGAAATGCTCTTGATTTAATAGTTTATTCTTAGAGTATATAAGCTATATGAATTATATCCGCAATACGATATATTTTAAGTTTTCTCAGCATCTTTCTCTTAAGTTAAATCAATTAAAGGGTTGTTTGGGGGTGAAGGGGATGAGCTCAAAAATCGAAAGTATATAATTTCAAGAGCTCATAAATAGCTCGTAATTCTGCCGCAAAAACCGATTCAATATTCCTATTTTTAAGTAGTGGGGGGGGCTGAGTCAGCCCCCCCCCCACTAGGGTATTAAATTCCTGCTCAGTGGAACGAGCTCAAAATTTTTAGTTTGCGGAATATGAGAGCTCATAAATAGCTCATAAATCAGGGCTATTTGTTTTTTAATTTTTGCAAGTGGGGGGGGCCAGCTCAACACTGGATGTTTATGGTGACATTTGTCTCATACTCGAAAATTCAACAGTTTTCGAGATAAACGCATTTTAAATCTGCGATACAACATAATGTTTTGCATAATATCATTGTAGTTAGACCCGAAAAATAAACTTGAAACCATAATCATTCTGCCAGCTCTCATATACAGGGTGTCCCGGAAAGATTGGTCATAAATTATACCACAGATTCTGGGGTCAAAAATAGGTTGATTGAACCTCACTTACCTATATACAATAGTGCACATAAAAAAGTTACAGCCCTTTGAAGTTACAAAATGAAAATCGATTTTTTTTCATATATCGAAAACTCTTAGAGATTTTTTATTGAAAATGGACAAGTGGAATTTTTATGACAGCAATATCTTAAAAAAGAATTAAAGTGAAATTTGTGCACCCCATAAAAATTTTTTGGCGGTTTTGTTCCCTTAAACTCCCCAAACTTTTGTGTACGTTCCAATTAAATTATTATTGTGGCACAATTAGTTAAACACAATGTTTTTAAAACTTTTTGCCTCTTAGTACTTTTTTGAAAAGCCAGTGTTTATCGAGATATTTTGAATATTTGTCGAATCCACCACATATTATGTGTATGGTTTTTTTTTAATGGCATGGACTTTGTCATTCAGCCAGTCACAACATGAGTATTAGTGTCATGTGTAGTGTGTATGTTGAGTAAGTGTCTTGTTACTTTGCAAAGTAGACGTCATTGTCTTTGCAAAGAGACGCTAATTGTATCCGAACATCTGCGGTCCCTCCGGTGAGTACCGATCCCACAAGGACATAAACTATATTCTTTTATATTCATTATGTATATGGTTAAGTATGATTTGCATACACCTGTTAATAATCTGAAAATTTATTTATAACGTACATTTTTAGGTATATCTTAAAAAAGAAGCCACATCTCGATAAAATGTGACTTATCAAAAAAAGTCTAAGAGGCAAAAACGTTTTAAAAACACCGTGTTTCACTAATGATACCACAGTAATAGTTTAATTGGAACGTACACAGACATTTGGAGGGTTTAAAGGAACAAAACACCTATAAAATTTTTATGTAAATATTTTAAAAAAGACGCCGCATCTCGATAAAAACTGGCTTATTGAAAAAATACTAAAAGACAAAAAAGTTTTAAAAATGTTGTGTTTAACTAATGGTACGACAATAATGAATTAATTGGAAGGTACACAAAAGTTTGGGGGGGTTTAAGGGAACAAAACCCCCATAAAATTTTATGGGGTGCACAAATTTTACTATAATTTTGTTTTAAGATGTTCCTGCCATAAGAATGATACATGTCCATTTTCAATAAAAAATCTCTAATAGTTTTCGATATATTGAAAAAAATCGATTTTCATTTGGTAAATTCAAACGACTGTAACTTTTTTTATGAGCACATTTGTACTAAGGTAAGTTAGGTTCAACCGAACTATTTTTGACCCCAAAATGTGTGGTATAATTTATGACCAATATTTTCGGGACACCCTGTATATGTCATAGCATCACAAATTCCATTTAAAGAAATTTGCGATACATTTTTGTAAATTTTTATGGATTTAAGTTATTTTTCGGGTGTAACCACAACGATATTATGCAAAAAATTATGGTGCCTCACAGATTTAAAATGCGTTTATCTCAAAAACAGTTGAGTTTAGCGAAATGAATGTACCTTTTTTAAGTAAAAATATTAGGAGAATAAAAGTTTTGATTCAAAAAGTATGTATAGAGTGGGTAATAAAAAAAATTTAACCTATTAAATGAGCGCTGAACGGCGTATGTGGCGTCCTCTGGGCAATACATCATTTTTGGTCGCGAATTTAAATTTCTCATCCTAAAAAACTCCCGCTTACCAAATTTCGTGTTATTATCCCGTGCCTGTTAGGAAATATTCAAGAATAAAAAAAATAAAAGTTTAACTTTGACACCCTGTATTTCGTTTATTATCTTTCGTACTAAGGTAAGTTCTGGCTAATTGGTTCATGCCAAAGCCAATTATAAAAAAAAAGGTAAGTTAGCTTAACTCGACCTATTTTAACCTCAGGAATCTAAGGTTAAGCTATGGCCCATTCTTTACCAAACACCCTGTATATAGGAAAAAGAAGAAAAGTAAGAATTAATTATAATAAACAAAGTGACCAATTAAAAAAAGTTTGTTGAACAGTTTTCCAGTACATGAAATGTCTCATTACCAAAGTAAACGAGAACGGATTATCGAAAGGTGCGATCAAAGAGCAAAGAGCCTCAATTAATCTCTAATTGCAAATAAATTTCAAGGACGTTTCTAATAATACCGTCGAAAGTCGTTACCGTGTGTGTGTGTATGTATGTGTGTATGTAGGTCTTCAATTAACGGCGAAGAACTTTCAGCAGGCGCAGATTCGCTCATACACATAGCATGGCATTATGTTACAAGTAAAACTACGTAGTTGTTGTACGTTTATATTGATTAGAAAAAATTGCAGAAACGCCCCTGAATTTCACCTATCACGCAACGGTTCGAATGTAAAAGTTATTGGGGTGTACAATCAACGAAATACTTATAACTACACGATAGCGAACTGTTTTATATTAAGACAAAAACAATATAAATACCTATGTTTGTTTGGCTTGGACATGGAATTTAACGACAAAATTTTATTACCTTTAACTAAAAGTAAAGATCAAACAAATGAAATAGAGAATGTGGAAAAATCCCCTTACGAATAACTCACACATCCACTATTTCTGGCTGGGAAAAATTTTTCGAATAGAATCAAAGATCCAAACACCAGTTCTTAGAAATGTGTTTCGCCCTCTTCAACCTCCGTGGGCTCATCGGTAAAGATGAGAGGTTGAATATCTTTAGACACATTCCATCAAAAAACAACATCCGAGACATAGACATAACAGGAGCGTAAATCTAGAAAATATAAAATATAAAATATAAAATATAAAACATAAAACAGAGTGGTCGTTAAACCAGTACCTGTGGATCTTTTGATCACTGAGTGTGTTTCAAAGATCTACATCTTTTGTTTTTTTTCATAAAAGTAAAGATGATTCAATGGAAGGTAGCTCAAATCATCCTAATCCATAAACCCAACAAAGACTCAACCCAACCTTCATCGTATCGTCCTATTAGCCTTCTGCCTTTACCCTCCAAAGTGTTTAAAAGACCTTTCCTGAAAAGAATAGACACTGCCATTACAGAAACAACCTAATACCATATTACCAATTCAAACTTCGACAAAAACATGGCACAACAGGTTCATAGGGGTCCTAACCGCAAAAGTTTCACTAGAGAACAAGAATTATTTTGTACAACAGCCTTCCTTGATGTTTCTCAAGTCTTCGATAAGGTACGGCATAAAGGTCTAGTATCAAAACTTAAAAGACAACTGCAAGACGACTTCTACAATTATACCTCGCCGACAGATCGTGCCAGATAAAACTTGGGAAGGCCCTCACTACTCTACATCCCATCTACTCTGATGTACTACAAGGAAGTGTCCTTGGACTCACACGGTACCTGCTATTTACAGCAGATATACCAACTTCAAACTCGTGTAAAACATTTTTTACAAGATCACACCTTGGTCTCGAGCTCAGAATTCGAATAATCAGATGTTGTGTCTTGCTATATGGCTGTGAAAGTTGGACAATGGACTCTGAAACAGAAATGAGAATAGGTGCCTTTGAGATGTATATATACAGAAGGATGCTGAGAATTCCATGGGTACAAAAAGTTTCTAACAATGAGGTACTTCGAATTTCGTTGACTTCGTCAACAGTGACGAATTTAACATACTTACTGGAATCAGACATGGATGTGTGCTTTCTCCGTTTCTTCTTAACATACATACCTGTAGATAATGTACTCTCCAAACTAGACTCCGACACAAGAGGTATACAATGGACGTTAACCACACGCCTAAGCGATCTAGAATACGCCGATGATATCTGCTTCTCAGGACAAATGTTCCAAGATGTGGCTGACCAACTGGAAACACTTTCCACTGAAGCTAAAAAAATAGATTTGAAAATCAATATTAGTAAAACCAAATCCATGAGAAAAAAATGCAATAAACAACATAGTATTTCCTACTAACAGCAGAAAGATTGAAAATGTGGAAAATTTTACGTATCTTGGAAGTGTCTCATAACAGAAAGAGGAGGTACAGAATACTATATTCGTATGAGGATACAAAAATCTCAACAAGCATTTAGCATGCTCAACTCTGTTTGAAGATCTGGTTAGTATACCACTAAAACAAAGATACAAATATTCCAAACCTGTTCTACTCTAAGGATGTGGAACCTGGAAAGTGACAAAATGCCTTGCAGACAAACTGCATGTTCGTATTTTTGGCTTAACATCATCATAAACGAAGATATGCTACACCTGACTGAACAAAAGAAGTTATAGTCTAAGAGCTAGAGCCGAAAAATCATCGTCATAAGTAATATGGAGTTTGGCATGTGAAATGTGTCTATTGTATATTGATAATTATGACCCCTTTCAGGCTGACACCTCAGTGGATACAGGAAGTAGCAATAAGGGATAAAAGGGGAAAGTTAGTGTAGTCTTTAAAGGTTTTCACCTCCTATTTTGTTAAACCTCCATCGATTTGCATGAAAATTGGTGACTAGTTAGAGCATACCCTAAGAAATTAAAAATGATTTGGTGCCAACTTGCACTTTTACCCTGGTGGTGGATACCACCCCTTCTCGGGGGTGAAAACTATTTTATTAAAATTAACCCCACAAATCGATAGAGGGACAAATTATAAGTAAAATTTGTTATATCATGTTACTAAATTAAATTAATACTTTTTGAGTTATTAAAGATCAAAGATTTGTCTGTTTAAGAGCACATGCGGGAAGTTACGGATGATAAAAAGAACATATTAATTAATTGTATGTTACTAAAATGTTATTTTTATATTATTTCGATATTATAAATTTAGCAAAAGTGTATTCGAATATGTCAAATGTACCCATTATTGGACATCCCCAGTTTCTGGACATATTCAGTTTATATTGATAGAAAAAATTCAATTAAATATCGAAATAACATAAAAATAATATTTTACTAACATACAATTAATTAATATGTTCTTTTTATTATCCGTAACTTCACGCATATGCTCTTAAATAGCCAAATATTTGATCTTTAATAACTCAAAAAGTATTGATTTATTTTAATAATATGATATAACAAATTTTACTTAAAATTTGTCCCTCTATCGATTTGTGGGGTTATTTTTAATAAAATTGTTTTCACCCGCGGGAAGGGGTGGTATTCACCACCAGGGTAAAGGTGCAAGTTGGCACCAAATCAGTTTTATTTCTTGAGGTATGCTCTAACTAGTCACCAATTTTCAGGCAAATCGATGGAGGTTTAACAAAATAGGAGGTGAAAACCTTTAATGACTGCACTAACTTTCCCCTTTTATCCCTTATTGCTACTTCCTGTATCCACTGAGCTGTCAGCCTGAAAGGGGTCCTAATTGTCAATATACAATGGTCACATTTCACAGGAAAAACTCCATATTACTTATGACGATGATTTTTCGGCTCTAGCTCTCCGTAGATTAGAAAGTGAACTCAAGTCCAGAAAGTAGGGTACACTTCGACAAAATAGCTTCAGTATTGCAAAGATTGCCTTAAAGTAGAATACCCAAGAAAAACGAAAAAGAGGTCACCTTGCGTAAACTTGGAGAAGATCTATCATAGAAGAGATAAGAGGTCAAGGAAAGTCTTGGAATAAGGTAAAGACCTTAGCCCAAAATAGAACTTGATGGCGGGTTTTCACTGAAACTCTATGCTCCACTTAGGAATACAATATATTCTCAATTTCCCATAGACTAGTCGACTACTCGCATCTTATTTTCTACACGATGCTTCCTAGAAAAAAAAGTAAATTGAAACACACAAGATAACATTTTTTATTCTAAATTTATTCAATTTTTTATCCCACGCCACTGGTGGAAAAAACTCACCTGTAGAAACCAGTGGCTTTCCATCACAGCCAAAATGGTTTCCCTCAATTCAAGGATAGTTTGTCACGGTAGAAAAGTCTCGTGTTCGATATCCCCATCGTCAGTCGTCAAAACGGTCTCGAAGTAGAAATCCATCAGCCATCGTCGATTGAACCCGCGAAATTCAGTTTGTAAACATCGTCCGCGTGAGTCAGTTCAGTTTTTCCGGCTTTTCCGATACATTTCGGCTGA
Organism: Diabrotica virgifera virgifera; assembly: GCF_917563875.1. NCBI lineage: Eukaryota > Metazoa > Arthropoda > Insecta > Coleoptera > Chrysomelidae > Diabrotica > Diabrotica virgifera. The sequence continues at coordinate 228,475,613 of NC_065450.1, read as the reverse complement.
ATTTGGACATGATTGATGGTCATAGTATCTAACTGCTGAAATTTTGCTCCCCATAATCCGAGAGGTGTGGAAAACAAACTGCATTCCAGCGGACTGGAAGAAGGGTAACGTTGTCAAGCTTCGAAAAAAGGTCAACCTCACACTGTGCAAAAATTGGAGAGGAACAATCTTGTTTACCGCCATATTTAAAATTTTCATGATCTTCATACTGAAAAGATTAACAAAACTGCATTTCGAGCTAATCAAGCAGGCTTTAGACCAGGATCCTCCTGCATAGACCCCATCAATACTGTGAGGGTAATTATTTGAACAATCCGTTGATTAGAACACACCCTTATACATGGTTTTGGTCGATTTTGAGCATGCCATTGACAGCTTATTTCAAGTTGCTGTATGGAAAATTTTAGAGCTAAAAAACATCCTGCAAAACATAGTTTCCATTATAAAGTCAATGTACACTGAGGCGAAGAGCAGCGTGACACACAATGGGATCAACAGTGATGAATTTAACACAGTGATGTGTGTTTTCTCCGTTTCTTTTTAACATACATAGCCATATACTATAAATATGTTCTCTCCTAACTAGACTCCCACACAAGAGAGATACAATGGACGTTAACCACACGCCTAAGCGACCCAGAATACGTCGATGATATTTGCCTATTAGGACAAAGGTTTCAATATATGGCTGATCAATTGGAAACACTTTCCACTGAAGCTAATATAATATGTTTGAAAATAAATATTCTTCTTCTTCTTAACGTGTCCTATCAAGTCTCCTTGACGTTGGCGATTGACATGCCGAAACTATCTCTGTCTCGAGCTATTCTAAATAGTTGTTCTGCTTTCTTTATTCCTGTCCACTCCCGGATATTCTTCAATCAAGATGCCTGCTTTCTACCAATACCTCTGCGTCCTTCGATTTGACCCATCATAATAAGTTAAAGAATATTATACCGCTCCCCTTACTACGAGTTCAAAATAGGCCAGCTTTCTATATTTGATATTATCAAGCAGCTCGCAGGCAGCATTTGCTCTTTTAAGGGCTGCCACATTTGTCAGCATAGCCGTCCATGGTATTTTCAGTGTACGTCTGTGCAGCCATATTTCAAAGGCCTCCAAACGATTAATGGTGGATATTTTTAATGTCCATGCTTCGACATCATACAAGAGGACTGACCAAATTTAACATTTAATCATGCGCTTTCGAAGTTGAAGTTGCAAGTTATCACTACAGAAGAATGACCTCATTTTTAAAAATGTCGTGCGGGCTATCTCGATTCTACAGTTTATTTTTTTATCTGGATCTAGTTGTTCAGTAATATGATAACCAAGATATTTAATACTGGGTACTCTTTGAATTATATGACCATCAACATATAACCGTGAATCTTGATGGGCCAAACGGCTAAATACCATGTATTTTGTTTTTGAACAGTTTATGTTTAGACCAAACTCTCTTCCCACTGGGTCAATGGCATTTAAAACGTGTTGTAATCCATTCATATCATCACTTAAAATAACTGTATCGTCTGCACATCTGATTGTATTTATCAAAATTCCATTAACTTTCACACCTCATTCCAAATTATGCAGTGCTTCCTTAAATATTCTATCTGAATATAAATTGAATAACAGTGGGGACAGTATACAACCCTGCCTGACACCTCTTTGTATTTTGCATGTTTCTGTTGATTTTCCATTTATGCAAGCTGTCGCTGTTTGACGCCAGTTTAATTTTTCTATGATTAGTACATCTTGACTATCAAGTCCTTTATCCTTATTAAAAATCAATAATAATAATACCAAATCCATGAGAATAAATGCAAGAAGCAACATACTATTTACTATTAAAAACATGCAGATTGAAAATGTGAAAAATTTTACGTATCTTGGAAATGTCATAACAGAACGCCGAGGTACAGAAGACTATAATTCGTATGACGATTCGAAAAGTCAACAAGCATTCAGCATATCAACCTTGTTTGGAGGTCTGGCGAGTAGGTATACTTCAAAGACAAAGATCTGAATATTCCAGTCAAATGTCATGTCTGTTCTACACTACGGCTGTAAAACCTGGAAAGTGACAAAAATCCTTACAAAAAACTGCAGGTTTTTGTTAATTGTTAACATATGCCTATGCAGAATTGTTCGTATTTTCTGGCCTAACATTATCAGAAACGAAGATCTGCTACGCCTGAGTGAGCAAAAGAGGAAATAAAGTCCAGAAAGTGGGACTGGATTGGTCACACACCTCGAGAAAATAGCTTAAGTATTGCTAAGGCTACCCTAGAGTGGAATCCCCAAGAAAAAAAGGGTCCCCCAGCACAAACTTGGAGAAAATCTATCATGAAAGAGATAAGAGGTCAAGGAAAGTCTTTGGAATGGGGTGAATGATCTTAGCGCAAAATAGAACTTTATGGCGCATTTTCACTGAAGCTCTATGTTCCACTTATGAGTAAAAAATTGTCTCAATTTCCCGTAGACTAGTCGACTACTCGCATCTTATTTTCTACACGATGCTTCCTAGAAAGAAAATTAAATTGAAACACTCATAGGTCTGGATCACGCGTATGAAAAAAAAGTTGATTAATAGCAAGCTGAAAATTTGTTAATAGCTTAAGAGTGTCTAGTCGGACAAACTTTGATATATGGGAACACTGGAACAGGGGAAGTTTTAATTGTGGAACAGGTTAAAAATTTGGAACGGCCAGACCACGAAAACTGCACATGTATTTTGTCCGACAGAACAGACTTAAACTCTCCGGACAGAGATTAAACTCTCATGCAAAAATCAGACTGCTATTTATCACCAAATGGGCGTTTTAATGAGTGGAACATGTAGAATATGTCAAATGACAGGAATTATGACAGATGATAAATAGCAGTCTGATTTTTGCAGAGTTTAATCTCTGTTCGGAGAGTTTAAGTCTATTCTGTCGGACAAAATAAATGTGCCGTTTTCGTGGTCTGACCGTTCCAAATTTTTAACCTGTTCCACAATTAAAACTGCCCCTGTTCCAGTGTTCCCACATATCAAAGTTTATCCGACTAGACACCCTTAAGCTATTTACAAATTTTCAGCTTGCTATTAATCAACTTTTTTTCATACACGGGATCCAGACCTATCAAGATAAGATTTTTTCTTATTCTAAATTTATTCAATTTGTTTATCCGCCGCCACTGGTAGAAAAAACTCACCTGTAGAAAGCAGTGGCTTTTCCATCACAGCGAAAATAGTTTCCCTCAATTCGAGCATACTTTGTCACGGTAGAAGTCTCGTGTTCGATATTCCCATCGTCAGTCGTCAAAACGGTCTCGAAGTTGAAAACCATCAGCCATCGTCGATTGAACCCGCGAACTTCAGTTTGTAAACATTCTCCGCGTGAGTCGGTTCAGTTTTTCCGGCTTTTCCGATAAATTTCGGCTAGATTTGGAAATGATTGATGACCATGGCTCCGAATATGCTGTACCTTGCGATTATTAATGATAGCAGAACTGGGTTTTCTTTTGCTGTGTATTGACTGTACTTTCGCGACATCATGTGTATGAGGGTGAGTGGGTTTTTGTGGCCCTTTTTGTATTGTGCCCAGGTAATTCGGGGCCCGTGTTGCGTGTGTAGTTTATGGTATTTTACTAGAAAGTAAGAATTGTCGTGCTAGATTTTACTGGATTGTAAAAACGAGAAAACTTAATAACGAGTACTTAAATAATGTATTATTCTTAGATACTTAGACAGATAAAACTATTGAAGAATAACAACTTCTTCTTCTATCTTGTATGTAGGCTTTAAAGCCGGTTTCTTCTTCAATATTAGCCTTTTAAATTGTTTAAATTATCGCACCGTCTTTTTCTTGGTCTGCCAATACTTCTTCGTCCATTTGGTGACTTAACTCGTGCTATTCGTACTATCTTATTCTCTGCCATTCTACTAATGTGTTCGTTCCACTCCTGTTTCCGTTTTGTCACCCATCCATTTATGTCTTCTACATTGCATGCTCTTCTTATGTTTTCGCTTTTCTACCTATCCAACAGACTTTTCCCTGATATTCGTCGAAGTATTTTCATCTCTGTTGTTTCTAGTAGTCTCGTTTTAGATGTGTCAGGTTTTGTTTCGGCCGTGATGTCAATATAGGTCTAATTGCTGCTTTATAGATTCTTGCTTTTGTGTCTTATCTTAGGTGTTCGTTCTTCCAGATTGTGTCATTAAGAGATCCCGCCGCTTTACTTGCTTTTAAGCTTTGTTGTCGTACTTCTTCTTCAACATCTCCGTAACTACATAGTTATATTTATGCCCAGATATCTAAACCTTGCTTCCTGCTTTATTATTTTCCCATCAATTTCGATTTTACATCGTAGTGGATAATTTAGATATTGTCATACATTTTGTTTTTTCTGCTGATATTATATCATATTGTATTTCTTGGCTGTTGTATTGAATGTGTGTGTTAATCTTTGGAGATTGTCTTCTGTCTCAGCGATTAATGCGGCGTCTTCTGCATAACATATAATATTTGGATTTCTTTGTTCCCCATTCTGTAATCATGACCTTTACGTACTGCTTGTATTACTTCGTCCATTATTATATTAAATAGCAGTGGACTTAATGAGTCACCTTGTCTGACTCCGCTTTGTACTGGTATAAACTGCGTTAGTTTTCCATTTATCTTTGCCTGTATTCGATTATGGAAGTAGATGTTTTCGATGGTTTGTATAATATTGATTAGTATGTTTCTTCTATACAGTAGGTGTAAGACGTCTTCGACTTGGATGCGATCGAAAGCCTTTGTCAGGTCTATAAAACATAGATATGCGGGTTTATTGTACTCGATGGCCTTTTCTGTAATTCGCATGTATAGAAACAACTCGAAGGCTTTAAGTTTTTTCTCCATCGTTTCAGTGAGTGTCCAGGATTCAACTCCGTAGTATAATATTGAGAATATATTATGACATCGTATTTTTTTTTGTGTGAATTTTATGGCCTTGGCCGAGCCAATTAGCCAGACATTTTGTTATTTTAAAAACAAACAAATTTGATTTTTCAATCAGAGGAATTTTTTCTGTATTTCTAACTCTAAATACATAACAAACTAACATTATTATTTATAATTATTATCTAAATAATACTCTGTTTTGGTTGTTGACATCGTAGGAGCCTTATTTTTATCTCCAGATTAACGTTATGGCTTTTAAAAAGTTTGTCCATGGTGTTGAATGCACTCCTAGCCCCTAGCCTTCTCTATTCTACATTTGACTTCTAATTAATGATCTCATTGTTCGTTTACTATTGTTGCAAGATAGGTACTGTTTTATTCGGACCACTGGTGTATTCTTGATAAACAGTTGGAGGTCTGTCATTTGTTCAATATGTCTTCAATATTGCTAATCTTGTCTACCTCTACATAACAATCTTTGTCAACATTCTTTTAACTCACTTTAATTTTTTATCTTCTTCTTTTATCTATTTTCTCCGATCTTCTGTTTCTTTCCACTTTCCCTTGCACAACTAATCTCATCAACTCATATTTTTCATTTTTTAGTATGTGACCAAAATAGCTCATTTTTCTTTCCTTTATAGTGTTGAGCATTTTTATAGTATCGTTAATTTGAAATTTTCCATTCCCATATTTTTCAGCCAACTTTTGCGAACTTAAACTATTAAAATCAAGACTTTATTTTAGGCCTGCATCCCGCGTACGAAAAAAAGTTTATTAATAGCAAAATGTCATCTGGTCCGACTGCTTTTCCTTTCTTTATTTTTTGAAGCGCTTGAGCCACTTCCTCGTTTGTTATTCTGGTATAATAATAATATCGTATGGCATTTTTCCGGGGAGATCTTTTCGGACAGTTCCGGCGCCATTTACATCTTTAACCCTGTTTCAAGTAACTAGTGCCGATGTACACTAGCCCAGTGGGACAGACGGCTTTACGTGCTCTCCGAGGCACGGTGAGATGGCTCGTGTCATTATTGGAAATGAAAATGGTTTGTCTTTGGCAGGGCTCGAACCCACGTGTACTGGCGTATGAGGCCAGCGAATATGCCGTTACTCCACGGCCGCTCTGTTATTCCGGTAACCATTGCTGTTACTGTCTCCGTTAACTCCACAGGCTGTCTGTCAAATTCTTCATTTAATAAACTGTCAAAATACTTTGTCCATCTCTTTTTGACATCCTTTTCGTGAATTAGTATTTTATTATTTTCATCTCGGATACATCTAATCTGATTAAAATCTCTTGCTTTCTTTGCTCTCTGTTTGGCTATTTAAAATTCTCCCCTCTCATTATGTGGCCTAGATATTCCAGTTTTCTCGTTTTTGTGGTTTTTATGACTTCGCATTCCTTCCCTATCTTCAGCAAAACATCTTGATTTGTTACTCTATCTGTCAATGATATTTTCCACATTCTCCTGTAGCATGACCCTTTAGTGGGAGGCACTAATTTGTATTTTTCGAACTGTTTTAACAATAACAATCTACATTTCTTATTGATTACTCTTTGTTTGACGTCACAAATATGACCGATATAAAAATGTTTATGAATTCATAAAAGGGCTTCATGGGCGCTGTTGATACAAGGTACACAATAGCAAAAATAATATCTGCTTGCTTACTTCTTGGACAAACAAACCTACCCACCTTCTCCAAACAATGTTTCCTTTTCCATATTCTGCGATGAATATTTGCTATCGATCGTGTCTTTGCAAACATCATCAGTCTTACGTAATTTATAACATTGTGTAATATATCACGTAACGTAGCTATTTTTTGAGACAATCAAACAAAAAGGACTAAAAAAAGACCTCTAATAATACATAACGCTGTTGAAATGGGACCTTGGAAACGAACGTCACGAACAGTAGCAAAAATGAAATTAAATAAATATTAGGGAACAACAGGTTTCCTGGCTCTAAGTTAATTAAAAAGTTATTGGTGGTGAAACACACTCTTAGGTGTTTTGCATGTCGTCTCTTTAAAGGTCAAAGGAAGATTTCACCCAAAAAGCTATATTTTGAATAGAAATAGGAAAAAATAAATATGAGTTTTTTCTAGAGAATTACTGCTGCAATTGAGTTTCCAAAGAAAGACTATAAAATTATTAGCAGAGAGATAGTAATTATTTGTGAGCTTTTGAGATACTTTTTGAATAATAAGTCTTCCCTGACGTCTTTTTATTGTACTTGACAATTTTCAGTAATCTATCCTCTGGCATCTTCTGAATGTGTCCGAGACATCTTCATTATTCATCTTCATTCTTTATCTTCACAACCCTCTTCATTTTTCTAGATCTTCATTTGTCCAAGGCACAATAACTTTCAGGTATGTCCTTATCGGCAAAAAGGATGGTGTCGAAAGAAAACCCTGTAAAGAAGGAGATATCTTTCTTTTAATATAATAGTCTTCCATTTTATACCGCTAACGCGGCTTAAGGTTTATAGCAGGGTAACAGGGCCAGTGCTACGCTTTCTCCTCCTCCTAAGTGCCTTCTCTATTTTGAGGGAGGCGATCAATATGGCAAATTTCTTTTTGTTTTGGGCTTGATGAATTGTCATTCCCTATTTTGTAGGTCCAATCTCTGATGTTTCGGAGCCAGGATTTTTTCTTTATTCCTATACCCCTTTTTCCTTTGAATTTGCCTTCTAATATTACCTGGAGCTGCTCAAATTCCCATGTCGTAGATATGACCTCTTTCTAATTTTGATTGTATTGACCAGATGAGGACGGGTCTTCATTATTTCCAGTACTCCTTCATTAGTAGTTCTACTGATCCAGCTTATTCTTAGCATTCGGAGGTACACCCACATTTCGAATGAATTCGGTTTGTTGACGTCATACTGTTTTAATGTCCAGGTCTCACAGCCATATAGTAATAGAGACCGCACGCAACACTTCAGTGTCCTCAATCTTATTGTGACTGATAGATTGGGGTTACAGAACATTTTAGGCATGTTCATACTTTGCTATTGCAGTGCGTTTTCTAATTTCTTTTGAGTGGTCTAGCTGACTATTTAGCTCTTTGCCCAGGTATATGAAGCTTTGGGAACTCTGAAGGGTGATACCATTTACCAACCTTTTTCAGGGTTTTGATTGCAGTCTGTAGCCTGTGCATTTGGATTTTTGTTCTTACCTTTGAAGCTTCAGTGTGTCATTATCTGAGAGTACGGAAATGTAGTTATCAATATATTTGCAAGGAACTCTATTTTCAGCTCCTTATTATATTTTGTTGCATATATTTTATCCGGAATTTCATCTTGTTTGATGTTTCAAACTGAGACTGTTGTTCTACTCACGTATTGTGACGAATTTTGTCTTCAGATTTTGGTCGGTGTTTTAGATGAATTCATTCCAAATATTTACAAATTTCAAATATTTTTTAAATTTTTTGTAATATTTATTTGTCTCCTGTTTCAAACTTAAAACTATATTATATACCTATATATATACTATATTATATAATATATATTATATATTTTTACTAGTTTCTTTCGTTCCTTACATTTTCGAGAAATATTTCTAGTCATAAATGGCAGTCGCGTGTCGTAAAATCGTTTATGAACTGAACCGTTTCTGTTAAAGTATATTCCGAAGTAAACGACAGGATAAGGACTTTAATGTCTAATACTCGTATTAGACATTAATATTACATACAAGAAGTCGTTGTTGAAATTGAATGTATCGTTCTAGGATGCTAGCAAAATAACTAATAGAAACACTAGGGGCAAAACGGAAACAAAAGAAAATATGTTTATGCCTTCCTGCATGTGTAGGCCTGCTTTATAGATTATGAAAGGGCGTTTGACAGAATAAGACTGAAAGAATAGTCCAAAAAAGTTTATTCGGCAAATTTACATTATGACTTAAATAAATATGAACTTACTTATTAAAACCAAATTTCTGATATTTACCAAGAAACCAAATAATAATGTGCTACTTCATTATTGATAGCCAAAATATCAGACGTGTATATAAATATCTTGAAATTTTGCTAAATCAGAAAAATGATTTTGCAAAAGAACTAACAGCTTCAGTTGAGTCCACGAGTCTTTACCAGTGCGTCATCATTCAAAGCATACGAAATAAGTCGGAAATTTACTAAACGCAACAGCAAGTTACAGAAAGTGGATATTATTCCGATTACGGGTTATAGTATAAAATTTGACATTATCAAATAAATAGAATATCAAATTTGAGTTTTACTTTAAAATTTTGGTGCATAATTACAGCTACATTTGAAGTAGCTTAATAAATTCTTTTATTATCATTGATTAATAAATAAATAAACAATTTATAAAAAAATTCAATAATATATTTTCTTTTTCTTATTTTATTCACTTTGGCGGAACATTAAACACAAGCATTCCTTAACTGTGTCAATGAGGTTAGCTTTGTACGTGGTCAAAATTAATCGTAAAATAGCATAAACTTACCATAAAATTTCAAACTCCAATATAAAATTAGTTGTGAAAACAACTGTTTGTATACTATAAAAAACTTCAAAATGCAAAAATTCGACAAACTAAACATCCCCAAATTCCATCTAAACATCCATTCGACAAACTAAAAATATGTGAAAACATCTCCAATCGTCTTTTTTTGTACCTATCTCTTTTCGATGTACTGCTAGAGCATTTATAAAAATAATATGTGTTTTTACTTAATAACAGGCGGTAGCTGGTTTTTCTTTAGTTTTTTTGCGTAGAAGAGAAAGATGCTAGATAAAAAGTATGTGTTTTATCTCGCCAGATATTAATGACGCACGGGTAAAGACTCATGGAGTCAAGTGTAGAATTGAAATTCATCATTACGTAGCGCTACAACCCTGGGTTGGTCCTGGCTGACTGTACAACCTTTTTCCAATTTGTTCAGTCGTCCACCAACCTAGGGTCCAATGGAATGTTCATTTTCCGGAGATCTGCTTGGATGTTATCTCTCCATCGCATTCTGGGACGTCCGACTGGACTTTTGCCTGTAGGAATCTCCTACGATACCAGTCTTACAAGTATCTCATTATGAGAGAATTGAAATTGCACGTAACTAACTCATTTATAAAAATGAAACAATTTGTTCGAATAAATCATAAAAATGCGCATGCTTATGGCTGAAAGACTTTGGTCGATGGCCTTTTGGTACATATTATTAATAAAGTATATTTCTCTCTACGCATGCTTAGATGCTCGGTATTTAGTATACTTCTTTACGGTATACAGGCATCCACTCTGACTAGGACTAGATGACGGTACGAGATGTGGCTTTACAGAAGAATCCTGAGAATATCTTACGTTGACAGAGGCATGAATGAAGAAGTCTTCAAAAGAAACAAAACTGAATATTGAAATAAACATATCTACGAAGACTACAATACTTCGGCCACGAGATGAGTGGAACAAAACACCAGCTTCTGCAGAATATTATGCAGTGAAAGATTTTAGGAATGCGTAGCCTTGGAGTAATCTCAGAGAGTGATTTAGTTGCCCGTCTAACCACCTTTTTAGAGCAGCCGTGAACAGAGTTTAGGTAATCATTATGATCTCCAACTTTCGAAAAAAGATCGCACCTTAAGAAGAACAAGAATAGGCAAAACACAGGACCCTTGTTTAATGATGTATGATATTTTTTATTTGAATAATTTGACCACCGACTGGAAAAATTATGTCCAATCTGGATATAGTTCTCAGCAGCTGTAGTAGAAAAGCAGCAGGTCCCGATAATATACAAGCAGAACTACTCAAACTATGGACAACGAATCAATAACAATAATCACAAATATATTCAACAACCTATACAACTCTAAAGAAATACCAACAGACTGGCTGAAGTCTGAGTCTATTGCACTTCTAAAAAAAAACGGGAGCCAAAAAATGCGAAGAATACTGTACGATAAGCCTGACGAGTCATCTCTTAAAATTGTTCCTTAAGATAATCCATAAGAGAATTTATAAGCTATGTGAAAGTCAAATTTCGTCCAACCGGTTCGGGCACCAGATGCGAAACCCTGGCGATAACTCTGGTACCACAGATTAACCCAACAATCTGTTGGGTTAATCTGTGGTTCGGGTTCATAAATGCTGTTGGTACTAGAGAGGCTTTGTTTTTAATACGCCAAGATGATGCAAATACTAAAAGAAGCAGGAATTTAAAACCAATATTTGAAAATAATTTGAAACCTTTACTGGAATCAGATTGCAAACCTCAGAGTTGACGGTGAACACATTGAATATGTGAAAATCATGCATGGAGTGCGGCAAGGCTGCATTTTGTCCCCTCTAATTTTCAATCCCTACTCTGAAAGAATATTTATCGAAGCTTTCGACGAAATTGAAAAAGGTATTCTACTAAACGGGTACCGGCTAAATAACATAAGGTATGCAGATGACACCATAGTATTTGCGGACAACTTAGAAGACCTCCAACTCCTACACGTCCTCATGAACAAAATCACGTATTACAGTCAAAAATATGGACTCAATATAAACGTAAAGAAGACAAAGCTTATGATCATTAGGAAGAAAAAGATAACAGAAGGTCTACTCTACATCAACCAAACCCTTGTAGAAAGAGTGGCGCACTAAAACTACCTCGGCACCATAATAAATAAAGAATGGACTAACAACTTCAAGACCCTCAAGCCTCAACTTCTATCTTGGTATAAAAATAAGAATACTACGTCTTCACTTTCCTGTTTTACGGTGTTGAATCGTGGATCCTGAATCGTGGACTAAGATATGTGTAAAAAATGAATGTGTGTGTACTTTGTACGCACGTAAGAAGTTATACTTCTACTACATATTATGTGATTTTTAAGACAATACCAAAAATTAAAAAAAATAAAAGAATAAAACGCACACAAACACATTGAAAAATGCCACAAAGAAAAAATGATTTCTGAACGATAATAATTGTTGGCAAAAATTTTAAATACGCGTTTTCTGAAAAAAAATTATATAACAAATATACTTACAATCATAAAATGCATAAAAAAATAAAAACTTGCATCGGGAATCGGGAATTGATTCGTAATCGAAGCCTAGACTCACTCGTCCAATTCCACATTATTTGTCATGTGGAAAAATAGGGTAACTGAACGTTTTACTGTTTGACAGTTGTTTTAAATATAATTAAATTATGTAGTTTAAATTTTGTGGAAGAAAATATTAAAATATAACAAAACAGTAAGAAAACAATATATTAGATGAAGATTGGTAGAACTTTTGTTGGTAATCAAATTAAGTATGTAAATCAAAGCATTACATACCTACTAGATAAATAAATCTACGCTAAACAATCATAATTTAAAAATAAAAATCAGACCTAATTTGGGATTTCTCTCTAAAATCCCCATTCTTGAGAAAATAAATGTACAGTAGAGCGTCGATTATCCGAGCAAGCGTTAGTAATTGACGCTTAAAATATCTTCAATTTTCTTCAATATTGTATCCAAAAATAATTATGTTGTTGCAAAGACTGCACTTTTTTGTTTAGTTGCTAGTTGTCATTATCAAGATATAAATAAATATGTAGGTATATAAATATGGCTTTTATTCACTTGTGGATAAATATGTATGACTATAAATATGTATCAATATATTGTAGTTCGATTATCCGAACAAATCGGTTTTCCGAACACCTATGTCCCACAATTAGTTCGGATAATCGACGCTCTTACTGTATTTCAACCTAATCCAAATGTATAATTACAATATGATTATAATAAAAACTACTTACCAAATTAGAATGAGTTTTCCTTGTCCAAAATAGTCCAAAAGTCCAAAAATATAGGTATATGAAAACTATTTAAAAAGGCAGTATAACTATTAACTAACTTTTGTTTGTTGTTTCTTTTCACACATATTTTAAAACGCAACAACCATAAATAATCTAACTACAGCTGTGCCACAGCCGCCATATTGAATAATTTTTGACATGTGATTTGAACATCCAATCAGAACAAAGTTATAATGCGCATGCGCCGGGATCATAGGTTTTAACATATAAAAATTCACCCTCATATCGCCAGTAAAGAAGTATAACTTCAAAAATTGGAAGCATTTGAGATGTGGCTATAACGGAGAATTCTTAAATTCAATTTGGTGCCAGTTTATTTTCAATATAAAACATTTCAATAAGATGTATAGCATTTGTTTTAATTTTCGACATAATATTGTTTGTTTTCCATTGTTTTAATATTGACCGAAATAAATAAATTATAAATTTAGGCTGCCACGAATAGAGAAGATTCGAACAGAATTGGGATCGTGTCAGTAAACTTTTCTAAACACTTTTTCGTATGTTCTAATTTAGGTTTAGGACAATATTTAACTCGGCCGTATCGAATAAAAAATTCAGATAATAATCTTCACCTTTTAGTAAGAAAGTAGGATAGAATCGATCTTTAATTCATTTCCTTATTTAGGCACAAAGATATAGAAGTTGGACAAAAAGTTTTATTGTCGTTGATTGTAGATCGTATCGTGGATTAAAAATTCATGAAGTCATGAGTGGCACGTGGTAGTTTTCCCGTAGCTTTTCCGGGGTCAACAACCGTTTACAACTACCGGCTTTTCCTGCTGGGCTGACCAATGGAAATGACCATTAGGCCGGGACTGGCACGCAATGCGGCGTTGTATGGTTTAACGGGGTGTACTCAACTACAAAATTATACCTTTGCATTAGAAACTCAGAGAAAACTTTCAATATTTAATGCTTTAGTTAAATAACGACGCTTATAATTATGAAATAATATGCTTCTATTAGTAAATAATATGTAATTTTCTTAGGAAATTATGCCATAAGTATATAAAAATCCATAGACATTATAGTACGAGATCCCAGTAGAATTACTACGTAAGTATGTCTATATTGTAGCGATTTTACAGTTAAATTAAAACTCTCGATTCGAATTTATACAGGGTGTCCAAAAAGTGCAAAAGATTCGCAAGAAGATCCTAAAATGTTACTAGTGGTCTATATTATTGTATGTTTGTGAGACATGGACGTTAAAAATCACAAAGCTAAATAGATTAGAAGCATTCGAATTGTGGTGCTATCGACGAATCCTAAAGATATCGTGCGTTTCGCACACTTGAAATGAAGATGTTCTTCAAATGATGAATTCGGAACGTCTGCTCATAAGCATCATAAAGAGGAGAAAAACAGAATACTTCGGCCATATAATTAGAGGGCCTAAATACCATCTACTTCGCCTTATAATACAAGGAAAAGTGGAGGAAAAGAGATGGATTGGTCAAAAGAAATTTTCATGGTTGCGTAATATTAGACAATGGTGTGGTTCCACGCTAGAAGAATTATTTCGCGCAGCAGCCGATAGAGAGGGGTTTCAGGAACTTGTAAAAATGATGTAAACGTCTGAATACAGACACGGCACCTGAAGAAGAAGAAGTACAAAAAGTCTCCCGACAAACGAAGACCGAATATTCTTTAGATAATTTTAAGACAATTTAGCCTAGTGGGAAAATGCTTCCTAAGAGAACTAGAGCTCTTTGAAGATGGCGTCTTGGAATTAGTTTTTCTTAGATATCTCCAGAACGCTTCTAGTTAGAAAAACGAAAACTAGTACACTTATTTATCTTCCAGAGATAAATCGATTCCATCAGTTACGAATTTCTAGTACCGGTCATAGGCGCCCGTTTTGAATAGGGTAACGGTTATTTTATGTCATAACTTTTTTTCTTTAACTTCTAAGCATTTTTGACACTGGATTATTAAATTGTGAGGTATTTTAGAAGGTAATATACTGCTTTAAGTCGGTAGGATTCACCGTTTTCGAGAAAAATCGATTTGAAAAGTATTGGTTATTTGAATTGAAATCGATTTATCTCTGGAAGATAAATAAACGTACCAGTTTTCAGTTTTCTAAATTAAGTTTTTTTGAAAAAAAATTTTCAAATTCAACAAACCAAAAATTTTGAAATCGATTTTTCTAGAAAACGGTGCGTCCTACCGAATTAAAGCAAGAGTAGGTACCTTTTAGTACTAAAATAACTCACAATTTAATAATCCAGTGTCAGAAAGGCTTAAGAGTTACAGACAAAAAAGTCATGTAATAAAATAACCGTTGCCCTACCCAAAACGGACGCCTATCCTATGACCGGTACTAGAAATTCGCAGTTGATGAAATCGATTTATCTTTTGGAGACAAATAGGCGTACGAGTTTTCGTTTTTCTTAATAGAAGCGTTCTGGAGGTATTAAAAAAACGAATTACAAGACGCCATCTTTAAAGAGCTCTTGCTTCCTTAGGAATCATTTTCGAACAAGGTGAATTTTGTTAAATTTTCTTAAAATTATCTGAAGAATCTCCAGTCTTCGTTTGTCGGGAGAGTTTATGGACACCCTGTATACGACTATTTATTTATACAACTTTAAAGACTGAATTTATCTTATACACTAATTAAATTCTAATAAGGGCGAGCTATTTATAGTGATCAGGTTATTTACTAGAAATGTCTGCCCATCTCTAGTCGTCGCACGACCTGGCGTACATTCTGGAACACTCTTTACCCCTCACAACAACGCCTAGATCCTTCGATAGATACATTCCAACACGTTCGTGTTGGGAACCGTTATACGGGGTCAGTCAAAAGTTCTCTTTCGTTACACTGCTCCCCTCTTAAGATCTGAACGTCCCGATCACCAACTCCAGATGAAGGCCCAGGATGGCGGAATCTACAGGATTCTGCAACTCTACATACACCCTTCAAGAAAAAATAACAATCTACTGTCTTTGAAGGATACGACATCTTCGGGTTAATGTAACACATAGTCAATCTTCAAATCTAGATTTTTAGTGCATGACCTATCTTTGGTAAAGCCAAATTTTTGATCTCATAATTACGCACGGTTGTCTTCAAATTAGTTAGAGCACGCCATATGTTTTCGTAGCTTGGCGTGTCTGTATAAGACTTTCTGGTCATCATATACAGCAAAGATCGAGGACCATCTTCTAATCGCAGTAGTTTTCCAACTTTAGGCTGCTGATTTATTAACTCGTCCAGGCGGCCGAACTTTCTATTGAATGCTGACGAGATTCCTTTAGTCATCTCGAGGTCTTGGGAAACACAATGGGCAAGAGAGACGTTTTCCGGAACACTAAACAGATCTTGCCGAACTTCTGTGGTCGCGCCGTATCTAGCACTCTTTCTTTCTGCGTAATTTAACATAAATTTCTTAAAACTTGGCTGTCTGGCATCTTCCATCTCATGTTGGAGGACTCGTGCTTCTTCTGTTTCATTTGAGCCAGCATATGGTGTAAGTCGATCTATATGAATAACTTTGGCAACTTCTTAATTCTGTATATTACGTCATTTATTTTCTTCTTAACTTCATACGGACCTTCCCATTGTCTTTGTAGTTTAGAAGACAATCCTCGACGACGTTATGGATTATAAAGCCAGACAAGATCACCTACTTCGAAGCTTTCATTCTTGCATCGAGAATCATATTTATCTTTCAATCTGTCACTGGCTATCAGGATGTGTTGTCGGGCAAGTTCATGAATGTTGTTCATTCGTAACTTCAGGCGGTCGACGTATTCTTCGCCTGCAATATGTTCCTCGGAAGGTCTGCAGCCAAACTCTAGGTCACAGGGCAAACGAACTTCACGACCCAATATCAGGCAGGTTGGTGTTTGACCTGTAGTTTCATTCACGGCCGAGCGGTAGGCCATCAGGAATAAATGAATGTGTTGGTCCCAATCTCGCTGATGTTCAGACACAACTTTGAACATGTGTTTACCCATCATTCGGTTCATCCTCTCGACCATTCCATCTGATTGAGGATGCAGGGGTGTCGTTCTAGTCTTATTGACACCAATCAATTTACAACCGTTTTGGCAAAGGGCTGACTCAAAGTTTCTCCCTTGATCGGAGTGGATCTCTAAGGGAACACCAAATCGGCTGAAGAATTCTTTAACAAGTACCTCTGCAATGGTAGCAGCTTCTTGATTTGGTAACGCATACGCCTCGGTCCATTTTGTAAAATACAATCGGTTTGACTATCTACGTACAAGTTATTAGTTTTGCCACTGTTTATCCAAAGTAATTTGCTCTTTCAAGAGAAATTATGTTAATGAGGAATTAATATTCAACGTAGACTTTTGAAATCTTTTGTAATATGTAGTTAGCCTTTTGTTTTTTCGAGGTTATCGCAACCTGCATAAATATGTCTAACGGATGGAAACAACTGATGTTGATGTATCGTTGCACTTGATCTATCTGTACTTAACGTATTTTTACTATTCCGATATTCATAATACCCGCATCAAACAAATCTAAGTAGAAGAGATTGCTAAAAATATATCTAGATACTAATAGGTTCCTGTAAAAATTAATGTAACATTGAAAAGCTTTGGAACTGAATTGACATTATTACGAAATAATAACCTTTAATATGGGTGGTATTTAGAATTATTATTAAATTTGAGAAGTTTTATTTTAAAACCGAAATTCGAATCCAAATGAGTGCAAACTCGTTACTCGGTGGTTTTTGGGATTTTGAATACAAATATTATGTTGTCAATGTCGTTTTTTTTATTGTGCTTTCCCCTGTAAGCCTAATCCACACAAAATATGATGCATTTATTAATTTATAAATTTGGCGCAATCTCCTTCGTTTTGCTGTTTCTGATGGACCAGATGTTACGACTTCGTCCTGAACATCAATCGAGACATCGCAGCCCGAAATTTCGTCTGCACCATCTGAGATGTGACTAGACTCATCACACGCCTATTCATCTTCGATTTCATCAAAAGCTTTTTCAAAAATAGGCGCAGTTTCTTCCTCTTCGTTGAAATTATAGGATGCAATTTGTGAATTATTACAAGTACTACTACAATTTGTGCATATAACGGAAACGGAGCATTTTAATCCAGCTTTTCTGCATCCACAGGCTTTTTGACAACCTTTTTTACACTTACAAGAAATATGTTTCAATACCTATTCTAGAGCTTGGGTTTCTTATGACGAACTTGGTTTTCTTAACGTTCATTTGTAGTCCATATTTTATAATGTCTTGATTTAATCTACACACACCCAAACGTATAGGGAATCATCTGATATTTCTTCTATTTCGTGCGAAATTAAAAAGCGAACACACGAAGTCAATAGTACATTGTTTACCGGGTAGGAAAAGCTTAACATTCCTGGACGACTGTGAAGATTGCTAAGTCGAGGCGCAAGCCGAGACTTAGCAACACAGAGTCCAGGAATGTGGCTTTTCCTACGAGGTAAACATACTATTTTTCCGTAAATCGTTTAAAATTCGACAGATATTGATTGATTTAAAAAAAACGCGATAATTTTATTCCCAAATAAATGGTGCTTTGAAATTCCTAATAAAATTACTTGGGTTACTATGGAAACGTATTGAGGTTGAATTGTCAAACTTGACGCTTATAAATTTAATTGCTGGTGTTCTCGAAAGTAAAATGATAAGTGATGATGAAATTTCCATTCCTGGGACTCCTCCAGAGCTGGTTGAGGCAGTGAATACTGCTTCATTAGAATTATTGCCAAAGAAATCAAGAGAAAAGTACGAAAATGCATACAGACGTTTTATGGATTATCGCATGAGTAAAAATATGTATTATCATTTATGTAGAACACTAACAACTGTACGGAAATATCATTTCCTTACAGTAAGGAAATGACATTTCCTTACAGTAAGGAAGTCCTGACTTTTTCTTCAAGAAATTTTGACAGGAATGTCAAAATTTCCTGGTGATTTGCGGAAAACAATATTTATTTTAAAGCAATTTAATAACAAATACATAACAATTAAATAAAACCAATAAAGTATTTAACAAACAAATTGAAAGTAGTTGTTTTAAAGTCAATAGCTTACAAAATTTCAATGTAAAACGAATAATGTTTAAATAGTTTTTATTTATTTTTTTTTGTATTTTGTGGTAGTCAGTGTTATCACATCAAGTCCTTATGCAATAAAATTACATTTTCTCCTATTGCACCTCTCCAGAACCTGACTACAGGTTATCAACATACCCGTGAGCAGTTAAAGTTGATTGGATAAAAATTAAAGGAGTTTTTTTACAGATCATAATTCCTCTCCAGAACATTACACTTCCCCTTGTATATTTGTGAACAGATCTGACAGTTTTCATCCTTGCTTGTCTTCTTCACCCTTTAAGTACCTACACGATTTCGTGGGTCATCTGATTTTACACAAATCCTGACTTTTTTGAAGCACATTTTGTCAATTCCCAATGTTCCAGTTTTGGTGGTGAAGACACCAATTTAGGTGATCAATCTTGTGCTGACTAGATAACCCGGGAACCCATAACTGTCTCCTGCTGTATACTTCTTGGTACGAACTCTTCTTTTTATCGTTTCAACTGAAACAGTTACAGCTGTAGCTTCCAAAAGCTGCCTTTGGAGCTGCAGGTGAGAAATGGTTAAGTGTCTTCCAGCTGATTGGACAATTAAACGATCGTAGAGAGCCGTTATTACTTTTGGCGACTTTTCCTTGCTTTATTTTTGAGCTTTCCTAGTTCCTGTTTCCTAGCATAGCTTTTGGACAGAACGCCCTGTATTACAGCTATGTCCCTCTGAGAACATTACTTTCTCTACAAGACCAATAATCTTTCCTCGTTGTAAGTTTTATAACCCCACATGAGGTATATTTTCGTTTTTGGACGCAAAAGTTAGTTTACTTATTTTCGTTCAACTTTCAACTCAAGCAAATAATCCATACCGTACCCGGCTGTACTAACCGATTGTCTTATATATTTGTTTATTTTCAATAAAAACCTTTATTCTTCGCAACAATAATAAGTTTTTTTTTAAAGAAATAAATATTACTGTGAAATACATGGTGATTCCATATAGTCTAGTAAAATAAAATTACACTACATGTAAATCAAAATGTAAATTCGTACAGGTTGAAACAAATTTTATATCAAAGTTTAGGTGGGTACAAAAGATATTTTCAAAAAAGTATCCAAATCATACAAGGGGATCATTGTTTAAATAATTAAAAAGGGGTCATTTTTGCAAAAAAATTACTTTTTTAAATGCTGAGGTCATTCAATTATTAATGAAGGTCTACAGGATTGTTTTCTGTAAAGTTGAAGGGTAAATCTTTCACATAAGACTTACTAAATTAAATTTGACCCCCTATTTATTTAAATAATTATACATAAAACTTTAAAAACAAATTTGCAAAAAATTATTTTTAGCTTTTTAAATAAGCACTATAAAATATCTTATTTTACAGGATAAGTTGCGCTATGTTATCAGTATTATTAAAAAAAAATTGGTCCAAAAATATTTAATATTTTTTGAGATATTGAATTTGTTTATTAAATGTTACTCTATTTTCAATTGAAAAAACGCGGTTGTTACCAAAGAAATAATTACCTGTCTTAAAGCTTATTATTTTTATTTTTATGTATATTTTCGACAAATGTATTGATAAATTCAAATTTCAATTAAACTTCCCCCTAAAGTGGCATTTGAAAATAATTCAAATTTGTTTATAATTTATTTTTTTAATAACGTCGCGGGGATTAAATATTTTGAAATGCCGTTTCGATAATTGGGTTCCTGGGAATTTTTCACTAATTAACAAATTTTTTTGTCTTTTTTTCCTCTTCTTTTTTTTTTCTTGGCATTATATTACTACGGGCCCTTTTTGGGTTAAGTTTCATTAAGAATGTCGAATCTCTAAGTTGTAGATTCTAGACTTAAAAATATTAAGATTGGTCTAAAATCACTTAAATAAAATGTGGCTACTTACTGAGTTACAGGGTGTTTTATTTACAAATTTAAAAATTTCATACTTGGCAGAAAGTGTGGGTACTATACAGTCTACTAAATTGTGATAAATAAAAGTTTCTAGCTACCACCAGAGGCGTACAACAGGGGCCAGTTAATGGTTGACCCTTCCCAAATTCTACGCCACTGAGGGAATTACTATTTTAGCGAAATTGTTCGATTCTCCAATACTTTCTATGTAAATAATATACTCTTTACTGGTAACGATTAAGTCATTAGTTTTCGAGATATTGGTCGTTAAAAATAAAACGGCATAGTTATTTTGATTCATTCATTCATTCATTTTAAATTTCCAATATCTCTCAAACTGATGACTTTATCGATACCAATAAAGTTATTTACATACAAAGTATTGGAGAATCGAAAAATTTCGCTACAATAGTAATTCACTCAGTGGCGTAGAATTTGGGAAGGGTCAATCATTCTCTATCCCCTGTCGTACGCCTTTGGCACTAGCTAGAAACGTTTATTAATCACAATTTAATAGGGTGTATAATAGCCACACTTTCTGCCAAGTATGATAAGGATACGTCAAATAGTTTTAAAGTATTTGGTAACAATAATTTTTAAATTTTTAAATAAAACACCCTGTAACTCAGTAAGTAGCCACATTTTATTTAAGAGATTTTAGTTAAATCTTAATATTTTTAGGTCTAGAATCTATAACTCAGAGATTCGACATTCTTAATAAAATTTAACCAAAAAAGGGCCCGTAGTAATATAACTCAAAGAAAAAAAAAAGAAGAAGAAAAATGACAAAAAAATTTTGTTAATTAGTAAAAAATTCCCAGGAACCCAATTATGGAAACGGCATTTCAAAATACTTAATCCCCGCGACGTTATTAAAAAAACAAATTATAAACAAATTTGAATAATTTTCAAATGCCATTTTAGTGGGGAGTTTAACTGAAATTTGAATTTATCAATACATTTATCGAAAACATACATAAAAATAAAAATAATGAGATCTTAAGCAGGTGAATATTTCTTTGGCAACAACCGCGTTTTTGCAATTGAAAATATAGTAACATTTAATAAACAAATTCAATATCTCAAAAAATATTAAATATTTTTCGACCAATTTTTTTTTCCTTAATACTGGTAACATAGCGCAACTTAGTCTGTAAAATAAGATATTTTATATTGCTTATTTAAAACGCTAAAAATATTTTTTTGCAAATTTGTTTTTAAAGTTTTATGTATAATTATTTAAATAAATAGGGGGTCAAATTTAATTTAGTAAGTCTTATGTGAAAAATTTACCCTTCAACTTTGCAGAAAAAAATCCTTTAGACCTTCATTAGTAATTTAATGACCTCAGCAGTTAAAAAAGTAATTTTTTTGCAAAAATGACCCCTTTTTAATTATTTAAACAATGATCCCCTTGTATGATTTGGATACTTTCTTGAAAATATCTTTTGTACCCACCTAAACTTTGATATAAAATTTGTTTTAACCTGTACGAATTTACATATTGACTTTTTTTTATTTTATTAGGCTAATATAAGTTTGGGTGTATTTACTAATCGTTGCAGTGCTTCTAGACTGTCTGCAAAAACAGCGTTGTCGTCTGCGAATCTTATGTTGTTCAAGATTTTTTCGTTTATTGATATACCCTCTGATGTTCTTCCTCTGATATTTCTTCCTTAAAAATACCTTCCCTGTACAGATTGAATAACAATGGAGACAACACGCAACCCTGTCTATATCTAACACCTC
The DNA here is from genome assembly GCF_917563875.1 of Diabrotica virgifera virgifera. NCBI lineage: Eukaryota > Metazoa > Arthropoda > Insecta > Coleoptera > Chrysomelidae > Diabrotica > Diabrotica virgifera. Next base: position 228,453,091 of record NC_065450.1, on the reverse strand, counting down.
TTTTGATTTCTATAGTTTCTGTTTGCTTTTTGATTCCAGTACAGATTGACAATAACCCGTATATCTCGACTCTCCACATTCTTTTCTTTTAAAAGTTCTACGAGTTTCTGATGTCGTACTCTATCAAATGAGTACCACATCAGATACTAGAGATCATCAAAATGAGGTCATCTGACTAGAAAGGATTAATACCGGTGGTAATAGTAGATATTTTAGAAAAATATACAAAAAACACGTGGTGGTGTATATGAATAATTCTTTCTGACGCTGGTACGCGAATACTATTGATTTTACAGAAAAAAATTATAAAAACTTAATTGTAGGAAATTTTTTCGATACGGCGCAAAGTTGAAATTCAAAAAGTGCATACCGAAATCTATAAAATAACCAATTTTCAAATCCCCCGGAAAACTTTCCAGGTATCTGCCTTATTTTCGACCAAATGATTGAACTAATACCTACTTTCTTTTCATTTTCAGCGATAAATTTATTCTCAAAGTCAACTTTATGATCAATTAGAAATTATTCGTTGCTTAAATATTGAACTGTTCACTGTATCTTGCAATCTCTATTACTTCTGTTAGAATAAAAATATTTCGCATGGCAATAAAATGTCGAATTCGTCTATAAAATTAGTAAAAGCCATTACCTACATAATGTGATGTCACCGCGTGTCGTCTTCAACTGGAAATCGAAATAATATGCAGGATCGATATTGAGAAATACTTACTTAGCCTTATCTTTTGCATAAAATGCGATTTCCACAACTGATCAATTTTTAGTAATTTTATTACTTCTGGAAAACGAAAATACGAGTATATAACTTCTTAGAGACATAAACTTACGGCACAATAATGGAAATAATGAAGGTAATAAACACATCGAAAGTGATATAAAAATAAATTGAAAAGAAAATATATTGTTATGCCGTACTAGTCCTGTCGCCAGGGGGGGTACAAAGGCCTCCTTAAGTCAGATGGACTTACCCAAGTTTTTTTATATATTTTGACCCGCAGAATACGAATTTTTTGGGTAACAGTTGATCCGGATGTCGATAAGATTGTTATAGACAAAGAACTTGAGGAATTACATAACAGCGATTTCTCGCAAAACAAAACATATTTTTGTATTTTTTGGGTCATTTTAAGCAAAAAATATTCCTACAAGTTTTTTCGTAGAATGCATAGTTTTCGAGATAACCGCGGTTGAACTTTCAAAAAATCGAAAAATTGTAATTTTTGAACCCGAATAACTTTTGATTAAAAAATAAAGTAGCAATTCTGCATACCGCATTTGAAAGTTTAAGCCAAATTATATCGGTCTTGATTATTTGCATTGCTAAAAATTTATTATTTTATTGTTAAACAAAGCTATAAACACCTAGTGTGTGAGTGATGTTTTCAATGATTTCTCATTTAAAATCGAACGAGTAGGTAGAGTAGCTACAAGTGCAAGCGAGGCAATTTCTACGTAGCATGCGTTAAAACGCATGTATTAGGCACGGGAAACACTATGTGTTTATAGATTAGTTTAACAATAAAAAATTAATTTTTAGCAATGCAAATAATCAAAACCGGTATAATTTGACTTAAACTTTCAAATGCGGTAAGCAGAATTGCTACTTTATTTTTTAATCAAAAGTTATTCGGGTTCAAAAATTGCAATTTTTCGATTTTTTGAAAGTTCAACCGAGGTTATCTCGAAAACTATGCATTCTACGAAAAAACTTGTAGGAATATTTTTGGCTTAAAATGACCCAAAAAATACAAAAATATGTTTTGTTTTGCGAGAAATCGCTGTTATGTAATTCCTCAAGTTCTTTGTCTATAACAATCTTATCGACATCCGGATCAACTGTTACCCAAAAAATTCGTATTCTACGGGTCAAAATATATAAAAAAAACTTGGGTAAGTCCATCTGAATTAAGGAGGCCGTTGTACCCCCCTGGCGACAGGACTAGTACCTTTTCTCTCTGTTCTGAGATTGATCAGCATATTCTAATTTCAATTAATTAACCAATTATATTAATCACTACTTATGGAAACAAAACTAAAGTTAAATAAAACTCTCCGCAGATAAGATTTATTATCAGGGCTAATTTATTTTAATTTATTACCTTTAGTTTGTGGCTTCTAGCATCTCTGGTTGTTTACTTCTTCCAGGACAAAACAGGGAAAATAAATATACTCAATGACATATAAAACTAGAAATATTATTTATTTATCCAAAATACCATAAATATAAGATTTGAATGAATGCTATTTGTTGTTACTATTTCTTATCTAATACATTTATCTTTAATTCTGCTATCTCCTTTTTTTACAAAAATTTTATTTAAATGATTCGGTAAACTGTACTTAGTATTACCTATACAAAAAAAAACAAAATTTAATTTTCTCCTTTTGAATAGATTTCTTATTTATTCTTTGAATTTATTAAAGACTATGTTATGCTGTAGAACTGTTCAATAACAAAAAAAATATGGTATGTGGTATACAACACTCTCTCCGTTTTACAAATAATTTGACTAACCTTTTTTTCTCTTCTTTCCTTCCTCTTATGGATTGTGTAGTCCTGGATTCTCCCACACGTGCTCCTTGAATGCTATGACGGTCCTTCTCGTACACACTGTTTCACAAATAAACAACAGCACTCGCTCGTAATCTCTCCTCAATTTTCTCTCTGCTCGATATCTTGTGCACACTGATATAACCCGGCTACTCGTTTCAGACAGAAAACTGGAATCTCTTCGGACACGAGGAGATTGAACTTCTCAACTCGATCAACGATTTGTTTCAATACGATTCTGCTTATCACGGCCACCAACTTCACCACTTTACACAAACTTACTACTTTTCAAAAACTGGACTGGTCTCTTCAGATCTTCTTTACACAGTGCCTCTTTTTTTTTTTCCTCAAACTCAGATTCAACACTCTCATCCCCACCATCCGTCTTTCTCGCCAATCACAAACCATCCTCTCTACACATTACATCCATACTTTCATTTCTTAAGAACAATTATTTTTGTATACATATAACTTTTCCGTTTTGTCAAAATTCTAGGAGACACCATAATTACTCTTGTTTTTCTACATGCTAAACAAAAAACTTTACATTCTAAAACTCAATAATTTTGTTTACTGTCTATCCTTCCAAGAAACATTTATAAACGTCCTATTGTCCATTTGAAAGCGAAATAAATGCACTTTCTAATCCTACCGCATAATTGTATAAGTCCGTTCAGAGAACCATTAACAAACCACCTAAAGATTTTCACTTTCAGCGAAAACACTCTTTACTAACTAAATTATACTATTTACAATAATTGTATCACTATATAACAATAAGCCCTTCAATTTTTTGGTCATACCTATACAGGGCGATGAAAATCTATGATCTCGTGGTCTCTGACATAATTTAATTTTCTAAATTTTTCCCATAAAATTATATAACAATATATTCCTTGGAAAACGTTCAATATTTTTTAAATGCAGTATCAGGAAAACTTTTTCAACAAAGGAACTTCTTCTTAAACGGCCCTCTATTCAATGGAGATTGCCTACTTCTATTCATACGAACAGCTGTCTTCAGCTGTTCTTATTAGCTCTTCAAGATTTAACCATGTCCATTGTCGAATGTTTCTAACCCATGCTAGTCTTTTCCGTTATAGTCCTCTGTTTATCTCGATCTTTCTGTTCACTATTAGATGAGCATATTGGTACTTATTATTTCTCACTAAATGTAAAATAGAGAAGGCTAGGAGTAGATTCAATAACATGGCCAAACTCTTTAAAAGCCGCAACCTTAATCTGGAGATAAAAATAAGGCTCCTACGATGTTATATCTTCTCAATATTATATTACGGAGTTGAATCCTGGACACTCACTGAAGCAATCTTGAAGCCTTCGAGATGTGGCTATACAGGCAAATCATACGGATATCATGGACGGACAAGATAACCAACGAGACCGTATTACGAAGAGTGGGCAAAGAAAGAGAGGTGGTGTATACCATTAAAAGGAGAAAGAATATCTCGGACACGCATAATGAGAAACGGCACTAAATACAGATTACTGAAGATAATCCTTCAAGGTAAAGTATTCAGAAAGCGAGGAATTGGGAGAAGAAGAATATCATGGTTAAAAAACCTGAGGAAATAGTTCTCCACAACAACAACTAATCTATTTAAGGCATCAGTTAATAAAATAATTATAGCCAGAATGATCGCCAATATTCGAAACGAATAGGCACTAAAAAAAGAAAAAGAATTTCTCACTATGTGGCCTATGTACGATGTTTTTCTAATTCTCACTGTGTTGAAAAGTTCTCGTTTTTTGCTTATTCTATTCAGCACTTCTTCGTTTGAGGTATGCGATGCTCATGAAATTTTGAGAATTCTCCGGTAGATCCACTTTTTAAAGGCCTCCAATATATTTAATTTACGGTTGATGTTTTAAGGGTCCACGCCTCAACTGCATAGAGAAGAGTCGACCAGACGTAGCATTTCATTAATCACACAGCAGTCTTTTTATTTCTTTAAGATTTTCTGGCCTGTTCTATTCTCGATATTATTTCTGGATAAGGATTTAGGCTACTGTCAATCCAACATCCCATGTACTTAAATGTATTGACCTGTTTATTAAATATATTAAATGTTCCCGTTTATTGTGTCTCAAAGATGATATACTACAATGACCTCAGGATTATATCGAATTTATACTATAAGCAACGAGCAAAAGTACGTGTTAACGATCAACTCAGAGAAAATTGAAATCAGACGTGGAGTGAGACAGGGATGCGTGTTATCACCAATTCTTTTTAATGCTTAGTCGGAAGAGATCTTGAAAAAAGCTCTTGAGGGTGAAACAGCTGGAATAAATGTAAATGGAGTTCCCATTAACAACTTTAGATATGCGGATGGCACTGTCATCTTAGCTGAAAATATTTTGCATCTTCAGAGGCTGGTGACCAGGATAGCGTATTTTGGACAAGAATACGGGCTAACAATGAACGTCAAGAAGAAGTTCATGAGAATATCAAAAACTCAAAGAAATAAAGAAAATCTCTTCATAAACGGATCCAATAACGAACGAGTCGACCAATATGCATATCTTGGAGCACAGGAGATTACTTACAGGAAATCAAAACCAGAATAAAGAAGGCTAGAGCAAACTTTAACAAAATGAGAAAAGTGCTCTGCACAAGAGATTTGAAGTTGGAGCTAAGAGTTAGGTTGGCTAGGTGCTACGTTTTCTTGACTTTGTTTTATGGAATGGAAGCTTGGACCTTGAATGCTGCATCAATAAAAAATCTAGAATCATTCGAACTGTGGGTGTATAGAAGAATTCTGAAAATATCGTGGACAGAACACGTCACAAACAAAGAGGTTCTGAGAAAGATGAATAAAGAAATGGAAATCTTAAATACCATCAAAATAAGAAAAGTGGAATATCTCGGACATATTACACATGGAGAGAGATACAACTGGCTCCAATTAATTATGCAGGGAAAGATTCAAGGAAAAAGAAGCATAGGGAGACGCAGAATATCGTGGCTGCGCAACCTGAGAAAATGGTACGGATGTACATCAAATGAACTTTTCAGAGTAGCCATCTCTAAAATCCGAATAGCTATGATGATTGCTGACCTCCGTCGCGAAGATTGCACTTAAAGAAGAAGATTGTGCCCAAGTTGGATACTTAAAAACCGCAACAAAATACCTTAATACTTGCGGAACAAAGTGTTCGACCAGTGCATCCTTCGTATGAAAAACAATGGAAAAAGCAATGTTAGGTATACAATAATTGTCAGATAGGGACGACTAGGTAAGATCAAAAACAAAAGTCGAGGATATAACAACAACAATTGCCAGTTCAAATGGAGCTTCGCAGGCTACACTGCTGGACAAAAAGACCAACGTTGAAACGCCACAATAGAACATTGGAGGCCTTGCAAAGGTAGACGACCAAGAGTAAGACCACATATGAGATGGATAGATGACATGAAAAAAATAGTCAGAACACATTGGAAGTATGTTGCTCAGGATAGAGATCGATGGAAGGAGTGGGGAGAGGCATATGTACAAAAATGGACGATAGAAGGCTAAGAAGAAAAACAAGAAGACCAGAGGTCTAGAAGAAGCTGACAGCAACAACTATAATAACTGAATAATCCATTAAACTATCCAGATGTGACGATGTCACAAGTGGACTTTCAAGAAAGATAATATGAATGTCCAAAAACATATTTTCTTTACACAAAAATTGAAAGCTCCTTTGCCATACATGATTTTAAACCATGCCAAACAGAGAGAGAATAATAAAACAAAGAAGAAGAAAACATACATAAAACTAGGTTATGAACGTGGAATTATTACTGAAGAATCATGATTATGAAGTCAACCGTAGAATTATGATTATGAAGTCAACTAGCTAACGTCTAAAGGTGGAAACTATCCATAGTGGTAGTGTAAATTATAGGTTTATACCGATAATTTCCCACCTTTACTAGTTTCATATCTTTTTATTTCACAACGTACCTATCATGTTTTCCATCTTTTGCATTATTTTGCTGGTTATTACTGTATATGAAACTTCACAATACCCTTAATAATGAACACATAGGGTTGTTGCCTTTGTTATTAAATTTCAATTTTCATAAAAAATGTAATAGTCTCTATCCATACACGCGAACAACATTGAACCCTAGAGACGGAGGTAAATATTTTCCAGCCATTAATAAAGCAGACAGCTGACATGAATAAATTAGTAGACTAGTTCGATATTGTGTAAATAAAAATTAAATCTAAAACAAACAAAACATAAATAGGGTGTCACACAATTGTTTGCAGCTTGTATTTTCATCATTATCATCATTTATCCCGGATCTATCCACTGCTGGATATAAGTCTCCCTCAGTATTTTCCATGTATTTCTGTTTTCTGCTGTTTTCATCCAATTTTTGTCGATCCGTTTTATGTCATCAAACCAACGTGTTAGTGGACGAGCTCTACTCCGATATGCTTCTTGTCTTGGTCTCCAGTGTATTATTCGCTGTGTCCATCTGTTATCAGACATTCTAGCTATGTGCCCTGCCCAGTTCCACTTTAGGGTCATAATTCTTTTTACGTCATCTGCCACTCCTGTTCTCCGTATTTCCTTGTTCGTGATTCGATCCCTACGAGAAATGCCTAACATCGAGCGTTCCATGGCTCTTTGGGTAACACAAATTTTATTTCTTATTTTTTTGGTTATTGTTAAAGTTTCTGCACCATATGTAAGTACTGGCAACACGCACTGATCAAAGACTTTTCTTTTGAGACTCCTAGGCAGTTCTGACTTAAGGACATAGCTCAGCTTGCCGAATGCCACCCAATTGGGTCACGTTTGATTATCTCTTCCTATGCGTACCTATCTCATACCCTAAGTACTTATAAGAGGTGGTTTCTTCAATATGCATTCCATTTACTGAAATCTTTTCGCTTAACATAAGATTTGTCATGATTTGTGTTTTTGTATGGTTGATTCTTAGGTAATCCAACTTGTAAGGAGGCTAGGTATAGTTTCTCCAGTTGCGATACTGCATTATCGATGCTGTCAGCAAAAAGAACAATATCGTCACCGAGCCTCAAATGACTAAGTATTTCTCCGTTGACATTAGGTTTGTTCTAGCATCAGTTTCAAACGGTTTGAAACCATCAGCGAATAGTCGACCAGCGCGAGTAGAGGGAATAGCACTGGTGACTGTATTATGTTCTCTCACTGACCAACTGTTTGCTGACGGTTTCTGACTAGTTTGACTGTTTGCTAGAACAAACATATTAATTCCTTTTTCACTCAGACTTGCGTTCTTAAACATAAATATGCTCTAATAATGTTGTAAACAATTTTGGCGAAATTATGTCTCCCTGTCGCACTCCCCGTTTTATTTTAAATGCGTTGGTCTTTTTATCTGCCAGTTTCACGCTTGCTGTCGCATTTTGATGGATGTAGCTTTTTCGTAGTCAACAAATATCAGGACTAATGGCTTGCTATATTCAACACTCTTGTTGGCTATCACCTTGGACCACATTACTCTATCTTACTTCTGCTCTGAAGTTCTACCTGTTGACGTCATTCCCATCCATATTTGTAGGTTCCGCGCTTCGTTCCGTAGAGTCCACGCTTATGCTGTGTAAAGCAAAGCCGAGAATACATGTATCATGTCATGGATGTTGCATGGATATCGAGGAAGAGATTGCAGAGCACTTTACGCATCTTATTAAGTGTGATTCTTGAGTGGTCTTTATTTAAGGAACATCATTGTCGTAGCTAATGAGAGCTATATTGTTGACCTTATGTACATTGTGTGTTAATGGCTGGGATATTTATATTATGAGTTTCGTTGTTATCTTTGAAGTACGGTCTGTCTTCATTTAAAAGTATTTCGAAGCGCTCGTTCCATTTATCATAGATGGGAATTTATTATGTTACAGTTTTGTTGCTTTTTTCCGAGTACCATGAGTTACTCCGATGCCTCAACCCCCAATACTTGCAGGAAAGGCTTTAATTCTGGAGTATTCCTTCTTTAAGACAGTTTGCTTCTATTACAGCTCAAAAGCACTATCTGCCCTGTCTGTTGGTCCGCGAGTGGTATTTTATCTCCAATCTACCCGCCAGCCGCAGCTGGTGAGGGATTCCCCTATCCGCCACCTGGGAACGCGCTCTCTAGTGATTACAGACTCTCTCTAGTGGCTACAGACAAGGTAACGATAACCATATTAATCTTTAATATCCGCAACGGCATAAGGCAGCGTAAGAAGAAGAAAACGAATGTTTTTAGTGGAAATGAGAATGCTTAGATGGATGAGTGAAGTAACGAAAAAGTTTAAAATTATTAAAATCAGTTTTGTAAAACCAGTGGAAGGAATAAGGGAAGAAGACGAAATCAAATCTGGTGAAAGAGGCATAGGCAGAACAAGTTTGTAATTTTCCATTAAGAAATTATATAAGTGCACCTAAAATGTCACAATCTGAATCTACCCCTGTTCCTGTGTGTCTTTTTTTCTTTCAAAGATATTTTCAACTTAATTCTTCTATTTATCAATCCGTTTTCTTCTCTTTTTGGTCTCGATCAAAACTGGCATTAAGAAAATACCGTTCTGGAAAGTCGTTAAAAATTTAAATATGTACTTCGGAGCAGGTATTCTTTTCACGCACGAAAATATAACAAAGATACTATAAATAGTTGGTTTGAGTATATTTATAGCGTAATAGGAAAGTTCTAAATTAGGCAATTAGGTTAAAATATTCACTCCTACGCACCAAACAACAGAAATTTTGTTGTTTCGCGGGAAACTAACGGCCGACTCAATAGTAACTACAAATTATATTTACATATTTAATAAAAGGCGATAACAGTCCACACGAAAGCTTATTATCTTGAATTGTATAGTTTATATCTAGGCATTTTCTTTTCTTTTTTGTGCTATTAAGGGGTGTTATCCAAGAAATGTTAAATTAAATCATTTTTGAAGTGTTTAAACTCTTGAATATGAAATTAGTGACATACATTTTGGCTTTATAGATGGTATGGCCACAAGCAATACTTTGTTGCAGGGTTGCATGATGGTCCCACTACTTTTCAATGTCTACAGTGAAGCATTCAGCCCTGTGATGAATCACTCACGTTAAATATAACGTAAAGTTATCCTGTAGTTAAGTTACAATCGTCGAATTGGTGTGATGGATTATATGTAACTTAACTACTTGCGTTATTTCTTGACAGTTCTTGAGTTACCTGATATATCAACTGTCACTTTATAACGCGATATACTTTGTAGTTATGTAATGATTTGTAAGGTTAGTTTCATCTTTTGACTTGTTTTTAGATAGAAATCAAGTGAATATTCAACGAAGAACGCTGCTTCAGGTTGTTCTAGGATTTTGTGCGGTATTTTATTAATTTAATATCAAATTTAAAGCAGTACAAAATTAAAAATTGTGTACTTCTTTATTTTAACTGAAGTCTCCAGTCACTTGCTACCATATAGTCATGATGTGAACAAGCCAAACTCGAGCTCAATGGTACCTAGAGCATAAAACATTGGATATTTTAAACATTCATGTTTAATTTCACATCTTTCATATATGTTCCTATGACGGATCAATTATAAAGGGTTTTTACTCACATATTTTTTATTTTGGTGATTAGCATGTTAGATTCACGTAAACACTGATGATGATCGGTCATCCGATCGAAAACTAGTTCTGTTCTGTGATATAGCCCTTTTTAGGGATTTTAACAAATATACCTTTTATAAAAGATTTTATCGTTTTTTTTATCTGTCGAGAGTTATTTTAACTTTAACGCAAACGTTAAAAATAACTTCGGTGATTCATCACAGGGCTGAATATTTAAAGAAGCGCTCTCAGATTCAATAGAGGATATATCTATCAATGGAGAAATTTCGAATAACTTACGTTTGCAGATGATACAGTAATAATGACGGATAACTCTTCTTCTTCTTAAGGTGCCGAGACCGCTTGTCGATCGTTGGCTTTCATGTTGCCCAGCATATTAACAACCATTGTCTTATTTACAGCCGCACGAAATAGTTCAGTGCTAGTTTTCCCAAATCATTGGCGTAGGTTTTTGAGCCAAGAAGTTGTACGGCGGCCCACACTTCTTTTTTCCATTATTTTACCTTGCATGACAAGGTGAAGTATGTCATATTTTTCTGGGTGACGCATTATATGACCAAAGTATTCCAATTTGCGCCTTTTAACCGTGTTCACTACTTCGCAACTTTTATTCAAACGTTGCAAAACCCTTTCGTTTGTGACTCTTTCTACCCAACTGATCTTCAGAATACGGCGGTAGACCCACATTTCAAATGCTTCTAGGTTTTTTAAAAGTGATTCTGTCAGTGTCCATGCTTCAACCCCGTAAAGTAGTACTGGGAATATATAACATCGGACCATTCTTACACGAAGTTCCAAATTTAGATCATGACTGCACAGGATTTTCTTAAATTTCATAAAACTTGTTCTTGCTTTGGCAATTCTACTTTTTATTTCTGTACTAGGGTTCCAGATTTCATTAATATGAGTACCCAGATATACAAGATTACTTACTCGTTCAATTGAGTCATTACCGATTGTTACGTTATAGTTATTATTATTTATGGCTGCCTGTTTACTAATAACCATAAACTTTGTTTTTCTTGCTTTGAGTTTGAGTCCATATATCGCGCAGAATGCCACCATTCGGTTCAATAACGCTTGAAGATGTTCAATTGATCCAGTCAGCAACAAGGTGTCATCTGCGTATCTGATATTGTTCATAAGCATATCATTAATGAGTATTCCCTCTTTTGCGTTTTCCAACACTTCATTTAAGATTGTTTCAGCGTAAAGATTAAACAACATTGGTGACAATATACAGCCTTGTCGAACTCCGCGCTTGATTTTTACTTCTTCAGAGCACTGATTCGCATTCCTAATACATGCAGCCTGGCCCCAATACAAATTTGCGATTATTCTAATGTCCCTACCGTCCAGACCGGTAGTTTTGAGAATATGTAGCATTTTTTCATGGCGAACTTTATCAAAGGCCTTTTCAAAATCAATCGCGCACATGAAAACGTCATGATCCGATTTACATCTCTGCATCTTTGAATTAAAACTTGGGTTACGAATAATGCATCACGCGTTCCAAGGCCACAGCGAAAACCGAATTGAGTACTTGAGATTCTTTCCTCAATTTTTCTATATGTTCTTTGATGAATTATTCTGAGAAACGTTTTCAATACATGACTCATTAGGCTGATGGTGCGATAGTCGCTGCATTTTGTGGCTCTGTGTTTTTTTTTAGTACAACAAATGAGGATTTAAGCCAATCTTTAGGAATTTTTCCGCTTTCGTAGATTAAGTTGAACAATTTCGTAAGTATCTTAATGCCCTCGGCACCTAAAAGCTTTAGTGTTTCTACGTAAATCCCATCTGGTCCGATCGCCTTGCCGTTTTTTGCGTTCTTTATAGCGTATTGCACTTCTTCCTTAGTTATTGGAGGACCGCTTATGTCACTTAGCGTTTTTAGTTCGCTTCTTTCATCATCGAATAATTTCTTTATATATTCTGTCCATCGTATTAGTTGACCTTCGATATCGATTATAATTTTTCCGTTTTTATCTTCGATTAGTGGAGGATTACATTTTTTATTCGGTCCTGCAACTTCTTTAAGTTTTTTGTGCATATTGAATGCGTCATAGATACGCTCGTAGTTCTCAATTTCTTTACATTGTTGTTTATGCCACTCTGATTTAGCTGATCTTATTTTTCTTCGAATCATACTGTTTAGCTTTTTGTATTCTGTCAGATTAGCATTCTTATATTTTCTTCTTGCATCCATTAAATTCAATATCTCTTCTGTCATCCACTGTTGCTTATCGGATAACAACAATCCGCAACTGAATCCGCTCGATTGTAAACAGGAAGGTATCAAATGCCGAGGCCTTTAAGCGTCTACAATATATGTAGACTATACACTATACTTTCTTCATAAAAATAATAAAGACATTTAAACTTCTAATGTTGTGATTTAATAATTGTTTTAGATCGACATGTACATTTTTAAAGGATAGTAGAAAATGGAAAAATACGAACATTTGGCAATCGTTGGCGAAGGTTCTTATGGCTTGGTGATGAAATGTAGACATCGGGAAACCGATCAAATTGTAGCTATTAAGAAATTTCTGGAGACTGAAGAAGATGCCACAATCAGAAAAATGGCGCTTAGGGAAATTCGAATGCTTAAGGTAAGATTTTATTCATGTCTTTCAGATCCATACTTGCATGACATATAAAAGATGAGACTAACCATGACAGTCACCTTAGATGTGAGCCAATCTTGGCTAAAAGTTTTGCAAGTTTTGTATCTTTATATTCTTAAAGATTTTGTAAGGAGATCTAGGTTGTCTTTTTCCAAGAGCATCACAATTACACTGTGAATGTTATCGGGATCAGGTACCTTTCAGGTTTCAGTTTGTTTAATTATTTTTCTGCTTCTTCCTCTTTATAAACAATTATGTTTGTTCATTGGAACGTTTTCTATGAAGGAACATCTATGGAAGGTTTTCACTCCATCTGTAACAAAAAGAAGAAAACTTCTGTTGGAGTGAAAGTAAAAAGAAAGATATAGGTACTCCAACAGAAGTAAGGAAAAAAAAAGAACTAAGGTAACTAAATATGTGTGGCTGAAAAGAAGAGAATGTGGGGTGTGTAAAGAAAGGGTGAAGTGGCTTCTACGTTGAGAAGCCGCAATAGGAAAAAATAAAAAATACTACTAAAGTGCAGTAGTACTGAAGAAAGGGGAATTAGAAGGGATAGAAATAGAAGTGGGAAGAGACAGAGGCAAACTGAATAGAGTTGGCTAGCTATAGATGCAAGAGAGCAACTTGACACTCAAGGATGGATACGGCTCGTTTGCATGCCTGTCGAAGAACAGTAGCTCTATATAGATAGTAATGATGACTAAAAGATGAAATAATAAAATAAGAATAATGTACTGAAAATGAATGGAGATGACTAATGACTAAAAACGAACAAAATAAATAAAACTAACTAATCATGGGCGCCATGAAAATGATCTTCGATCATTTTCCCAGGTATCTTACACTGCTTTCAAATATTAAATATATTAAACCTGTAATAATGAACATAAAGGAGTAGCAAAATTCATGATATACAAAATAAATAAATATTTATTAAAATAACTACTAGATTTTTAATAATCTCTGAGTTAGACAAGCATATATCATGTAACTCTAAAATGACATAAGTTATACAAGAAGCTATATATATTTTAAAGATAACAACAATAATGTTATCTGTTATAAACTTAATATCTCTTACATATATATAGGGTACAAAATTACATAAGTCTTCTACCAAATGGTTATAGTACGCCTGCTACGTACAACTGAATTGAAACCGACAAAGATGAAAATAATACAAATAAATAGGCCCAAGCCTCACTAAGGGAAAATACAATAATGAATAAATAAAGTTAAATATACAATTGACTAAAGTAGAAATGAAGTTGAGATAAATACCGACGATGACCTAAATTAACCGAACAAATGGAATAAAGCGAATAACAGTAAAATATTTGGGAAACAAGCTAGGAATATTAAAAAATAAATTTACCCGAACTACATAAATCAATATCAAAGCAATAATAAAGTATTAAAAACCTAATTTTCTCTAGGCTTATTCCTGTGCACAAGAAGTTACCGTAGATACAAAGTTTGGGAACCAAATAATCTAATATACAAATATGTCAAAAAAAAAACCAGAGGTAACCTAAATCTGGAAAAAAAAACAGTGTATTTAACAGATAGTCTGAAATATAAAAAAACCAATAGTTACTACAACACCTCACTAAATGTTCCCAAACGAGGTTGCGGTTGCATCCTAGAAAATGATGCACCAGGATGGTGCGACCCCATGACTCCTGTAGGCCCAGGTGCCAAGACGAAAATTGAGCTGGAACGCTCCCATAGCTTGTTCCCAAAAAGATGTATTCCCTGGCGACTTATGGTTATAGATTGGCCTCACGGTGTTTCGAGGTGTTTTAAGTTCTCACATGGGTGGCGTGTGATACGATGATGTTGTGCAGAAATCCCATTGGATTAATTACTTATTCCTTCCACAAATAAGTTTTTGGTGATCCAAACTCCAAAATTCACATATTGGAGGTCTAACCTCTAAATTTGACCTACTATTTGCACACGCCACCCATCCATGCTCGTTGAATCTCCAACCACAAGTGCCACGTGCCACGGAACTTCTCCCTCACCTTCCAAGAGGAGCATCTCAAACGACCACAGAACATGAATTAAATGTCACGGAACGATTCTACAATGTTCCGCAGACGTCGACGTGTGACGTCACATAAGTGGTCCTTTACGAGAAAGTTACAGAAATTAATTGGGAGGTCAAGAGAAAATAATTATAAAAAATAATTAAAGAGCTAAAATTATATTATAACGGGTGGACCGTTACACATCTTTTGCGAGATCGGACGATACTTCTACCTATTGGTGATTTATCTCTTGCTATCTTAACCACACCTGTCTCTCCTATTCTGCTTATGTGGTTATTCCATTCTTTTTTTTTCTATTTAGTGGTCCTTCGTTTATACACTGTACATTTTCTTCTAACGTCACTCCTCTTTCGATCTCTCAGCATATTTCCCTTAATTTTTCTCAGTACTCTTATCTCTGTTGTTTTCAGTTGTCTTTATGTTGTGACTGTATCGGGTCTTGTTTCTGATTTGCTCTCTTCGCGCAGATTCCACCATGACTGGGGTCCAAATATGTGATTGTGCTTTGCATAGTCATTGTTCTTGATAGAACATTTATATATTTATAGTCGAAGCAATAAAGCACTGACAGGGCCGTAACGCGAATTTACAAAACCTATACCATTTCAGTCATGCCAGCGACTGAATTCGAATAGGGTTTGTATGCAGAATATTAGTTACATATCCTATACCATTTCAGTCATGGCAGCGACTGAATTCGAATAGGGTTTGTATGCAGAATATTAGTTACATATCCTATACTATTTCGGTCTAGAAATTAACTGTATTGGTGTAGGATTTGCAAACGAAATTTTTAATTATTATTGAGTAAATATCTATACTGTTTCAGTCATGTACGTAAAACTAATCAGATATTTACTAAGTGGATTTATTATTATATCATAAAATTTAGATATGTTTTGAAAATTAAAATGAATAGTATATATTTGGATAATATTAAAAATTCAAAACAAATGAATAATTACTAATGTATGAATATATACAGTATGTCCCTGTAAGTTGGAACCATATGGAAAAATTTTTTATTAACGATTTTACGCAAAAAAGATATTCTTCATAAAAAGTTCTGCATGATCTAAAACCGAAGATGCAATCATCTGATATTAAGTTTTATTAATAGTATATGAGAGATGTCAAAAAATATGAATTTCTGTCAAGAGTAAAGTATCTTTATACAGAGAGGGGCTAAGTTATGGAATAAATTCATTTTATCTAAAATGGACGACTTGGGAAAAAAATCCCGAAACAGGTCGATTTTATTTTTAAATTACAATTTTTTGGCATATATTTCATACTAGTGACGTCATTCATCTAAGCGTGATAACGTAATAGATGATTTTGTTAAATGGGAATAGGGATCGTGTGGCAACTAATTTGAAAGTGTGTTCAATTCTCTGTTCAGTAATATAAACAATAATATCATTATGTATACCAATATAAGGTGACCAAAAAAATATTTTTTAATTAAATTAATTGACGCAAAAAAGAAGAATGTATGTAATTTATTTAACTCAAAATACATTTTACTGCTATCAATAAATAGAGAAAAAAATGTTTATTTCACAAATAAACATTCCGCCTTGCTTAAATTAAATCACAAACAGCCTCCCACGTAACTCTTGGCAGTTTGAACATTTAATTTAAGCAAAAAACCAATGTTTATTTCCCAAATAAACAGTTTTTTCTATTTTCTGACAGCGATAGAAAGTATTTTGATTGAAGTAAATTGCATACATTCTTCTTTTTTCGTCAATCAATATAATTCAAAAATTGTTTTTTTGGCCACCCTGTATAAATAATAATATTTGTGTTTATATTACTGAATAGAGAATTAAACACCCTTTCAAATGAGGTGCCACACGACCCATATTCCTATTTAAAAAAATCATCGATTACGTTATCACGCTCAGATGGACGACGTCACTAGTACCTATGAAATATATGCCAAAAAAATTATAATTTAAAAATAAAAATCGACCTGTTTTCCATATGGTTCCAACTTACAGTGACATACTGTATACATATATTCGTACATTAGTAATTACTCATTTGTTTTTAATTTTTAATATTATCGAAATATATATTATTAATTTTAATTTTCAAAACATATCTAAATTTTATGATATAATAATAAATGCACTAAGTAAATATTTGATTAGTTTTACTTGCATGACTGAAACAGTATAGGATATGTAACTAATATTCTGCATACAAACCCTATTCGAATTCAGTCGCTGCTATGACTGAAATGGTATAGGTTTTGTAAATTCGCGGCCGTAACTACCATTGAGGCAACCGGGGCAGTGCCCCGGGGCCCTCGGCCAAAGGGGCCGCCGGTCCCCTTTTTTGACCGTGCATAGAGTTTAACGAGGAAAATAAAAATATGTATTTTAAAAGCCGATCCTAACGAAATATTTTCAAATGACACAATTTTAAAAAGACCTTACAGTAGCACATTAGAACTGAACATAAAGTTTTAATTGTTCACTGGAGAAATGAGTATTTTAGACTAAATTGAGAGATTCATATTTTTCCATTCGGTTTTGAAGTTTCAAGAAATTTTTCTTTTAATTGTTTCATTATATTATCTCATTTTGTCTTACTATCTGTTCATTTTGTTGTTTTTCTTTTAAAATTTTTAAAGCGAATAAAAAATAAGGTGATTTCAAAATTTTTTTGTGTTGAAAATATAATATAATATTGAAAAACTGCATACAAAAAATGCATTCTTAAAGTGCAGCTCAACCAGACAATAAAGAAAATTCAGAACTCGCCAATTATAGGCTGAAATGGGTTCAATTTTGTTACTCGGGGGTTTTTGAGATCGCTGAGAACGAATATGACGTCAAAAGTGATCTTCGGAGTACCTGGTACCCAGAGTACCTACTGTGTACCACGTCTTGTGGAGTTTTCGGCAAATTCATTAAAAATTAGTCAAACATCATTACTCGGGGGTTTTTGGGGCCGCTAACGACGAATATGACATCTGAAGTAATTTTCGGAGTACCTGGTGCCAAAGGTACCTACTGTTTACCTCGGCTTGTGGAGTTTTCGGCAAAAAAATTATTAAAAAATTAGTCAACAATATTTATTCGGGTGTTTTTGGGGTCGCTAACGACGAATATGACATCGGAAGCGATCTCCGGAATACCTGGTGCCCAGGGTACTTACTTCTTATGGAGTTTTCGGCAAATTCAT
Source organism: Diabrotica virgifera virgifera (assembly GCF_917563875.1). Classification (NCBI taxonomy): domain Eukaryota; kingdom Metazoa; phylum Arthropoda; class Insecta; order Coleoptera; family Chrysomelidae; genus Diabrotica; species Diabrotica virgifera. The sequence continues at coordinate 228,435,026 of NC_065450.1, read as the reverse complement.
TAAAAAATTTGCCAGAAATCATTACTTGGGGTTTTTTGGGTCGCTGACGACGAATATGACATCGGAAGTGCTCTACGGAGTACTTGGTATCCAGTGTCCTACCTACTGTTTACCTCGTTTTCTGGAGTTTTTGACAAATTCATTAAAAAATCTAGTTAAAAGTCATTACTTAGGAGTTTTTGGGGTCTCTGACGACGAATATGACATCGAAAGTGATCTCCGGTGTACCTGGTGCCCAGGGTACCTACTGTTTATCTCGTAACTAATTATATTTGACTAATTTTTTAATGTATTTGCCGAAAACTCCAGAAAACGAGGTAAACAGTAGGTATGGTTTGTTTAGCAGTAAATGGTTGACTTCAATTAGTGCGGTCGTAAATATTATTAAATTTATCTGACCTGGCCCATTGTTAAGACCCACCCGAAGCGATAAGCAACCGAGGTATACAGAGTTGGTCTTTTGACAATTAACACTGACTAGACGGTACTCCTATAATATAGAAAAGAATCCACAAAATTTACAATAATTATGACGACAAAAACAAAAAAACTTATGTAAAATATTTTGCTTTGCCTTATATACCCGAAATTAATCTTTTCAAACGAGTTTCAAAATAAATTAAATCTATTTTAATTGCTAAGATTATAGAAAAACAAACATTCAAATATAATATTTAAATTTTACCTGAAACCGGGCCTTTTATACTGTTGAAGTACCAGTACAAGTATTGACCATTGAAGTCAACCATTTACTGCTAAACGTACCATACCCTGGGTACAAGGTACTCCGTAGATCACTTCCGATGTCATATTCGTCGTCAGCGACCCAATAACCTCCCGAGTAATGATTTTTGGCTAATTTTTTAATGAATTTGCCGAAAACTCCACAAGAGAGCTAAACAATAGGTACCGTGGGCACCGAGTACTCCGAAAATCACTTCCGATGTCATATTCGTCGTTAGCGGCCCCAAAAACCCCTGAGTAATGATTTTGGACTAATTTTTTAATGAATTTTAATGACGAGGTAAACAGTAGGTACCCTTGGCAACAGGTACTCCGGAGATCACTTTTGACGTCATATTCGTTTTCAGCGACCCCAAAAACCGCCGAGTAACAAAATTGAACTCATTTCCGCCGATAATTGACGAGGTCTGAATTTTTTTTATTGTCTGTTTGAGATGCACTTTAAAAATGCATTTTTTGTATGCAGTTTTTCAATAGTATATCATGGCTCGGGGTCACAAAGTTTCCTGGTGCATTCACGAATCGAATGCAAAAAAATTTATTAAAATCCGTCTTGTCCTTTTAGTGCTTTATTGCTTCGTCTATTATCTTATACTCCGGTACGCATCCGAAGTTACAAAAATTACGATCAAGCTGAAAATAGGCAGGATTGTTCAAAATACCATCATAAATGAAATCTAAAAAGTCCTGATAAATCCGACCCGAGCTAAAACATTTACGCCGGGTCAAAGGTCACCAAATATTAGCGATTTTCAGCGAAACGGTAAATCATAAAATTAGTTCTAACAAAAAATGTATATTAGATAATTATCTATAAAAAATGTCATTACTTTTTTTCCTAAGAGCCACCGTTTTTGAGATGCAACGATTCAAAAAGTTGTAATTGTCATAATATGCGCACACGTGTCCACACCACATTTGATGTATTGGACTTAGCGCGTTTTTTACGTGGTTTCCCCAGTAGGCCTATTCCACGGATCTGTTATGATTCTGTTTAATTTAAAGCTATTGAATAATTGATATTGGCAAGTGTTAAAAATGATAAAAGTTATAAAAAGCGGTATAAATTAAAAAAAAAGGGAATTTTGTCCAGCTGGTTCATAGTTTTCTAATACTTCTGCTTCCTCTTCTCCTTGTTCTTCTTCTTCTTCTTCTTCTTCTTCTTCTTCTTCCTCTTGTTCATCCTGGGTACAAGTAAATTGCCCCAATAATGCCACATCGATTGCTCCTCGATAGAATCAAATGAATCCTCAATTGTTGGTGATTCAACATTGGAGCACGACCGGATTTGACAATTAGTGAATGCTACCGAACAAAACAGTCCAACTTTTTTACAACCAAATTAAGCGCTACATCCCTTTTTACAGTTGCAAAACATAGTGTTCAGGAGTTTCTCCGGCGCAGGGGGGAGTAAAGTTTGAATTGGTTCTAATGAACTGTCGACTAATTTCCATCCCCAGTCTTTTGGATAATAATAATAATAATAATAATAATGTTTATTAATTTCACAGTACAAGAATTAAATACATACATTTTAACTTTATATTCTACGTTTTACATTATTACATTCTACATTTTAACTTTACATGTTAATCCTGGAAAATAAAGAAACATTTGCTCACTACCCGTTAAAACCTATTGGTCGAACACGGGGATAGTGTGTGACAATGTTTAGTTATTGAATATAGTATGTGTATACTAAATGCCAAGGTACAAACATTCTATTATCTTACATGTAATTATTTATTTTCTTTTATTTTTTTATATTATAAATAAAGGAACTGGGTAAATTTAACAAACCACTGTATTGCAAACATTCTTTTTTTTATCATTTTTTTTATTTTTTTTTAAATTTCATTCACTTGTTAAGTCAATCAAATAACTTATGTACAATATTACGATCAAGGTTCAATACATACTTTTTGAATATAGATTTTACCATACTTAATGGATTAAGAGTATTAAAATATATCTTGTATATGTTCGGCAAGTGATTAAATACTTTTGGAGCAAGATACATGGCAGATCTCTGTCCTATTGATTTTTTAATATTTCCCAATTGTACGTGTTGGTTGGTTTTAGTGCGAGTCTCATAGTGATGAGGTAATGTATGAAGGATATGTTTGATAACTAGCTGATAACCAAGCCACACTTGAACTTGGTAATATACCCGAAAAAGATGTTGATGAGCAGCCGCTGAGGTTGGAGGAAGACAAGATAATTGCACTTGTTTTTTATTTCTAGTATTTCTAGTATTTTTAAAGAAACATGCATATTATCGAAACTTATCTTTTAGGCGCTCCATACATAGAGGGAAGAAAGCTAATTCCGTCGGAAATAACTTCTTGTGGAGTTGAATTAGTTTTTTTTTAAACTTCAGCACATTCATTGAAATGTTTATTAGTACATACTTAGCAATAAACATTTTGCCTAGAAAGTTGGCTTTCATTATTATGTTCAAACCCTTCTGAGAAAAGAATAGGTACAGTGATTAGATTAGCCGACGCGACGTACCGATAGAACGTGCTTATTCCGACAAAACCCATCTTTTTACAAATTGAATAAGACGCATAAGTAAGAAGAATTATTATAAGTTAATACTTTGTCATATCACTTTACTATTTTTTTTTGGGAATAAGCCGTAAAATTGAAAAAAGAATGTGTGTGTACTTTGTGCGCACGTAAGAAGTTATACTTCTATTATATGATTTAAACGAAATTAATATACTTTTTATTTATATTTTGTTTAAATATTAAACTAATTTATACTTACTACTTCTCAAACATTTTTATTAGAACAGTGCCAAAAATTAAAATAATAAAAGAATAAAACACACACAAACACATTAAACAAGCCACAAATGATGTCTGAACATTAATTGTCGAATTTTTTTTTAAATACGTATTTTCTGAAAATACAATTATATAATAAATATACTTACAATCATAAAATGTATTAAAAAAAAACAAAAAAGAAAGTTTCTATTGGGACTCGAACCAGCGCTGATAAGAGCGGTTGGTATTGGAATTCATTTGCCTTCTCCGCTTAGCCACGGACACTATGTGTCATTATTTACGAAGATCGACTAACTAAACGGATTAAACTTGTGATATTTTGATATTTTGAAAATTGATCAAATTATTTTAATTTTGAATTGAAATGATTTAGAATTGAAAAAATACAACAAAACATAGAGTAAAAAAACAATATATTACGTGAATATTGATAGAAATTTTGATGGTAATCAAATTATATAAATAAAAGTATTACATACTATGTATTTTGGCAGATCAAATAGGTAGGTTTATACCCATGATACATTAACAATTATTACGTACCTGTTGCTTTTAAAAACTATTTAAAAGTCACTACAATATTATAAACTTTTTTGTTTCTGTCCTCACAACAATAAAACTAATATATTATACATTTGTTTACCTTTACCTTTACCTCCAAACCACAGCTGCCATATCGGATAATTTTTGACATGTCATTTGAACATCCAATCAGAACAAAGTTATAATGCGCATGCGCCGGGCTGATAGGTTTTAACATATAAAAAAAATCACCCTCTATCGCCGGTAAAGAAGTATAACTTCAATAATAATTCTTATTATTTTCGCGTTACAGTCACTTTGTAAAGATTTTTTTGTTGGCGCTGTAATATAATACAGCTTATAGGTACATTGCATCCCTTGGTAGACTTTAAGCTATATAGTAGAAAAATTATCATATTTATAATATCTTATATTATTATGTGTAATATAAGTTAAGTTGGCGATCGAATATTATGTTTACGTGTATTAGAGCTTTAGTGATGTATATACGTGGTGTACTAATACATATTATGACGATTAGAACTCTTTCAACTCTTTGAATCGTTGTATCTCAAAAACGGTGGCTCTTACGAAAAAAAGTGTTAAGATATTTTTTATAGATAATTATCTAATCTACATTTTTTGTTAGAACTAATTTTATGATAAAACTTACAGTTTCGCTCAAAATCTCTAAAAACCATATTAGGTGACCTTTGACCCCGCGTAAATTTTTTAGCTCGGGTCGGATTTATGAGGACTTTTTAGATTTCATTTATGATGGTATTTTGAACAATCCTGTCAATTTTCAGCTTAATGGTAATTATTGTAACCTCACTCCTATTTTTGAGTCTAACTAGACCCATTATACCTATACATATATCTTTTCTATTCCTCAGAGACTGAAACATGAAAATCTGGTAGCGATGATAGAGGTCTTTAGGCATAAAAAACGGTTTCACTTAGTATTTGAATATTTAGAAGGTACCGTATTGGATGAACTGGACAAGATGCCGGGAGGATTGGGCGAAGAACGATGTAGGCAAAGGATATTCCAGGTGACCAGGGGAATTAATTACTGTCATAGCAATCATGTAAGTAAACAAAAAATAAAGAATATAAGGCTGTTCAGTAAGTTTTGCGGCTTCAATAAGGCTGTTTGCAGAAAAAAAACATCCTCTTTCATCAGGACAATGCACCGTTTAGTATGAGCATTTTAACAATGGCTAAAATTCATGAATTAAAGTCCGAATTGTTGGAGCATCCACCGTATGCATCAGATTTGGCCTCTAGTGACTTCCAACTGTTTCAATACCCAAAAAATTCATGCGTAGAAAGCGTTTTTCATCAAATGAGGTCATAACATTGCTGTGTAAGCGTATTTTGCAGCTTTCTCAGATTCTCATATCAGGGATGGAATTTGTAAATTGGAATCTCATTGGAACAAGTGTATTGATGTTCAGGAAGAATAAACTGCATAATAAAGTGTATTTAAAATGATAAAATTGTGTTTTTCTTATAGAACCCCAAAACTTATTGGCATTGAACAGCCCAGTATATTTTTCAATCATCTCTTGAGAGTTATAGTCTATTTAGAGTATTTACGTTTTTTGAATTTCAGATTGTACATAGAGATGTCAAACCAGAAAACGTCCTGGTGTCTTCACTAGGTGTTGTAAAATTATGTGATTTCGGTTTTGCGAGGTTAATCAGTTCCACGGGAGAGGCTTGTACTGAGTATGTGGCTACCCGATGGTACCGAGCTCCGGAGCTTCTTGTAGCTGAACCCCATTACGGTACTCCGATAGATATATGGTCGATTGGATGCTTGTTCGCTGAGATGATGACTGGAGATCCTCTGTTTCCAGGAAATAGTGATATTGATCAGTTTTATTTGATTGTTAAAATGATGGGTAAGTGTGGAAATAATTTATTTCTTTTTATACTACTTAAGCTGCTCAATTTATTTCTTGTGCAACTAGAGGAAAAAACACAACCCCATTAAGAGAGACGTGAGACAAGAAGACGTAATATCGCCAAAGCTTTTCAACTTAGCCCTAGACGACGTCTTCAAAACTATTTCTCATTCGAGGAACTTGCAGGCAGCTCCCAATACGTCGGCCTAAAAATAAATATGAGAAAAACAAAAATAATGACAAACACAGATGACCTCAGACCTATAACTATAAATGGCAGTGAGATAGAAAAACTCCAGTAATATATCTACCTAGGACAAATCCTGAAACTTAACAAAGAGAACCAAAGTGCTGAAATTACTAGTAGAGCAAAATTAGCATGGGCAGGATTTGGAAAACTAAGTTTAATACTAAAGAACCGCAAACTACCCCAACACTTGAGGAGCAAAGTATTCAACCAGTGCATCCTTCCTATCATGACATATGGATGTCAAATCTGGACCCTAACGAAGGCAAATATGAATAAACTAGCCACAACAGAAAGAACAATGGAAAGAGCAATGTTAGCTATACGACTGTCAGAAAGAGGAACGACTAGATAAGATCAAAACAAAAGTCGAGGACATTACAACAAAAATTGCCAAACTTAAATGGAGCTTCGCAGGCCATACTGCTAGACAAAAAGACCAACGTTGGAATGCAACATTACAACACTGGAGACCTTACGAAAGTAAACGACCGAGAGGAAGACCACGGATGAGATGGGTTGATGTTATTAAAAGAGTAGCCGGAACAAATTGAAATGTTTTAACAAAGGATAGAGACCGATGGTAGGAATTGGAAGAGGCCTATGTCCAAACGTGGACGATAAAAGGCTAAGAAGAAGAAGTAAAAACAGTTACAAGGTATCAGCCAGGATGCTAAGAGAGAGACTCAACAAATTTTCTGAAGATAAACCACGTCTATATCAGGCCGGTTTGAGAGTTAATAGATCAGTGACAGATTAGATTGTTACACTAAAAGAAATAGGATAAGAAGAAATAAAATGAAGCACTGAGCTCCCTGGGCATGCCCGCAAAACTGGTTAGGTTAGTAAGAATGACTGTGAATAGCACACTAAATTATATAATATGGAATAGACCAGGGCGCATCTGTAAAAATATTAGTACATTCGGATATTGAGAGGTGACTTATATTTTTTTGCAGAAATTTCTTGAAAATAACACATATAATAATATTTGAGTTATCCTCCCACTCAAAAAGATCTGGAACATTGTTTAAATAATCAAAGTGTCAAAAAAATTAAGAAAAATTGCACTTTTTTTATTCGTTTTTTTATTATAACTCTAAAGGTATTCATTTCCAAGAAAAGTTGCACTGACATAAAAGTTGCGTAATTAAATTTCCTACAACATAGGATTAGTTAAAAATTTTAACAATTATCAACCTTGTTGCAAAATAGCAGTAATTTTGAAAAAAAAAAACATAAAAAAAAGTATTCGCATTTTACGTTTTTCAACCATTTATGCTACACTTAGGACCTTCATATTTCATCCAGAAAAACTATATGATATATAAAAACATGACTGCAAATTTCATTAAGATCTGTTCAACAGATTTTGCAAAATAAATTTTGCAATCCAGCTTTCGCAAAAAAAATCATTTTTTCAAAATGCTGCAGGACTGAAAATAAAGCAGACAGCAAGTTGAATTTTTTTTACATATAGAAGAATACTGTACCTTTCATTTGCAATTTGCAAAATTCAAATGGGTTAACTACCACAGTGTCAGGATTTTTTTTAAATCTTATATATAAAAATCAAATGCTGTGCGTTAGTCTCGCTAAAACTCGAGAATGTGTGGACCGATTTGGCTAATTTTGATGTTGAATTATTTGTGGAAGTTCAGGGAAGGTTTATACGGTTTTATATTGTCATTTTGGTAGCCACCAAAATTTTTACAGCTATATGTATAAAATGCTCTTTTTACAGTGTTTGTTGCCATACTCCTCCGAAACGACTTGACCGATTTTTATGAAAGTTTGCAAGTGTATTCGACCGGACCGGTAGTAGGTTGTTATCTATATTTCATACCCGTGCGTCTTAAGGGGGCTTGCCACCCTTATATTTATTTCTATTTTTTCAGAGAAACTCTTTTTTTTTAATTTCATATGATGTGGAACGTAAAGATACATACAACCCTAAATTTTCACTTTTCCAGCACTAACCGTTATTTTTTAATGGCCATTTAAATATTTTACATCTATATAAACAAAAGAAAGTCATGACAGTTACCAACACATAACTCGAGAACGACTAAATAGATTTTTATGAAATTTTCCACGTATATTTGACCGGACCGAGAATAGGTTGTTATGTATTTTTCATATCCGTACGTCGTAACGGGGGCTGCCCCCCTAAAATTTTTTTTTATTTTTTTGGTCAAACTGTTTTTTCTTAATTTTATGTGATGTGGAAGGCAAAGGTAAATACAACCCTAAATTTTCACTTTTCTATCTTCGACCGTTATTTTTTAATAGCCATCTAAAGTTTTGCATCTTATATATAAAAATCTATTGCTGTGCGTCGTGCGTTAGTCTCGCTAAAACTCGAGAATGTGTGGACCGATTTGGCTAATTTTGATGTTGAATTATTTGTGGAAGTTCAGGGAAGGTTTATACGGTTTTATATTGTCATTTTAGTAGCCACCAAAATTTTACAGCTATATGTATAAAATGCTCTTTTTACAGTGTTTGTTGCCATACTCCTCCGAAACGACTTGACCGATTTTTATGAAAGTTTGCAAGTGTATTCGACCGGACCGGTAGTAGGTTGTTATCTATATTTCATACCCGTGCGTCTTAAGGGGGCTTGCTACCCTTATATTTATTTCTATTTTTTCAGAGAAACTCTTTTTTTTTTAATTTCATATGATGTGGAACGTAAAGATACATACAACCCTAAATTTTCACTTTTCCAGCACTAACCGTTATTTTTTAATGGCCATTTAAATATTTTACATCTATATAAACAAAAGAAAGTCGTGACAGTTACCAACACATAACTCGAGAACGACTGAATAGATTTTTATGAAATTTTCCACGTATATTTGACCGGACCGAGAACAGGTTGTTATGTATTTTTCATATCCGTACGTCGTAACGGGGGCTGCCCCCCTAAAATATTTTTTTATTTTTTTTGGTCAAACTGTTTTTTCTTAATTTTATGTGATGTGGAAGGCAAAGGTAAATACAACCCTAAATTTTCACTTTTCTATCTTCGACCGTTATTTTTTAATAGCCATCTAAAATTTTGTATCTTATATATAAAAATCTATTGCTGTGCGTTAGTCTCGCTAAAACTCGAGAATGTGTGGACCGATTTGGCTAATTTTGATGTTGAATTATTTGTGGAAGTTCAGGGAAGGTTTATACGGTTTTATATTGTCATTTTGGTAGCCACCAAAATTTTTACAGCTATATGTATAAAATGCTCTTTTTACAGTGTTTGTTGCCATACTCCTCCGAAACGACTTGACCGATTTTTATGAAAGTTTGCAAGTGTATTCGACCGGACCGGTAGTAGGTTGTTATCTATATTTCATACCCGTGCGTCTTAAGGGGGCTTGCCACCCTTATATTTATTTCTATTTTTTCAGAGAAACTCTTTTTTTTTAATTTCATATGATGTGGAACGTAAAGATACATACAACCCTAAATTTTCACTTTTCCAGCACTAACCGTTATTTTTTAATGGCCATTTAAATATTTTACATCTATATAAACAAAAGAAAGTCATGACAGTTACCAACACATAACTCGAGAACGACTAAATAGATTTTTATGAAATTTTCCACGTATATTTGACCGGACCGAGAATAGGTTGTTATGTATTTTTCATATCCGTACGTCGTAACGGGGGCTGCCCCCCTAAAATTTTTTTTTATTTTTTTGGTCAAACTGTTTTTTCTTAATTTTATGTGATGTGGAAGGCAAAGGTAAATACAACCCTAAATTTTCACTTTTCTATCTTCGACCGTTATTTTTTAATAGCCATCTAAAGTTTTGCATCTTATATATAAAAATCTATTGCTGTGCGTCGTGCGTTAGTCTCGCTAAAACTCGAGAATGTGTGGACCGATTTGGCTAATTTTGATGTTGAATTATTTGTGGAAGTTCAGGGAAGGTTTATACGGTTTTATATTGTCATTTTAGTAGCCACCAAAATTTTACAGCTATATGTATAAAATGCTCTTTTTACAGTGTTTGTTGCCATACTCCTCCGAAACGACTTGACCGATTTTTATGAAAGTTTGCAAGTGTATTCGACCGGACCGGTAGTAGGTTGTTATCTATATTTCATACCCGTGCGTCTTAAGGGGGCTTGCTACCCTTATATTTATTTCTATTTTTTCAGAGAAACTCTTTTTTTTTAATTTCATATGATGTGGAACGTAAAGATACATACAACCCTAAATTTTCACTTTTCCAGCACTAACCGTTATTTTTTAATGGCCATTTAAATATTTTACATCTATATAAACAAAAGAAAGTCGTGACAGTTACCAACACATAACTCGAGAACGACTGAATAGATTTTTATGAAATTTTCCACGTATATTTGACCGGACCGAGAACAGGTTGTTATGTATTTTTCATATCCGTACGTCGTAACGGGGGCTGCCCCCCTAAAATATTTTTTTATTTTTTTTGGTCAAACTGTTTTTTCTTAATTTTATGTGATGTGGAAGGCAAAGGTAAATACAACCCTAAATTTTCACTTTTCTATCTTCGACCGTTATTTTTTAATAGCCATCTAAAATTTTGTATCTTATATATAAAAATCTATTGCTGTGCGTTAGTCTCGCTAAAACTCGAGAATGTGTGGACCGATTTGGCTAATTTTGATGTTGAATTATTTGTGGAAGTTCAGGGAAGGTTTATACGGTTTTATATTGTCATTTTGGTAGCCACCAAAATTTTTACAGCTATATGTATAAAATGCTCTTTTTACAGTGTTTGTTGCCATACTCCTCCGAAACGACTTGACCGATTTTTATGAAATTTGGCAGCTATGTTCGACCGGACTGGGAGTAGGTTTATGTCGATATTTTATACCTCTACGTCATAAGGGGGTTGCGTGTGACGTCATAACTCTCACAATAGTGACGTGAAAAATACGAAATTAATTCGGTGTACTCCTTGCTAGCTGAATCGGTGTCCAAAACACAATATCTTAAGCCTTAGAAATATTCTGAGGACAGAAGAAGAACGAGCAACAAATTTCATCGAAGAAAAGTGCAACTGTTTAACTTTTGGACTTAATTTGGGCAAAATATGAATTTCTTAATTTTTCGAAACTTTCAAAAAATATCTCTACCGAACTTTTCTGACGAACGGCAAGCAGAAGAAAAGTTCTCAGCAAACGAAAAGAACAAGCAGCAAATTATAAAATTTTATTTAATTTTAATTAATTTTGTTTCATTTTATTAAATTTTAATTATTTTTATTAGATTCTATTTATTTTTTTTTAATTTTATTATTTTTTTAAATTTATTTATTATTTTTATTTAAGTTTATTCAGTTTTATTTATTTTTATTGACTTTTATTCAATTTTATGAAATTTTGTTTCATTTTATTTAATGATATTTAATTTTAATTTTATTTTATTTTTCAACACCTATATAGTTGGACAACCCCGAACCCAATTATAAATACAGGGTTTTTTTGAATGTAAATAAAATAAAGCTGTTATATTCATTATAAGAAAAACAAATTTAAGATTGCAACTGTTGCACTGCAAACTTTTTCTAACTAAACTTTATTACTTCAAACATTATGTGTAATTCATTAAAAATAATAATAAAAACTCATTCACATCGAGCATTTTTTGTGTTTATTAATTACGAATTCCTTTTGTTTATTTTAAGTTTATTGTTTACAAAAGTTTGTTCTTATCTATTGAGGCAGTACGAAGTCTGCCGGGTCAGCTAGTAAACAATAATTTTTGGTGCTACGCGCATGACAGCGGATACGTTTACTCTGATTGGGCATTCCAATGAACTTTGATAATGATTGATAAATTTTAATTTTTAGTACATTTAGATATAAATAAATAAATTTGTTTATTGCAAAATAAAAACACATACTCTGCCTTTGACATAACACTTAGCGAAAACTTTCTTTGCTCATATATTTTAACGTAGACAATAAAAGTTTATTATTTTTAAACATATGCAATTGTTTAAACAATATTTCACAAACAGTAATCAAATTAGTTTGATTTTTGCGGAATTAAAATATTAAAATACAACAAAATATTATAGAGCAAGAAAATAATTATTAGATAAAGATTGGAAGAAATTTTGGTGGAAATCAACTTGTGTGGATTGAATACCGCTGTCCTGCACGTAGCACCAAAAATTAATGTTTATTTAAAAAAATTCCTGACGCCGTGGTAGTCAATAGATTTTAACTTAGAAAATTGCTAATGAAAGGTACAGTATTCTTCTATATGTATAAAAAAATTCAACTTGCTATCTACTTTATTTTCAGTCCTGTAACATTTTGAAAAAAAAAATGAATTTTTTGCGAAAGCTGAATTGCAAAATTTATTTTGCAAAATCTATTAAAAAAAGATCTGAATGAAATTTACAGTATTGTTTTAATATGGGTAAATTTTAACTAGTCCTATGTTGTTGGAAATTTAATTACCCAACTTTTATGTCAGTATAAAAACAAAAACGAATAAAAAAATCCAATTTTTTCTTAATTTTTTGACATTTTGAGTATTTAAACAATGTTCTGGACCTTTTTGAGTGGGAGGATAACTCAATTATCATTATATGAGTTAATTTCAAGCAATTTCTGCAAAAAAATTTGAGTCACCTCTCAACATCCATCTCAAAACAGATGCGCCCTGGACTAAAAAGATATTCATCGGTTCATTGATTTATTAATTTTGACCGTTGCACTTTTATATTCACTTTCAGGAAAACCATGTTCCAGACACCAACATTTACTATCAAAGAACTCTAAACTTAGAACGTCAGTCAAATTTCCTACGGAAGAAAGCATAGGTTTGTACAAACACTTCGAATCCTGGCCAACGCTTACTATAGAGTTCCTAGAGAGTTGTATGAAGATGGATCCTCAGCAGCGACTGACGGCTGATGAGCTCCTTAAGCACAGCTTCTTCACCCACGACATGTTCCCCCAGAGGTTCTTGCCAGCTTTGAGAGAGAAGGTCAATGTCGAACTGAACAATCCGCTCTTGAGGAAGTACAAGACTGAGATACTTATGTCTACGGATAAGAGAGACGAGGTGAGGAGGAAACCAAGCAGAGACTCGAAATGGAGGTTTTCGCTTACAGAAGGTAATTTTTTAGAACAAACTATTTCACTGTCAACCTCTACTGTTAAGGTTTTAATATATTCTTCTTCTTCTTTTTGTGTAGTCATGCCTCTGTCTGTTTTTTCAATGTGTCTCTAGTAATGAACTTCCATCGTTTTCGTGGTCTTCCCACTGATCGTCTTTCTATTGGGGAATCGTCTCTCGCCGCCCTTTCTACTCTATTTGTTTTCAATCGGTTTATGTGGCAATTCCATTCTACTCTTCTTACTAGTTCTTACCCAGTTATTAATTCCTCCACCTTGCATCTTCTTCGTACATCTGTACTTCTAGCTCTGTTCCATAGTGTCCTACCATCGATTTTTCGAAGGGTTTTTATCTCTGCTGTTTCTAGCATTATTTTTGTTCTCTCTGTGTCTGCTCGTGTTTCTGCCGCGTATGTTGTTTTGGTCTGATGACTGTTTCCAATGATTTCTTTTCCGATATCTTTATTTCTTCATATTATTTCATTCAGGCAACCTGCGACTCTGCTTTCTCTATTCGAAGGATCTTCCACTTCTGTTTCGAGCTTTCCGTAGCGAGATGGTGTGATGCCTAGATATTTAAACTCAATCACTTGTTCTATTATCTGACCATTCATCTGTAATACACATCCTAGTAGATTTACTGCTATGGTTATATGCATTTTGGCTTTTGTGGGGAAATTAACATTTTAAATTTTCTGCCGGTTATATTAAATTGGTATAGCATACATTGTAAGTAAATCATCTTCACTTTGAGAGATTAGTATTGCTTCATCTGCATAGCAGATTATTTTAAGTTGTTTTGCTCCCATTTGGTATTCTTTTTTAGTTCTTATTTTTGTTATTATTTCATCCATGATCAGGTTGAACAACAGAGGACTCGAGGAATCCCCTTATCTTATACCGTTGCCACTTTCAATTGGTTGAGTTAATTCTTCTTCTACTTTTACTTTTATTGTATTGTTCTGGTAAATATTTTCGATCGTTTTAATTATTCCCAGAGGTACCTCTCTTGCGTACAATCAATGGATAACGTCCTTTAATTTGACCCTGTCAAATGCCTTCTTAAGGTCCATGAAACATAAATATGCCGGTTTGTTGTATTCTAATGATTTCTCTTGAACTTGACTCACTATAAATGTAGCATTGGTGCATGATCTTCAGGACCTAAAATCTTGTTGTTCTTCTGCTATTAAGATTTTTATTATTTAATGATATCCTTTTACAGGCACGATGAAGAGAAAACTGAGTAACGGAGATGGAACAGTAAACGAGAATTTCAACGACAAAAATTTGATAACTTTGGCTGAAACTGCGCAACGATTGAATGTGTTACAGCAAAGGCCCAGTCAAGGTGTGCTGATTTCCAAAGATCGTGGAGCGAAGATCAGTCATAGCAGCAATAATGCTTCGGAAATTCAAATGCTCGAAAAGTCACTTGAAAGTTTGGCCAAATTCAGTTCCAGACAGGTAAAATACATGTAAAATATAACCATTTAAAACTCGCTGTAGAGTAAATATTATATGCAATAGGTAGGAACGAGAGTAAATTAAAATTTATCCAACGTCTTCATTTAAACCGTGCGTTCCCAATGGAATGTTCATAAATCCGTTTTTGGATGCTACGATTGGTTTGGCCTATGTAAGGTCATTCCGTGTTGTGCATAAGTGGATATGAGCTATTACCTCCGATTTCGTTGAACCTCCATCGATTTGCATGAAAATTGGTGAATGATTAGAGAATATCTCAAGGAACAAAGGTGACATGGTTCCAACTTGCGCTTTTACCTTGGGGGTGGATGCCACTCCTTCTCGGGTGGAAAATTATTTTATTAAAAATATCCACATAATCCGATAGAGGGACAAATTCTAAGCAAAATTTGTTATATGAAGTTATTAAAATAAATTAAAACTTTTTGAGTTATTAAAGATCAAAGATTTTAATTTTTTCGTGAGAAAAATGCATGTTTTAACCGATTTTTCATAAATAACTCAAAAACTATAAGTTTTACAAAAACGTTATTCTTACCAAAATTGAAGATAATAAAAAATGGAATAAACTCCTTACTAGGAAAATATTTTAATGTTAACTATAGATGAGTTATATAAATTTATGCTCCAAAATTTTTTAAAAACTTATCTTTTAAAAATTTTTCCAAAAAATGTTATTGTTTTTTTTTAAATAACTCCGTTAATTTTTACTATATCAGGTTCACCTAAAAGTCATTTGTAAGTTATTTCTAAGGCCTATTAAACCACTTTGAAATTAATCTTTTAAACCTCTTACTTTTTTAAAAATAGAAGCTTAAATGGCCCCTGTTATATGGTTCTCGCAGCAAAATTTAAGCTTTAAACGTTTCTATCTCGGTTATTTTTTATCTTACAGAAAGAGTACGACAGGTAAAATATGTGATACAGAAAAAACTAAAATTGGGTTATATATCATGTTTTACGTACATTGAGTATTTTTGGAGTTATTATCAAAAAAAATGAAAATTACGGTAATTTTAAAAATTCTGATTTTTTTAAATTATATCTTTTTTTTACAAAAATATACATTCTAAAGCGGTCAACATTTTTGAAATCATTACTTATGCTAATATAAAGAAACTCTTGTAAGGATTACAATAAATTTTAATTTTTGTGGAAATGTTTTGATTTTCATTTTTTTCCTAAAAAAATCAAACTTCTCTTAGAGGGTTCTCTTATTTTCATCATAACTTGCTTAATTTTGATGCCATTAACTTTTTCTGGAGCTCATTTGACAGGTATTTCGAAGTACTTTGACATACTTGACAGTACTTTGACAGAACCTTGACATTTTAATACTAGCAACTTGTTCGGGGGCTCATTTGATACATATTTCTAAGTACTTTGATAAATGTTTAATAAGTATGTTATAAAATGCACCGTTTTTCCGTTATTTCAGCTTAAATACTTAGATTTGAGTACTCGTCGAAAAAAATATACATTCAATTACCCATAACTCCCTTTGAATTAACATTAGTTTAGTTATTTAAGTGGGGGAGTCTATTCAATTTTTTATTATCTTCAATTTTGGTAATAATAACTTTTTTGTAAAAGCTTATAGTTTTTGAGTTATACGTGAAAAACAGCTTTAAAACATGCATTTTTTACGAAAAAATAAAATATTTGATCTTTAATAACTGTATACAAAAAAAAGTATTGATTTATATTAATAACTGTATACAACAAATTTTACTTAGAATTTGTCTCTATATCGATTTATGGCATTATTTTTAATAAAATAATTTTCACCCCCGAGAAGGGGTGGCATCCACTCCCAGGGTAAAAGCGCAAGCTGGCATTATGTCACCTTTGTTCCTTGAGGTATCCTCTTACTACTCACAAATTTTCATGAAAATAGATGGAGGTTCAACGAAATCGGAGGTGAAAACCTTCAGTGACTGCACTAATATGAAAGTTTTGTTGGGGTGGGGAATGTCTTTGTTCCTCTTGATTTGAAGATTTTGTCGATTTCGTAACACCTTTGCAGTAAGGAAGAAAATCTTTCGTATGATGACGGTTTGACTCTTTAGGTTGAGATTGAGTGGAAGATCGATGCCTGTAGATGCTTCTATTGATGTGATTTCTGCGATAATCATTTTGGATGAGGGCTTCTTTTAAAGAAGGCTTATTGGAGACAACATGACATGAAAGTAGCGGTTGGTATGAATAAGTTTTCGGTAAAAAGGTTGATGAGATAAATTTGGGTTTTGTTTTTACTTGATGAGGAAATTTGGGATTTTTACAAACCGTTGAGGAATTTATTATTTTTTTCAGGAACAACAAAAGGATGAGCTGTCCGATTCCCCTCAGTTTCAGAATTTAGATTATGGGGACTTCAATCGATCACCGCAGTCACACTTGATCCTACACCCCACTATTAATAATATTAGTTTTAATAAAGATCCCCCAAAGAAATCGCCAAACGTACTACAAAGTATTAACAACTTGACAACCAAGCCCACGCAGGTGAATATAAATATTATCTAAATAAAATATTATCTAAATAATGAACTATTTAAATGGGAAATAAGCCACAATTAAATTGAAAAAAATGATTTTATTAACGTTTCGACGCCCAAATCGGGTGTCGTTGTCAAAATACAAAATACTACAGGAGTATTTTGTATTTAGGAGTTACTCTCCCCACCAATTTAAATTCCATTTTATGTACACGAAATATAAATTTGTATAAAATTGTTTATAACCACTTAAAAAATATGAAAATTGATATTTAAAAAAAATATATATATAAAAAAAAATAAAAAAAAAATATAAATATAAAAAAAAGAAAAAAAAAATAATAAAAAAAATAAATATTAAAAAACAATAAAAAAAACAAAATAAAAAAAATACAAAAAAAAACAAAAAAATAAAACAAAAAAAAAACAAAAAAAACAAAAGAATCACAAAGAAGGCCTAAACCTCCGCGAGGATGAATCGGGTTTAGGTCTTAGCGCGAAAAAATAAAAAAAAAGGAAAAAAAAAATTAATATCAATTAGTGGTTTAGTATAAGTATTTAGTAATAGTGTTTTATTAGTATGTATTTTTAATGTAATGTATGTAATATATGTTTGTGATTATTAAAATATAATGTATATCAGTTAAAATTATGAAATTGTGTCTATGAAAATAAAAAAAAACTTTGAGCTGGCCAATTGGTTCAAACCAAGGTCATAAATCTAAACACACACACACACACACACACACACACACACACACACACACACACACACACACACACACACACACACACACACACACACACACACACACACACACACACACACACACACACACACACACACACACACACACACACACACACACACACACACACACACACACACACACACACACACACACACACACACACACACACACACACACACACACACACACACACACACACACACACACACACACACACACACACACACACACACACACACACACACACACACACACACACACACACACACACACACACACACACACACACACACACACACACACACACACACACACACACACACACACACACACACACACACACACACACACACACACACACACACACACACACACACACACACACACACACACACACACACACACACACACACACACACACACACACACACACACACACACACACACACACACACACACACACACACACACACACACACACACACACACACACACACACACACACACACACACACACACACACACACACACACACACACACACACACACACACACACACACACACACACACACACACACACACACACACAAACACACACACACACACACACACACACACACACACACACACACACACACACACACACACACACACACACACACACACACACACACACACACACACACACACACACACACACACACACACACACACACACACACACACACACACACACACACACACACACACACACACACACACACACACACACACACACACACACACACACACATTTTGTATTTTGACAACGACACCCGATTTGGGCGTCGAAACGTTAATAAAATCATTTTTTTCAATTTAATTGTGGCTTATTTCCCATTTAAATAGTTAATTATAAAAATGCCACAAGGAAATAGCTTCAGAACAACATTATCTAAATATATCCAAATAAATGGAACAAAAGCACAATCCGTTAAACCCTCTGTATATGAATCGGTATCAATAGGATCTTACATGTTTCGTCTATGCCCTAGCTCAGTAGTCAGCAAAGTGTGGCTCCGCAGTCGCATGTGGCTCTTTGGCTCCTTAGGTGCGGCTCTGGCACAAATACCCACGGAAAGCGCAATAGGAAAAACTTGGTAGCTTGGTAGGAAAAACATAACCTACATCTTATTCTGATAAATTAGCTTTTATCAAACTTACAAACTTTAGCATTTGTCAAAATTCCTCTTAATGCTACGATAACTGAGTTGAAATTTTCTCCTTTTAACATTTGCATTAATAGCTTTGAAGTATGTTTTTAAGAACAAGGAGGTATGGCGCTCTAAATTCGAACGTCTTTGTGTTGAATTGGAAATATTGGAGAAGAAAAAAATGCTCAAAACACAAGTGGTCTGCTTTGAATGACCTGAAGAAGGAAGACATGATCATTTTCAACGCTTGGAATAGTGTTCCTGATTGATTCTTATGATCAGCTGAAAAAGCTCACGTTTGCTGTTCTTTCCCTTTTTGGTTATACATATCAATATAAAAAAAAATGATTTTGAGCTAAAATTTTTGTAAAAAATACAGTGTTGTAGGAAATAAAACCTTATCTACCAAACGAAAGAAAATAGAAGTTTCTACGATGATTAGAAACGAAAATATCGCCAAAAAACGAAAAAAACACGTTTTAATTTTTTGGGGGTTATGGATGGGGCTAGGTAGTAGGGCTTTAGTTTTATTTCTTGTAATAAAAATTTGCTGAACAAGCAGATTTTGCTCCCATTTTTTTAAATTGTTGTAATGTTCATATTTGGCTCTTTGGCTAAAAAGTTTGCCGACCACTGCCCTAGCTCATCAGAGATCCGGGTAGAATACGAATTTATAGGCAGAAAAGTAACGAATGTCTCTTAGAACTTCACACTTCAAGTGAATAGCTACAAAATGCCGTCTACTCTGATAGCTATTAAGTCGGTTTCTATCTTTTGTGCTGTATGAAATGTTGGTGTTTGTAAGTCTTCGGCAAAAGCCTTGCCAACGCTTTGATTATAAAACAAATAAATAGTACAAGAGCAGAATTAGTTAAACCCACTGTATATGAATTTAATTATATGAATTTAATTTCCAGGTACCTCTTCTGACCAATCCGAGAACTCAATTTCTCAAGAAGTTAGAAAGAAACGCAGTTGTTGATAATATATTTGCCACCGGCGACCATAGTAACCCATATGATAACACACCAATTTGGTATAATAGTTTTACCTCTAGCTTACTGAAAAAGAAAGAAGTCAAAACGAAACCTGATGATTTTGTGCTACCTAATCTACCAGGAGGTAAACCATTTACTAAAATGTTATAGTTACGAAAGACACTTAATATTTAATTTCAATACAGAGCACCATTCACCATTCACATTCACTTATAGGTCTGGATCCCGCGTATGAAAAAAAAGTTGATTAATAGCAAGCTGAAAATTTGTAAATAGCTTAAGGGAGTCTAGTCGGATAAACTTTGATATAGGGGAATACTGGAACAGGGGCAGTTTTAATTGTGGAACAGATTAAACATTTGGAACGGTCAGACCACGAAAACGGCACATTTATTTTGTCCGACAGAATAGACTTAAACTCTCCGAACAGAGATTAAACTCTCATGCAAAAATCAGACTGCTATATAGCACTTGTCATAATTCCTGTCATTTGACATATTCTACATGCTCCACTCATTAAAACTCCCATTTGGTGATAAATAGCAGTCTGATTTTTGCATGAGAGTTTAATCTCTGTTCGGAGAGTTTAAGTCTGTTCTGTCAGACAAACTACATGTGCCGTTTTCGTGGTCTGACCGTTCCAAATTTTTAACCTGTTCCACAATTAAAACTTCCCCTGTTCAAGTGTTCCCATATATCAAAGTTAGTCCAACTAGACAACCTTAAGCTAATAACAAATTTTCAGCTTGCTATTAATCAACTTTTTTTTCATACGCGGGATCCAGACCTATTATACAAATTGTTTAATTTTAAATTAGATATACTATATACGCCCACACACTGATAACAACACTCAGGGCCGCGTTTAGGTCAAATAACGCCCTAGGAAATTCTCAAGTAGCCGCCCTTCAAACATGTACCATTTTTGCGAAAAAAAATGCAAGCAGAATTAGGTTCTTCACATAATGTTTGGAAATGTGTTAAAAATATTCTTTATTTTACATCAGGCGTAATGTTACATATTACTATTATAAGTATGTTTGAGCGTTTTGACCTGTGCCCAATGCATGCGTTTTAATGCATGATACGTAGGCCTGTTTGTAGGCGCGCCTACTCGTTCGATTTTAAATGAGAGATGCATTGAAAACATTACTCAAGCACTATGTGTCTATAGCTTTGTTTAATAATAAAAAATTTTTTTAGCAATGCAAAAATTAAAAATGGTATAATTTGACATGAACTTTCAAATGCGGTAAGCAGAATTGCTATTTTATTTTTTAACCAAAAGTTATTCGGGTTCAAAAATTGCAATTTTTCGATTTTTTGAAAGTTCAACCGCGTTTATCTCGAACACTATGTATCCTACGAAAAAACTTGTAACAACATTTTTTGTTTAGAATGACCCAAAAAAATAGAAAAAAAAAGAATGTGTGTAGTGTATACTTTTTAAGCACGTAAGAAGTTATACTTCTATTATATGATTTCAACGAAATTAATATACTTTAAACAGTTTATTTATATTTTATTTAAATATTAAACTAATTTTAATACATACTACTTCTCAAAAATTTTTATTAAAACAGTGCCAAAAATTAAAATAATAAAAGAATAAAACACACACAAACAAACACATTGAAAAATGCCACAAATGACTTCTGAACAATGTAGCAAAGAATTTTAACTAAATACGTATTTTCTGAGAAAAAATTATATAATAAATAAACTTAAATAAATTAATAAACTTAAATCATAAAATGTATAAAAAAATAAAAGTTTCCATTGGGGTTCGAACCCGCTTATCAGCGCAGTTAGTATTGAAATTCATTTACCTTAAACTTTTACCCACGGAGACCATGTGTCATCATGTGCGAAGATCAACTAACTAAACGGATTTTTTGACGGTTCTGAATTTAACCAAATTATTTTGATTTTGAATTGAAATTATTTAGAATTGAAAGAAATATTAAAATATAACAAAACATAGATTAAGAAAACAATATATTAGGTGAATATTGATAGAAATTTTGATGGTAATCAAATTATGTAACTAAAAGCATTAGGTACATACTATTTTGGTAGGTTCTTTTTAAATTTTCCAAATAGGTAGGTACCTATGAAATTTTTTATTAGGATACTGAAACATTACAATTATTACGTACCTATCGCTTTTAAAAAATATTTAAAAAGTCACTACAATATTATAAACTTGCTTTTTTCTCTGCCATCACAACAATAAAAACTAATATACACAACATTAATTTGTTTATCCAAAATCTCCATATTGAACAAATATTGACAGATGATTTTAACACCTAATCAGATCCCGTATAACGTTTATACCATACTGTCGGTGTGCGCATGCGCCCAGTAAAATAAAAATTTACCCTCGTGCTTAAAGAAGTATAACTTCAAAAAAGTTTGTTTTGCTAAGAATCGCTGTTATGTAATTCCTCAAGTTCTTTGTTTATAACAATCTTATCGACATCCGGATCAACTGTTAACCAAAAAATTCGTGTTCTACGGGACAAAATACATAAAAAAACTATCTGAATAAAGTAGTAGGCCGTTGTACGCCCCCCCCCCACCCGGGCGACAGGACGAAATGCAATTGCATATTGAAACATAGTTTTTAATTCCAAATAATTTTTCAATAACAATTTTCGATATTGTGAAATATCCTGGACTTTTTCTATCTCACTGCCATTTATAGTTATAAGTCTGGGGTCATCTGTGTTTGTCATTATGTTTGTTTTTCTCATGTTTATTTTCAGGCCCACGTATTGGAAGCTGCTTGCGAGTTCCTCTATCATAATTTGCAGTTCCTCGAATGAGCTCGCTATAATCACAATGTCGTCAGCGAATCTGAGGTGGTTTAGCTTCTTGTCATTAACTTTAATGCCATAGGTTGACCAATTTGTCGTTTTGAAGACGTCTTCTAGAGCTAGGTTAAAAAAGCTTTGGCGATATTACGTCTCCTTGTCTCACGCCTCTCTTAATGGGGATGGGATTTTTATTTTCGTCTATTAGTTGTACATCATAGTTGCATTTTCATATATATTATGTATTAGCTGTCTATATCTCGAATCTATTCTACAATTATTAATAGCTTGTTCTATGGCCCACATCTCGATACTATCAAACGCCTTTTCATAGTCTATTCATTTGCGTTCTCTATCAATGTTCTCATTGTCAGCAGATGGTATGATGTACTATATCTTTTGCGGAAGCCAGCCTGTTCCACTTGGTAACTGTCCATTTTGTCGGTCAACCGGTTGTTAATAATTCTCATAAATAGTTTGTAAACTTGACTGAGCAACGATATCGGTCTATAACTCTGTAGGTCACATTTGTCCCCTTTTTTGTGTAAAAGTATTACTAGACTTTCGTTCCAGTCTTTAGGGATCTTGCTGTTATGGAGACATTTATTAATAGTCATTTCACGGAGTGCCTATTATATTTATTGTTATCTTACTCTGTTAAAAGCTCGTTTAAAGTCGATTAATGTGGCCCTGTAGATGTAGACTTCCGATATTCGTAGCTTTTACTTATAGTGACTTTTACTTTTCCTGTGATTACCTATAGCATAAACTTTTGTCGCTTTTTTTGAATTAAGTACAGTGTGGCTTCAGTTCATCCTTTCGGTATGCGTTCTTGTTCCACATTACTTTCAACAGCTTTTCCAAATACTTAGTTAGTACTTGCACTCCTTATTTGAACATTTCAGCTGTTACTTCATCCTTTCGTATTTTTATTTTTCCTTTCTTATTTTCCGTTAGTTTCTTTTTTATTTCTTTTTCATTAGGCGGTCTTTCCTCTGTTTATTCTTGATCGGTATTTTCCTTCAGTTCTTCTTTATATTCATGTTCTGTTGTGGGTGTTTCCTTTAAAAACTCTTCGAAGTATTCTTCTCATCTGTTTAGTATTTCCTCGTCACTTATTAAATGCCTTCCATTTTTGCTTTTGTAGTGTAGGTACCTACAAGTTATCTTTGGTAACCCTTTTTCTTATTT
The DNA here is from genome assembly GCF_917563875.1 of Diabrotica virgifera virgifera. Lineage (NCBI taxonomy): Eukaryota > Metazoa > Arthropoda > Insecta > Coleoptera > Chrysomelidae > Diabrotica > Diabrotica virgifera. Next base: position 228,410,735 of record NC_065450.1, on the reverse strand, counting down.
ATCACCCCTTGATATGAGTTTCTAATTTCACTGTTTTTAAAGCTTTCTTCTATGCATTCAAATTTATCTTCATTATAATTTCTTTCCTTTCATCTCATGATTCTTTTGGCTCGTTTCTTTTGTTGTATTTTCTATTTAACTCCGGTGTTTTTTACATTCCTTATCGAACCACTCTTTGTATTCATCCTTTATAATTCTATTACCGGCTTGCGCTGCTTTGGTCATAATACTTTTATTTGCATCCATGTTTGTTCAATATTTTCATTTTCTGCAACATTATCTAATTCTCTAGTGACTATTCTTTCATATTTACTTTGTTCTTTTTTTGACTATAGTCTAACATGTTTAGCTGCTTTATACTTTTCTGTTAGTTAGTTTCTAAGAATAAAAAACTATTAGTAATATTATCATTGATTCAACAGCTTCGAACTAACAAGAAATTTTTATTTTAGCTACAAATAGCCTTTTAAGGAGTAAAAAAAGAACGTCACCAGAGAAGTCTCTACCTCTTTCGAACGATATAACAGCGGTAAGAAAATTATTGTATAGGTAACTATGTTTTTTGTTATTCGTGCTTTTCTCTATCTTTATTTTCAAACATCTTCTTTTATTTTTACAACGGGAAATCTAAAGAACAGAAGCACTATAATATGTAGATCTTTCACACTGGAAAGAAAAATTCTGGTAACAACCTGAAATCCGAACGTACTACAATTTACAAGGCAAACGAAGAGATACATGTTTAAAAAAAATGGTGGATGTGTGAATTGTTCGTAAGATAATTTTTCCACATTCTCTATTTCATCTGTTTGAGATACATATCATCAATGGTGCTACAGCCCTATAAAAGAGCCTCTACCTTCCCAAGCCTATTACGCCAAGCAGAGATAAATGATATACATGGGGAAATTTCCAATATGCATTCCACAACCTGTCTATTTATCTAAATTTCAATAAGCGATGCAGGGCATCTAAACAACGGTTCTAGTTGTTAAAGATGTTCAAAAGGTATCTACTAGTTCCATAGTAACAGTATATCATTAAAATCACTTTTTCTCTTTTCCCGATTATTAGTTTTTATTGTATGTATTAATTAATTGTATATAAATTATTGTAATTACTGAATACATAGATAGTGAAAAAATAATCCTATATACTCATAAATAATAATCCTCATAAGTAATAACAGTGAAATTAATGAATAATTTAAGCAATTGTACAAGTAACTGTTATCCAAAAATATTCAAAAACTGAACAAAATAGCCATCTCTATGTTGTTGATGACGACATCTCTGTCAGCTAATGTTTACATCTCCTTCATAGCTTATTGAATTTTAGTTATAAGTAAAAATCAAACGGATTTTTGCTACCTAGTACTCAAAATGTGATTAGAACTGAGGTAACGAGAAACAGCTTAAGACTTAATTCTGTTTCAGTGACCATCACTATCCAGGTACGATAGCCGGAATATCCGAAATTCGGATGATTTCGCGCATGACGTCACAATGAGAGTGATTTTAAATATTCCCCATTTAAAACATTAGCGCTCGGAACACAATTAGTTTTAAATTGGTCATAAAGAGTCATTTTAATAGATTAATATAATTTCTGTTTAACTATTTCGGATTTATTGAAATGTAGGTGTTTTATTATTTTGATTTAAAAAATTAATTAACAATACAATGAACAAAAATAAATTTTTAAATAAATTTGTGAGTTATATTTAAAATTTTCTTTGTATTCGTCGCTTTTTAAATAAATTTTACGAGCTTGTTTTTGATTGGCTTGTCTTATTGGGCGCCAGTGTTAAGGAGGGGATCGAGCCATGGGCGACATATAAAAATTTGTAGGGGGCGTGAAGATGTTGCACATTACATTTTGTATACTTTGGATGACAATATATAGTTTAAAGCACCCGAAAAGCCATGTGAGGCCACGCCCGCCCTACCCATATGTATGGGCGCCTATGAATCGAGCCTTCATTTAGTTGCACGTAAACAGATGAAAATAATTGATTATTAATGGTCTGAAACAAAATCACAAAACAAATAAAACACAAGACTTTAAGTTACAATTTTCTTTAATTTTCTCTTATTTCTCATATTTCTTTAAGTGTTAAGTTTAATTTCTTAATTCTAAAATACAAGCTAGACCGAAGGAACAGGTGTTTGGTTTTGTAATCACATTCAATCTTTTTAGACAAATCAATCAGTCTTTGTAAATAATCTTTCCCTGACTTTAGCTGAAGTCCAGACCCATTGAAATTATTAAATATTAAATCCAGTTGATGCATTTTTACCACCAATTCTTCTGGAGGTTTCTTTAGACCCCTTCGGAGACTTGATTAATCCACGTGTAAGTGGAAGAATATGTACTTCCAGGCAAATCTAATTTCTTGCAGATATACCCACTGACATATTCCAATAGGTACAATTGTAATTCGTTTAATTCTTCGATGTCTGCATCCACTTCTTCTTTTTCTGCTTCGTCAGATAAATCTGAGAAGTATGTTTTGCATAAAAAACTTCACCTAAATTATCGATCGGACCATCCCTGACCTCATCAGCTTCTGTGTACCAGCTTCGGATAAAGTCCCTTCATTCCTTCCCAAAATATAGTTTTTAACGCGGTAGCGAAATTCCATCGCATCGGGATAATCATGTAAGCCACCAGCCCTCCTAATGTTGCCAAAAAAATTCTCAAGTATCTACATCTTGGTTTAGATTGTACGTATAGAATATATTTTATATCGACTTTGGATTTTATATCCCCAAATAAATCTTTGTTGGTTTGAATTACTCCTAAAAGTATCAACGGAATTAAATTTAGTCAAAAGGGAGATAACATTTATATTGATTATTAGTTCCAAAAAATAGTTTTAATTAGAATAAGTTAAAAGCAAAACAACTTATCTTTCTGAAAAGACAACAATGATCGTTTTCCTTTAACTTTTAAGCGCCCAGTTCACTCTCGCCGAAGTCGATCGAAGTTCAACAAGTACGAGAGTGTAGAATGCCACCTTGTGTAACATTGCTTGACTTCGTTCTACTCCCGAAAGCTGTCGGTCTGGTCAAAGGAATCTTTATCGGTATCGCACCGCTCTTTGTCGGTTCGCACTTCGAACGCGTGTGTAGAGAGGGTACTTCGGACTTCGGTCAACTTTGGCGAAGTAACTTCGCCGAGAGTGTACAGCCCGTTTTAAAGCTTTCATAGCTTGTGTCATATCGTCAATAATTTTATTTTTAACTTTTTTATTGCCCAATGCCCAGCCGGTGTTGTCACTGTAAGACGATATTTTTGCGATAGGGCAAAATTTGATGAATAATAATTGTCTTCAATATAAACCATATTATACAATACTTACCACAACAATTTTGAAATTTGAACTACTTAACATAGGAAAAATATTGAGTAGGTATATACCGACATATATAGCGTAAATTGTAATTAAGAACATTGGATATAATTTATAGAGTATATCAAATCATCAAATCACCAATATATACATATATATCTTTATCCATCTTTAAATTTCAATCATTTCTGTAAAATTCAATAATTTGTCTACCCCATAAAACTTCGAAACTAATTTGTACATTATTTATTTATTTATTTATTTATTAACGGCATCCATTTACAAAAGTTTTAAGAAAGTTATACTTTATAATCAATAAATTTTAAACTATCAAACATCTCAGAATAATAAACTACAACAAACCTATTTTAAGATACCCTTGAGTTGTTTTTTAAATAAACTAATTTTGGAGACAATACATTAAGGGGTAAATAATAATTCTTTCACACTAACAAGCCTACTAATCAGCTTAAATCTCACAAAAATCTCCCCAAAAGCTAAAAAATCGATAAACTCCCATATAAACATAATATGTATTCCAACAGCGACTACTCTCATTGTGACGTCGACAGAACGCGATCAGCTGATAGTCGCATGCGCAATATCGTACCTGTCGTCTTTGTACCATGATCACTATCGGTTTACGTAAGGTTCTTCTTCTTGGAATAGTCAGAACGGCCTTGGTATGCTCTGAATCAAAATTCATTCCAACTGTGTAGTAAGCAAACACGAAATAATTTGTTAATGGACGCAATAGCGACATCTATTTAAACAATAAGGGATCTAAAGAACAGAAGCACTATAGATCTGTTACATCGGAAAGAATTCTGGTAAAAATCTGAAATCCGCGCGTTATACAATCTGTAAGGCAAACGGAGCGATAAATGATAGACATGGGAAATCTACAACATGCATTCCACAACCCGTCTATTTATCTTTTATTTTAGTTCGTTTCTAAATATTTCTTCAATTAACAATTGGTCATTTATTTTTTCAGAGGATTCACTCTTCATCATCGCTCAAATCATCTTCTTCAAAGATTTAAACCTTCAACTCAATAACAATCTCTAGAACATTAAATCTTAGATGTATATTAGCATAAAGGTTCTAGAAATAAAATAGTGAGCATTTTTTCAGGGTGACAAGGCGAGAGTAAAGAGGAAAAGAAAATACTTTGATATCTGTCTGCCGTGCATATTCAAGGATCATGGTAATCCCATTTACTGACAGCTGTATGTTGCTTATGGTCTTGTTTATTATATTATTTTAATTATCATACTGATTTTATACTATTAGTGATGAATAAACTATCTATTTTAGTAGTTTCATTGTTTTATTAATCCACAATAAACGTTTATTGAGACAGTGCAAGTTCGGCAAAGCGACACCTGGTTTCTACGCTCAGCAACATTTTTCGCACTTTTAATTATATTGGCCAATTATATTAGTCTTGGTTACTGGCTAATTGTCAAGGCCATAGTCCAAAAAAATAATAAGAAGAAAAAATAAGATTCAGGTTATATTATTAAAACGTAAATAATTGTATGTAGTAAATAAAATTAGTTATTGAAATGCAGTACTGCAAGCAAAATACAATTAATTAAATTTACCTTTATATAATAATTGCATATCACATAAATATTGTTCTGAAGCTATTTCCTTGTGGCATTTTTATAATGAACTATTTTAAATGGGAAATAAGCCACAATTTTACCAAAAAAAATGAATTTATTAACGTTTCGACGCCCAAGTCGGGTGTCGTTGTCAAAATACAAAATAATACTAAATAAACAAAAATGTTGTTGCTTAGTAAACAAATAAATAAAATAAATAAACTTTACTAAGCAACAACATTTTTGTTTATTTAGTATTATTTTGTATTTTGACAACGACTCCCGACTTGGGCATCGAAACGTTAATAAATTCATTTTTTTTGATAAAATTGTGGCTTATTTCCCATTTAAAATAGTTCAATATAAATACTGTGGAGCAATATATATTTTTCTTCTTCAATGACAATAGGCATGAAATATACGTCAATTTGGCAATTTCAATTGACAATATGAATTATTTAAGAAAGTTGCAATATTTCTCCGCTATTCACGCATCATCGTTTCTCGTATCCCAGCAAACAGGCTTGAGCCCAATTACGTGATAATTACGTTAAATTTACGGCAAATTTCAACGAATACGTAACTCGGTGATTTATGACGGGAAAAAAACGTATTTCAGTGCCAAATCATTCACCTATATATTAGTGCTTTCTTTATACATGTTTGACATTAGAATAATATAAAATCATAATGACGAATATAGTACACGTTTTTTATAATATTTGTGAATTTTGGTTACATCGCAAAGGTACGTTTATTTCACGTAATAATCACGAAACAGAAATAACTTCCTTTGGTTAAATTTTGAGAAATATTTTTGAAACAAAATTTTACAACGGTGTTGGTTAAATACGTATCGCTTGAATTTTACTCATTGTATTTTACGGACGTCGAAAAATTAGATGTATTTCACGTAAAAGTAATGTAAATAATACCAATATTTAAACAAAAAGTTTATGATTTCGCTTTTAAGATCATTTAGCATAACTATTTCAATCCATGTTGTTCTGAAGCTATTTTCTTGTGGCATTTTTATAATTTTAACTATTTAGAATGGGAAATAAGCCACAATATTATTAAAAAATGATTTTTATTAACGTTTCGACGCCCAAATCGGGTGCCGTTGTCAAAATACAAAATACTATTAATATAAATATATATTCTTGAGTTGGGGTTGATTTCATGTAATCGAATGAACTATCTTTCAGTAAAGTCGTCCCAGGAACGCAACTCATAAATATTGGCAATATCATTTTAAAGTCTTCTACTTTAAAATGTATCATATGTATCTGAATTGCCGATATAAATGAGTCAAATTAAATAAATTATTAGAAGAATTTTTTTACTAAGCAACAACATTTTTGTTTATATTAATAGTATTTTGTATTTTGACAACGGCACCCGATTTGGGCGTCGAAACGTTAATAAAAATCATTTTTTAATAATATTGTGGCTTATTTTCCATTCTAAATAGTTAATATTTCAATCCAACCTTGATTTGAGGCTATTTTTTTCTTTAAAAATAGCACAGGAGCTAAAATGATGTTGAATCTTATTTTCAAATTGCGCGCGGTGATGAAGTACTACCAAGCCTTTCTCCTCCTTTAAATACCATCACGTGACTAACATAGTTGGTTCGAAAACTAAATTAATCGATTTATCGAATAATAGATACGCTTCGATATGATTATTTTTTTATATTATTCTGGTATTGAAATAAATTTTTAGTAAGACCAATAATTAGTTAATAGTAGAAGAAATTTAAAAACAAAAATAAAATTCGTAATACTAATTTAAAGTAAGTAGGATAGTTTAACCAAAAGAACCGACACGGACGGCGATTCTTTTGTTGTTAGCATGTACTTAATTTTAGTATCGAGTTGGCAAGTGTACACGCGAGTACACTGAGAAAAGTCTCGCACATTTCTGGCGTGTATCAATAAAATTTTAGTTGCACTGAGAGAAAGGTTGCATGCAGGGCCGGCTTTTGTTGACATTCTTAATATGGTGGAATTATTTTTGATTTACAAAAGGTTGCAAATACAACACAAAGTAATGATGAGAATTATATTGATTAAAACCATGGATAAAATACCTTTTTTATCCTGATTTTAGCATTGAAAGACCAATAATAAAATATATTATAGTGGCGTGACATTCACTAATTATTCTTTTTGGCTTATATTGATACAACGATACAAAATATAATTTGTTGTTTTCACCAATTTTGAAAAAGTGTGAACAAGTTGGTGAGAATTTGAACGACTTGGTGTGACCTAATAGGCTGTCTGTCCGTCCGACCGCGAACATAACTCCTTCAGTCACTATACTATACCAGGTAGAATGACAAATGAGGTGTCAAATGAAAGCTTATAATCCATGGATGGTACTCAAGGTGAGACATTTGACCTAGACTGTCTGTCCGTCCGACGGGAAATGTAACTCCTCCGTCACTATACCAGGTAGAATCACAAATGAGGTGTCGAATGAAAGCTCATAATACATGGATGGTACTAAAGGTGGGAAATTTGACCTAGGACTTCCGGTTTTAGAAATGCGACCGGAAGTACTCTTTTAAAGTCAATGTAATAGCACAAGTGATATATTATTCGACGCGCATTCGCAAGACGAGAACAAATATATACTTCTGGTTTCATGAGTGTCTGTCCGTCCGACCGCGAATACAACTCCTCAGTTACTAATACAGATAGAATGACAAATGAGGTGTCGAATGAAAGCTTATAACCCATGGATGGTATTAAAGATGAGAAATTTGACATCGGACTTCGGTTTTAGAGTTGTTTTAAAGTCACTCAAAATATGATATGAATGTAAAACAAGATGACAAAATTAGTAAAATCGTAGATCAATCGACGCAAAGTTACACGAAGAGTTCCAATATCGACTTCCAGTTCTACTTTCGATTACTTTGGGTGAAAACCTATGACCAATTACTTGTTTGTCGAGGTATTTCCTAATTCATTATATTCGTTATTTCGTAAAATAATCGAAAAATAACAGCCGTTGTAACCGTCACGGAATCCAATTCTTTTTGGATGACAAATGTTCGTGATCAACAACAAGAAACTGTATGTTAAAATCGAATATCAATATTTTCAATTTTTATTGTCTTGGAAACCAGCCAAAACATTCCGTACATTCCAGCCAAAACCAGCCAGTAGATTCTTTAAAGTCGAATATCGGGGTAAATAAATAAAAAACTAATAAGTATTGTACTATTTTATTTCTATAAATATAAAGATGTAATAACTGAAAAAATATATATAGTATACAATAAAAACTAATAAGCAATCGAGAAAAGAGAAAAGTGATTTTTTTAATTAATATATTAATTAATATATATATGGAAACGTTTTGATCATTATGGTCAGAAGCTTATATTCCATATGAAAGCAGCCTTTAGCTTTTTTTGTTGGAACGCAAGTATAATCAAGAGAATGTAAACCTATTATGAAGAGTGTATTGTCAATTATCAAGCATTAACTTGAATGTTGAAACAATTTCAAGTGATATTGGATCAAACTTTTTGAATTAGCTAAGTTATATAATGTTACTCCTGAAAATCCTGAATTTCAAGTAGTCAGTCATAAATTGTTTTATATATTTGACCTAAGTTATTGTTTTATACAAACTACAGAAACAATTTAATGAAACATAGTTTATTAAATTTAATTTAGGTTTGCTGATAAAAGTACTTTATGGAAGTTTTTGTGAGTATTGGATTCTCAATTTTTTAAACACAGCACGTGGCTTGTGGAATGAACACATATAAAATATGACTTTGTGCTCTTCCTGCAGATGCATTTGGTACAGTAGAGGTCAAAGAAAGGTTAGAGAATTTGTATGATATTTTAGATTCAAATTCTTTTTGAAATCCCAATAAATACAAAATTAATTTTTTATACGATAGTTTATAGTTCATGAAAAAGCTTAAAATAATTAATTCACATAATCAAGATATCTCAAAAAGAATTAAATTGTATAAATGTTGGAAAATAACAATTAATAGTTGTAGGCTATATAAGAAAATATATATAGAAAATAAGTCTATACAAAATATTATGAGCTACAAACTGATACAAAAACAATATACTAACGCAAAGCCAAGCCAAACAAACAACTGTGACAACAAACGCCGATCCTGTACAAGACAAATGTCACCAAAATTATTTGCTATTCATACAAATTGAGAAATGGCCGATCTGGCACATGCGCATAAAAATTTAGTTCATAGATAATCCGTTTGTGTCGGTTCTTGGGAGATATGTATTCTTTGGTTTAACTGTAATTTAAAATAATCGATTTTTATAATCGATGATCATTACCTCTAATATCAGCTTCTCTGGCTTCTCACATTTCTCACAACAAAAAGTGAAACGTGAAGAGCTTTATTTCCCTCGTTTTATTTTAGGCGGGTTTATTTGGGTTTATTTATAGTAATGTCTTTCGTATTAACGTTTACCTCACTGCTCGAGGGTTGAAGTGCCATGACGCAATTAGAAAAAACAAAAAAGTGTCGAAGTGTCCTCCTCGAAATAAAAAGTGACCTGTGTTGTGTGTTGTGTTTTGTGTTGGCAAATGTTTTAATGTGTCTTTAGGTCGGTACCATTTTTGGTTCATTATCTTGTATAATAATTATACAGGACAAATGTTTTAAAGTCTCTAAATTCTTCTAAATAAATACATTGTTAATACTTTATATGCTTGTTTTATTTATATCATATTATGAGGATAATAATTACGTGATTCATAAGTTAATTAAGGTCGAATTATTTACGTGAACCGAGGACGTATGTTTCACGTGAATACTAATATATACATTCCCTAAAAGATACGTTAATCAACACGTATTTGCAACGTGAATTTCCCGAAAGATTTTATTGCTATTTAAGGTAAGTAACACGTCTATTGAAGACGAGTTATTCACGTAATTTAAAGACGTATTTTCAATGTGACATTCCAACCAAATTTTCACGTGAAATTCACGTAAGCAATTTACGTATATTGGTGACAAATGTACCCAAAATTCACGTAATTAACACGTCGGTCTGTTTGCTGGGATATCCCCTCCAAGTACTTGCACACCGCGAATAGACGAAGCAACGAAACACTAAAACGCCCAAAACCAAGAAATTTTGTGCAGTAAGATGAATCGTCATGCAACTTTTTGCATTCAATTCGAGAGAGTGTCAGCCAATTTTGTGAACTAAATTGATCTCCGGCAAAAAATTCTGTGAATGAGAAAATGCATTTTCAAAGTGCATCTCGAAGAGATGGAAAATGAAAAATTTAGAACTCAGGAAATATTGACGGAAATGAGTTCAATTTTTATATTTGGGGGTTTTGGAGGTCAATGAACACAAATTTCATGACAGCGATGGTCTCCGAGGTATCTGGTGCGCAGGGCGGAGCTCGTCGCCTGGAACGATCGAATAATTCACGAAATGAAGATTGGATCGAAAAACTGAAAAAAATGCGTTTAATATTTTTCAAAAATCTATCGAGTGACACTAAAGACGGCCCCCCACTCCATCCCCTGGAGGTGGGGTGGAGGTAACTTTAAAATCTTAAACGGAAACGCCCATTTGTTATTACAGATTTGGATTGCTTACGTAAAAATAAGCAACTTTTATTCGAGAATTTTTTTCGAATTGTGGATAGATGGCGCTATAATCGGAAAAAACGATTTATTGTGATACCATAGGTAAATTATAAAAACGGTCTAATATCTCGAGAAATACACTTCCAAATAAAAGACCAAAAAATACGTATGTAATATTTTTCAAGAAACTATCGAATAACATCAAACACGACTCTCCACTCCACCCCCTGGATGTGGGGTGGGGGTTAACTTTAAAATCTTAAATGGGAATCCCCATGTTGTATTGCAGATTTGGATTCCTCATGAAAAAAATAAGTAATATTTATTCGAAATATTTTTTAGAGTTGTTAATAGATGGCGCTGATAAATAGTGTTTTTCCGATTATAACGCCATCTATCTATAATTCGAAAAAATGTCTCGAATAAAAGTTACTTATTTTTACGTAAGGAATCCAAATCTGAAATAAAAAATGGGGGCTCCTATTTAAGATTTTAAGGTTACACCCCACTCCACCTCCAGGGGGTGCAGTGGAGGGCCGTGTTTTATGTTATGCGATAGATTCTTAAAAAATATAAAAGACGTATTTTTTGGTTTTTAATTTGGAAGTGTATTTTTCGAGATATTAGACCGTTTCTATAATTTACCTATGGTACCACGAAAAAATCGTTTTTAACGATTATAGCGTTATCTATCCACAATTCTAAAAAATGTCTCGAATAAGAGTTGCTTACTTTTACGTAAGCAATTCAAATCTGCAATAACAAATGGGGTTTCTATTTAAGATTTTACAGTTACCCCCACCCCACCTCCAGGGGGTAGAGTGGGGTGGTTGTGTTTAGTGTCATTCGATAGATTTTTGAAAAATATTGAACATGTATTTTTCAATGTTTCGATGCAATCTTCATTTCGCGAATTATTCGATCGTCCACCGACGATCGCCAGGCGACGAGGTCCACCCTGGATACCAGGTACCTCGGAGACCATCGCCGTCATGAAATTCGTGTTCAGTGACCTCCACAACCCATAAGTATAAAAATTGAAATTTTCGTCAATATTTCCTAAGTCCTAAATTTTTTATTTTCCATCTCTTCGAAATGCACTTTAAAAAATGTTTTCCGGAGATCAATTTAGTTCACAAAATTGCCTGACACTCTCACGAATCGAATGCAAAAAGTTGCACGACGATTCATCTTACTGCACAAAATTCCTAGGTTTAATGCTTCGTTGCTCATCTATTACAACAGACTGGAAGCATTTGAAAAAAAATTTTTTTATTTACATTTTTTATAAGCATTGTTTTTCTCTTAAATTGAATGTTCAAACTGCTACCCACCTGCCTCTTGGCAGTAATTGAAACGATGATTTTATATTTGTTTTGTTTCTGCTATTAATTCTCCATTTTTATCTCTTTGGTGCTCTATTTAATTTTTTTGAAGTTATACTTCTTTACCGGCGATAGAGGGTGAATTTTTATATGGTAAAACCTAGCGACCGGGCGCATGCGCATTATAACTTTGTTCTGATTGGATGTTCAAATGACATGTCAAAAATTATTCAATATGGCGGCTGTGGCACAGCTGTAGTTAGATTATTTATGGTTGTTGCGTTTTAAAATTTGTGTGAAAAGAAACAACAAACAAAAGTTAGTTAATAGTTATACTGCCTTTTTAAATAGTTTTCATATACCTATATTTTTGGACTTTTGGACTATTTTGGACAAGGAAAACTCATTCTAATTTGGTAAGTAGTTTTTATTATAATCATATTGTAATTATAATTTGGATTAGGTTGAAATACATACATTTATTTTCACAAGAATGCGGATTTTAGAGAGAAATCCCAAATTAGGTTCGATTTTTATTTTTAAATTATGATTTTTTGGCGTAGATTTATTTATCTAGTAGGTATGTAATGCTTTGATTTACATACTTAATTTGATTACCAACAAAAGTTCTACCAATCTTCATCTAATATATTGTTTTCTTACTGTTTTGTTATATTTTTATATTTTCTTCCACAAAATTTAAACTACATAATTTAATTTTCAAAACAACTGTCAAACAGTAAGACGTTCAGTTACCGTATTTTTCCACATGATAAATAATGTGGGATTGGACAAGTGAGTCTACGCTTCGATTACGAATCAAAGCCCCATGAAATTCACGGGTTCAATTCCCGATGCAAGTTTTATTTTTTTTTATTTTTTTATGCATGTTATGATTGTAAGTATATTTGCTATATAATTTTTTTTTCAGAAAATGCGTATTTAAAATTTTTGCCAACAATTATTATCGTTCAGAAATCATTTTTTCTTTGTGGCATTTTTCAATGTGTTTGTGTGCGTTTTATTTTTTTATTTTTTTAAATTTTTGGTATTGTCTTAAAAATCACATAATATGTAGTAGAAGTATAACTTCTTACGTGCGTACAAAGTACACACACATTCTTGTTTGTGTTCTGATCGTCTTCAGTGTTCTGTACAATTACTTTTGGTTGCTTTTGCTATCTTCTTCCATTTTATCTCCGAATTTTTCCCAATTATCTATTTGCTGGTATGATAAGGAGTATTATCAACGCTCCTTGGTACTATAGGAACAGTAACCTCCATAGGGACCTAGAAATGGCCACCGATGGCAATACCATTGAAAAATTTGCCAAGAGTAACGAACAACTTTTTCAACATGTCAATGTTTATGCCATCCAGCTCCTCGACAACACTGATCTGGCTAGAAAACTCAAGAGGAAGAAACCCTTTGAGTTAGTTAAGTGAAAAGCAGAGTATAGTTCAAGTGATAGTACAGGTCAATATTTGTGTAATAAATCAACAGAACCTAAGGGATACTAGTGAGCTTTTCCTTAGTGTTATATTTTTAGTAGTAATTAGGCTAGAAAAAGTTGCTCATTGGTCATATTGTTTTATCAGTTCTTAAGAATCTCATTAGTATTTACATATTAGATACAGTCGAACCCGCTTATTAGAGTACCGGTTATAGGAATATCCCGGTTTATGGAATATAAATTAGAGGTCCCGAAACGTTTCCATTTACTCCTTAATACATTTAGCTGGTTGTTGGAATACGTAATAATAAAGCAATACCGCTTATTAGAATATTTTTGAGGTCAACGAATAAATTTGTTACCTACAATTTCGGATTTCCTAAAAATTTAAATTATGTCTTGTACTATGGTTTCTGGCCAAGGGCTTCGAAGGCCTGTAGTGCTGTTTTATTTACTATCCGTTGCAAGATAATTCGGATGGAATTCCCCATGATTAAGAGACTGGACCGATATCAAGCACAAAATGACTGTACTCCCTTATGCTGTAACGAATAGTCACCCTTAGTCTTTCGTTACATTAGGTTCAATTTTATTAAATTAAATTAAATCAAAATTAAATTCAAATTAAGATTAAATCCGAAATATCTTGCAACGAATAGTATATTATTTGGGTTTGTCAGATAGGTAATAAATATTTTATTGCGTTATGAGTACCAATTCAATCGTTTACCGACAAATTCAGTCGTAAAATAATTTCCTCTGTCTACAAACTATACACATTGCCATCCAGTTGATTGTTATAAAATTTTTAAGAAACAGTTCTCCCATCATAATCGCTTGTAAAGTTATAAAACGTTTTCGGGATGGCCAAACCATTGTAAATTTTTCTAATTTTTACAATTCAGAGCAACAAAAGTGACTAGTATTTTATGTAACAAAAAAACAAGCTACAATTACCGATTATTTTTCAAGACTAAATAAATACTTTTCTTATTAAGTATATTATATATTTTAATACGAAAATATTTACATAATATAATATCTATATATTGCATACATTTCATATTAATTACTGTATGCATCCACATAATAATATAATGTAATTTGGTTTTTTAATAAATACGTTTGTATTATTGACATAAAAAGACCTAAAACCATATGCATATTAACATAGTATGTACTATTATTAAGTACATTCGGTACACTTATTACGGCTAACCACCAACGATCGGTTATTAGAATATCCCGGTTATAAGAATATTTTTGCTTGGCACGAAGGCTATTCCAATAAGTGGGTTCGACTGTAATAAAAAAATATTTTTGCTGATGTTACTAAGACTTGTACTTTTTTCTTTGATTTTGATGGTTATTGTAATTCTTGTTTGTTTTATCTTTCATATATTGTTTCCATGCCCTTTCTTGTTGAAAGAGAAAATTCTTTTATGTGATAACTTTTCAATTATTGGACAAATGATGTCTTTATTCTTTACTCGTGAGTAGGCTACAATTGATTAAAGGAAAGAATATAGGAGTATTTCACTATTACTGTTTTTATTTATTAAAGCACAAACATCATACAATATGTTGAAAAGCGTATAATAAATACTTCATTTTTAGTTTGTAATAGTTTTTTATACAATATCTATAGTCGAGCGTCTTATTGGTTTAAAATCCTACAAGAATTATAAAAAAATCAGTCGACATTTACTACTTTCTTATGTAGATAATGTAGAATGTTGAGGTTCAAGAGTTAATTTCAATTTCTATGGTTAAAGGAGATTTTGCAATAATTTTTATACAATCTTTAATAATTTACACAATTGACATGTACTTAAAGTACTCCTTGCTATCACTCTTGTGATAGCAAGCTTGTTCTTGCTGAGTACTTGCTGGAAGCTTGTTCTAGCAACTTGTGAGTACTTGCTGGAAGCACTTTTGAGTTTACAAGTTCTAATACAGAGAGCCAGGGATGTCAACTGAGATGTGTATGTATGTTTCATTGATTTTGAGAAGGCATTTGATAAAGTCCCACGTAGGAAACTAATCGGTATTCTAAATATATCAGGACTCGATGGTAAGGATATAAGACTGATCTCAAACTTATATTTCCAACAAAAAGCAACAGTTCGATTTGAAAATTCACTATCCAAGATCTTCACAGTCGGAAAAAGAAGACTGTGTTGCATACTGTCACCAGCATTATTTAACAGATACTCTAAAAACATCTTTAGAGAGGCCTTGGACGAATCAAAAGATGGCATTGCAGTAAATGGCCAACTTATAAACAATATTAGATATTATGCAGATGATACAGTATTGCCGGCAGATAGTGCGCATGGGCTACAAAGGATAACGGATGATGTAGAAACATGTAACAAGTACGGCCTAACAATATAAAACTAGATTGTAAGAAGACAAACATAATGATCATTAGTAAAACACTAACATAAACGCCCAAATTACAATAAGCGATACACCGTTAGAAATAGTGGAAAAAATATGCTATTTGGGCTGCAACATTAATAGTCCTTGGGCCCACATATAAAATTATTATTTATAACCACACCGTCGAAACTTTTTATACTTGTTATTTGGGTGGAGTCAGACAAATTTGGAGCTTGGCGCATTATGGTAGCAGTGGGGCGTTTGTCTGTCAAGCTGTCACAAAGCTGTCAATTTTATGCAAGAAAAAAATTTATAACCACATGGTTTTCAATGGTTTTTATCATATAAACAACGAAAACAATTTTGTCGGACAAAAATATTGTCGGACATGCCAAATATGTCAAATTAATGAAAATAATAAATTTATTACCACATTGGCTAATTTTAACATAATCTATCATAAAACATTTTTACAATGTGGTAACTTTGTCGGACAATTTTCACGGGGCATATGCGCAGTCGGATGCGCCGAAGATGTCAATTTCCTGGAATTTTTTTATTTAGTACCACAGATGTCATTTTTATTTTGTACTGTTTTTTTACATGTGTAATACAAATTGGATCACTTGTCGGACAAAAATAATGGGTAAAAAATTTTCCGAAATTTTCCCTTTTGTCGGAATTTTTTTTGAAAATTCAAGAAAAGAAACTACGGAACGATGTTTTTCATTGTTCAAGGAGTATGTACACAAATTTTCAGTTCAAATTTTTCCAAAATTTTCCCTCTTGTCGGAAAATTTTTTGGAAAATTTTGGGTACATCTCTATGTCATGCCCTTTTAAATGTTGTACTTAGTGTGTGTACCAATTTTCAGCTAAATCGATTTAAAATTAACTGAGAAAAACTGTATAAAAAATAATTTTGACAATGCCTCCTCTTAAGGGTGTCGATATCCTAAAAGAATTAAGTTTTCTGTTCGTTTGCCCCAACATTTTTGTCAGACAATTACATTTTTTGTTTAAGAATATAATTACTTGTAACCTACTACTACTCGTGCTGGATGCACGAACCCAATATAGTTTAAAAGTATAGATTACTAATAGATTACCCAATAGATTACTAATAAAAATTAAATTTTTTGTCCGACTGTCGATTTGCCCCAATATTTTAGTCGAACACTTAGATTTTTTGATTTAGAATATAATTACTTATAACCTCCTATTTTTGTCGGAAAAATGGTTGTAAATAAAAAAAATCCAGGAAATTGACATCTCCGGCGCATCCGACTGCGCATATGCCCCGTGAAAATTGTCCGACAAGGTTACTACATTATTGTAAAAAGGTTTTATGGTAGATTCTGTTAAAATTAGCCATGTGGTAATAAATTTATTATTTTCATAAATTTGACATATTTAGCGTGTCCGACGCGTCATATGGCCCAAAATTTTTGTCCGACAAAATTGTTTTCGCTGTTTATATGATAAAAACCATTGATTACAATAAAATGACCAATGTGGTTATACATTTTTTTCTTGCATAAAATTGACAACTTCGTGACAGCTTGACAGACAAACGCCCCACTACCATAATGCGCCAAGCTCCAAATTTGTCCGACTCCACCCAATTAACAAGTATAAAAAGTTTCGACGGTGTGGTCATAAATAATAATTTTATATGTGAGCCCAAGGACTATAAGGATACTTTAATCGTAGCTACGAATGAAAACTTCGTATTGAAAAGGCCAGAAGCTCTATTAACAGTCTTAGGAAGATTATCTGTAATCTATCTCTAACTATCAATATACGGATAAGAATTCTTAGATGTTACGTCTTTAGTGTCCTCCTCTACGGAGTAGAAAGCTAGAAAGAGTAGAATGTTCAGCAGTGGACTTTTGAGGCTAAATGATGATGACGAAGAGCTCAATACGCATTAGACATCAAAAGTAAACAAATTCGTTTCATTTTCTATTTCTACTATATTAACTACATATACCATTTTAAAAATTGTATTTTTTGACCCTAGAAATTGAAACAACTTTGAAACTACCAAGCGAATGAAATTCTGTAGATCACTAAGTTCTATAGACTCTATATCTTCCTATATATAACAGAAATACAAAAATATTTCAACTTTTACATATCAACATCTTAATTTTATTATAGTTAAGTCTTTTTGTTTGTATTATCCACGCAACTTATCTTTCTATTTACTCTTTCTGATACTTACATATTACACGATTGAATGTAGGTACATGTTTTAGAAAATAAGTGTTTCATAAGTTCGTGATGAAAATACGTCTGCTCAGTATGTGCTCAATACAATCTTTAACTGGTAACGTGTAATCGGTAAAACTCTTTGACAGAACTTTGGGTTTTAAAGAACACCTACAAAGAACGGCAGCAAAACTAAAAACGTGAAATAACATAATCCAAAAGATATGGAGCACCACATGGGGGCTTCCTTAACCCCGTACTCAGATCACCCGCTCTCAGACTTGTATACTCGGCAGCTTCCCCGGTATGTCTCAATAGCAAACACACGAAGATTATTGACATCCAATTAAATCAAAAAAATACGAATGATCTCAGATACATATTAGACTGACTCACTCCGAACTATTGGCTTCCCATTCCGAGTCACATCCCACCATCAAAACTACAAAGAAATCATTCCCTTCTCAAAGAATATAGAAAAATCAAGGCTAGTGATCAACCACTTATCCATCATGACAAGCTTGATATCAAAATAAATTGTTAAATGCCCCCTCCATACATCAGGAAAATTTCAATCTCATCAACGCCTGGAGAAGACGATGGAAGAGCGACTCACCAGAGGAATTACACCAAACGGCCTGTATTGACCAGAAACTGCCCCGGAATACATGGACAAGGCTGAACATAAAAAGAACAAGCAACGGTAGATGTGCTGACAGCTTTAAAAGATGGGGAAAAGCCCTTACTCCTGAGTGTGACTTTGGTGCACAACGACTGTCCGTCATATTGGAGAAGAATACCCTAGATGAGGGTTCCCTGGAGTTTGATTAGTTTCTGAATGACACCGAAAATGTTTTAGATATAAAGTAAGTTATCAATCGAAGTAGCACAGGAAACAACAATAAATATCGTTCTCATATACCACCAGATTGACAACAGATGGAATACTTTCTTTGGTTACAACCTCCCGAGATTTTAAAAAATTATAAATCATACAGGATGCCGAGGAAATTAAGATGAGATAATTTTAAATAATTCACAACCCATCTGCTCAGCGTGGTAAAAGATCCAACAAGAAAGATTCCTTAGTACTCAACAAAAGAGTAAGTGAATTAAAATGTATAAACATTTTCAATTTCTTTGCAACACGAAAATGCAGCAGCTGCATAATACTCTGGTTAAATCGGAGAGTGCAGGAAGAGTCTATACCGGTTTCGGAGGTTTTTTTCCTCCTCATCAGTAGTCCCATATCCGAAATCGGAGATAAGAGGATATGGGACTACTGATCAGGAGGAAAAAACCTCCGAAACCGGTATATACTCTTCCTGCACTCTCCGATTTAACCAGAGTATTATGCAGCTGCTGCATTTTCGTGTTGCAAAGAAATTGAAAATGTTTATGGGTCATTTCACTCAAATTTGGAGCAAAAAAAATTTTGGACCTCCGATTTGTCTGAAAATTGGTATATAGCTTTTGCGGGACGTAAAAATAAGATATTTAAGGTCAAAAAATCTTCTTCTTCTTTTTTTCTCAAAATGTTATTTTATGCGATTTTACAGTGATTTGGTGTTTATTTATACAAATTTGCATTTTCTATCGTAAAGTATCAATGGAAAACATAATATTTTAATAGAAGGGACTCAAAAATGTCATTATATGGCATTATAATAAGTTACTTTGATTCAAAACAAGCTTTTGATCAAATTTTATAGTGTAGAAAACGTTAAAATACCGTTTTTTACATTTCTCTCCATTCCCAAAATACATCATAATCGATTTGGCTGAAAATTTGCCTACAGATAGACAAAACGTAGAACTTTAAGCGGTGAGAAGGATTTGAATTATATTACAATACCAAAAAAGTTACATGCAATATTATAGTCAAAAATATAGGCGTCTACTGTAAGTACAATTAACTCGAAAATATCGACCTCACGACAAAAATTTTTAAAAAGAAATTGTAATAATTGTAAATACGATTTATTTGGAACAATTTCAGTTCCTACCATTTTTGTCGAAAAGTTAAAAATGGCGGAGATATTGAGCAAAACAAGTTCTCCTTTAAAATCAAGATGGCGGCTAACGTAACGGAGGAATTCATTCGTGATTTTAAATTTAGGCTACTATTGACTCCCCTAAAGATCAGAAAAATAAAATTTAGGGCAGCTCGGCATTCAAGGTCAAATGCTATTCCGACTGGACTAATATATACTTTTGAGTCTGATATTACTGCATGTACCTTTTTTGGTATTGTAATATAATTCAAATCCTTCTAACCACTTAAAGTCCTATCATTTGGCTATCTGTGGACAAATTTTCAGCCAAATCGATGATGAAGTATTTTGGGAATGGAGGAAAATGTAAAAAAACGGTATATTAACGTTTATTACACTATACAATTTGATCAAAAACTTGTTTTGATTCAAAATAACTTGTTATAATGCCATATAATGAAAATGGGTGCGTTCGGACGACCACAGCGGCTGGACAGCTGAGCCAGCAGTAGCTGTCAGACGTCACCGCTGGAAGCCAGCCGCTGAGAGATTTACTAAGCTTTCCCTATCACGGCTGGATGCAACCACTCAGCCGATTTCTGCTGCCAGCCAGCCGCTATGGTCGTCCGAACGCACCCATTCTTGAGTCCTTTCTATTAAAATATTATGTTTTCATTGATAATTTACGACAGAAAATGCAAATCTGTTTAAATAAACACCAAATCACTGTAAAACCGCATAAAATAACATTTTGAGAAAAAAGAAGAAGAAGATTTTTTGACCTTAAATATCTTATTTTTACGTCCCGCAGAAGCTATATACCAATTTTCAGACAAATCGGAGATCCAAAATTTTTAGCCTGAGTGATTTGACATGGAATGTACCTTATACATTTTAATTCATTTACTTTTTTGTTGAGTACTAAGGAATCTTTCGTCTTGGAACTTTTACCACACTGAGCAGATGGGTTGTGAATTATTTAAAATTCTCTCATCTTAATTTCCTCGGCATCCTGTATGATTTATAATTTTTGAAAATCTCGGGAGGCTGTAACCAAAGAAAGTATTCCACTTGTTATCAATCTGGTGGTATATGGGAACGATATTTATTGTCGTTTTCTGTGCTACTTCGATTGATAACTTACTTTGTTTTTGGGTAGATGGCTCTAGTACATCCGTGACATTTCGTTCTTTGCAATTCGGAAACGTCCAAAGTATGAGACCTGGGGAAATCGGAGAGAAGAGGATATAGCACTACTGATGAGGAGGAAAAAACCTCCTAAACCTGTATAGACTCTTCCTGCACTCTCCGCTTTAACCAGAGTATTATGCAGCTGCTGCATTTTCGTGTTGCAAAGAAATTGAAAATGTTTATACATTTTTGTTTTAGATATATTGATCCATTAGATGTTCTTTTGTAATATTCCAGTTAACGTTTTCTATTGTTTTTAATTGTGTTCTTATTGTATGCCATAAGACAAATAAATAAATCAAGGGAAGAAGTAGAAAGATAGATAGATAAAGAATGAAGGAAGGAAGAATGCAACTATGTACATGTAAAAATCACCCTTAATAATTACGAAAATATTGAAAGAATAAAATGTAATAATATAAAATTAAATAATGGGGAAATAAATGGATAAAAAGGAGAAATCGCAAAGTAAGAAATGTAATAATATGCAACACCACTTTCTTCTTCTGGTTATTTAACATTAAATTATTCTTCGTATAAACTGTATAAAACGACAATCAATCATCAAATAGAAAATACAGAAGTCAGTTGCAAGATATCTTATTTAAAAAACACATATTTACTGGTTAAATAAATAAAAAGAAAAACTTAACTATAATTATTTATTTTACACCCCGCGTCAGAGAAAACGGGCGATCCACAAAATTTAGAGAATTTATATTTTTTTTATATTTCTCTATTTTCTTTTAATTTGTTTTATGTTACTTAAATTCAGTAACAAACGTATTAAGAAAAATAGGCAGAGAAAGAGAAATTGAAAGCACAATAAAAGAAAGGAAATGGCAATATCTCGAACATGTGATGAGAGGCGAAAGATACAACTTGAGCCTCATAATTCAAGGAAAAATAGAGGGAAGGAGACGCGTTTCCTGGTTGAAGAACCTGAGAGAACGGTTTGGTTGCAGCTCAAGGCAACTGTTCAGAGCAGCTGCCTCGAAGGACAAAATTGCCATGATGATTGCCAACCTTCGTCGCGCAGATGGCACTTAGAGAAGAACAAACGTGGCCTGAATTCCTGATTTACGAATCAAGGAAGCTTCGCGAAATTGATGATTTTGAGAACTGTGTGAACTATTGTAGTGTTCTAAAGAGTTTCTGAGATATCTTAGTGTTACCCTCCCTGGCCTTTTTACAGTGAAGTGTATTTCTTAATAAATGGAAATATATCTGTTCATGTTTGTTGACCTCCGTAAAGCATACGACAGCGTTCCTGTGACTAAATTGTGGAAATCACTACAAGAAACTAACATCAGCTACACTCTAGTCAAAGCCTTAAAAAATCTATATAAAAATTCTACATCACAAGTAAAAATTGGCAACACGCTATCTAAAAAGTTCATAGTTAACAAGGGTCTGCGCCAGGGCTGCTGTATTTCACCAACTTTGTTCAAGATATATGTTGTAAAAGCACTAAACCAGTGGAAACGTAAATGCCACGGTATGGGTATAGACCTCGGAGAGGTTTGTTTATTATATACCTTACAATTTGCTGATGACCAAGTGATCATAGCTAATGATAAAGACAGTATATGGCAAGAAAACTAAAGGAGGAATATGAACAGTGGGGCTTGGAAATTAATGTGGAAAAAACTAAATACCTACCCATAGGAGCTGAGCTATCCAATATCGAACTAGAGGATAATCAACAAATCACATCCTGTAATGAATACACGTACCTGGGAGTAATCTTCCATAGAACGGGAAAAGACGATGAGGAAATAAAGAAAAGGGTAACACAAGCTAGAAGAACAATTGGCTGCCTAAATGGAATACTTTGGAGCTCGGAAATAGGAATACAGCGAAAATACAATATCTATGAAACACTTATTAAAAGCAGCCTACTTTACGGAGTAGAAACTTGGAGAATAACCGAGAACAACAGGAAAAAATTAAAAGCTGTAGAAATGGATGTGTTTAGAAGATCGTTAGGTATATCCCGTAGGGAAAGAGTTCGAAATGAGGAAGTAAGACGACGAATTGGAATAGATGGCTACTTAACAACAGACATTGAGAGGAAACAGTTGATTTGGTATGGTCATGTTCAAAGAATGGAAGACACAAGATTGACCAAAAAGATCATGCAGTGGGTACCACCAAACCGCAAAAAACGAGGAAGACATAAAAAGACATGGAAAGAAGGGGTAACCAAAGCAATGAGTGCAAGGGATCTTAGAGATGGCCAATGGGATGATAGAAGGACGTGGAAGTTAGGCATCGGACAACGTCGAAAGACGTTCTAAAACCGATACATACATACATATCTGTTCAGCTCAGATTGTTATATTGCTCGAACATGAAACAAGCCAAAAGGATGTGCCAAGACAATTAAATTTTAGTCGTTAAACTATGCAAAATTTACCAACGATTTCTTGAGACCTGATCTCATTAACGGCGCTCCGGTACAGGTGACAAATAGAAGACAACAGTCAGAGAAGATCGCTTTCTCACTATTGCTACATTGCGACACTGGGCGCAAATTGTTAGAAATTTCCGAAGGCATATTCAACAATCCCAAGGACCAGTAATCAGCGTGTCTATTGTTCGACAGAGGTTAAGAGAACAGGATTTGATAGCTTGCAATTCAGAAACAGGGCCAATACTGCTCACAAAAGACGCAGACTTGCATTTGCCCGTGAACACGTTAGAGGATTGGAGAAAAGTACTGTTCGCAGATGAGTGTAGAATATCAATTTATGGTAAAAATGATGGAAATAAGGTCTACAGAAGGCTGGAGAACGTTACGCTGGAGACCTGCACTCGGTCGCACCGAGTGTCAAACTTTTGGTGGTGGCTCAGTAATATTTTAGACAAGGATTTCTTTTAAGGCAAATACAGATCTCATCGTGATTGAGAGGATGGCATCATGTGATACCATATGCTAGGTTTATTCGCAATGGTTTTCTGCTAATACAAGATAATGCGAGATGACACACAGCAAGGATTGTAACACAGTATCTCGAAGATGTCGGTATTCCAAAAATGGACAGGCCTTCAAAAATTCCAGATTTTAATCCTATTGAGTATATATGGAGCCTTCTCAAAAGGTATGTAAGACATCGTGAAACGAATAAAGGCGATGGACTACCCGAGCTAATTGAAATAATATTCGAAAATATTACCTCAATCATCCAAGATAGCCATCGCTACACCCTTAGCTTAGCTCAGTCTCTCAGGTGTGTAGCGATGGCAATCTTCGATGATTGAGGTAATATTTTCGAATATTATTTCAATTAGCTGGGGTAGTCCCATTCGTTTCACTGGCGCTCAACGTGGGGCCGGAACCCACGACCCTGAGATTAAGAGTCTCATGCTCTACCGGCTGAGCTAGCCGGGACCTTTTTACAATCGTGTACCTACTCCAATAACATGTGAACAGCTTCGAATGGTTCTCATTGAGGAATGGACCAAAAAAAAAACATCCAAAACGTGATCAGTTATAGGCCAAATAGAATGATGAGTGTCATCTAGAACCATGGTGGCAACACATATTATTGAAACGAGTAATATTTGCCTTTTTCTTGGGTCTATAATTCAATTATTTTTATAATTGTAACTGTAATGTTTTCAAATATTTCTTTGTTTTCCATTTGTCTAATGATAATGTCGGGTTATATGCTACATGAGTAACTGACTCAATAAATAATAGATTTAATTTGATATAAATAAGAAAAATCTGAAAAGATAAAAAATTTGTTAATTTTTATGGGTTTCCCGTTTTTTCTGACGTGGATTGTATAACAGTTTTGATTGCATCTTTCAAATTCATACAAAAAATGAATTCAAGGCTTTCTTCGTTACGTCCTAAATCCACTCGTGGAGATCTATACGTTTACAAATTGATTATATCGAAATGACTAAAAAATAACTAAAAAATGTCTACTTAAATACCAACAAAAATCACAGGGCTTTTCTAAAAATACGTATATGTTGGTTGTTATTCGTTGAACAGTTCATCAATGGCGTTCGTCGATGATCTTGGACAGGGGTATTGCAGAGTCTCTCCTCCAGTTAAGGGATAAGTCTTATGGAATGAAATCATTTGATCTAAAAGTAAAAAATACAATTAAAAAACAAAAAAAAAACTAAAAAAAAGACTAAGTTTTCAATTTAATGGCATATAAAACAACATAATGTTACTCTACATCCCACCAGACTGAAAACAATGGGAACCTTCTCTAAGCTTCTACAATTTGCAAGCCATAACGGATGCTGAGACTAAGGAAGATGAGGGAATTTTACAATTTATACTTGGAACTTTACCGCGCTGAGCAGATGGGACGTGAATTATAAATTATAAAATTCCCTCATCTTCTTTAGTCTCAGCATCCGTTATGGCTTGCAAATTGTAGAAGCCTCGGAGGTGTAACCAGAGAAGGTTCCCATTGTTTTCAGTCTGGTGGGATGTAGAGTAACATTATGTTGTTTTATATGCCATTCGATTGAAAACTTAGTCTTTTGCTAGCAACTGCCGCTAGGGCATCTATGCCATTTCGTTCGTTGCAATCCGTGACTGCACGCCGGGGTTTGTTTTGGTTGGATCAGAGAGAGCAGCATATGTGCCTCTTGATAAGAGACTAATAGGTTTCTAAACCGGTAGAGGTGCTTGCTGCACTCTCTGATTGGACTAGAATATGATGCGGCTGTATTTTTGTTTTGCAACGAAATTAAAAATGGTTATTCATTTTTGATGAACTAAAAAAACTGTTTAGTATTATTGCTTGATTCATTGAAAAAGAACTTAAAAAATGGCCTCCCTCAAGGAAGCGTTCTGGCGCCGTCCCTATTTAACCAACGACCAGCCAGTGCACTCCCAAACTGAGAGTTTTGCTTACGCTGACAACCTTGGCATCGCAGTAAAAGGGAAGACTCTCACAAGTAGAGTAGTCTACCATGGAAGAGGCTTTGAAGACGCTAGTGGTGGAATACAAGAATAAATTAATGGATGGATAACTAAAGCCCAGAATGCGTTCAATATGCTAAAGAAAACATGGGAGCCCAATAAATTAACAACCAAAACTAAAATTAGGATATTTAATACGAATATAAAGAGCATGTTGCTATATATGCAGTAGAAACTTGGGAATTAGAAAAAAATATTATACAAAAGGTTTAAACATTTGTAAATAGATGCCTTAGATGAAGATTGCAAATATATTGGCCAAATCAGATAAGTAACAAGGAACTTTGGAGAAAAACTAATCAAGAGCCGATAGCCAAAACGATAAATAGACCCAAATGGAAGTTTATTAGATACATACATTAAGAAAAAATGAAGATGATATAACCAAACAGGCCCTGGATTACCAATCAACTGTAAAAAGAAAACAAGGCAGACCAATGATATCCTGGAAAACAAATATCACCAAAGAGCTAAAAGACATCGGATTAACATGGAAAGAGGTGAAAGCCCTGGCCATGGAGGGGGACTGTAGATGCCCTATGTTCCAAATGGAATCAAGAGGAGTATAAGTAAGTACAAGATTGGTCATGTCGTATTGTGTTTTGCAAAAGTTAATTTTAAAGCCAACTCGTGTACAAGAGCTGTGAAGGTCTTAAAGAAGTTGGCAGGCATGATCTACTCGGTGTGTAATAAGGACTATGTCGTCTGCAAATCTCAAGTTGTTCAGAAACTCCCCTTTTATGTTGACTACAATATTTTCCCAAATATTGTTTCTCATTTTGTTGTTCTCGTATTGTTTCTATTCTCTACTGTTTCTCTACTTTCTCTAGTAGATGTTTAACATTAAAAATTTTCTGTCCGTTTCATAAAAACTATAGCACACGTTTAATAATTTATTTTTTGTTCGCTTTTTAATAACTTTACTGGATTGATTTTGATTGATTTTGTTGTGTTTTTATCCCAGTGTGTATTAGCGCCGTCAAATTTGATCTTTAAATATGTCACATTTCAATTGAGTCATTTCAAATGCACTAAAATTTACATTTTTGTTAATATCTGTGTGATTAATATTTGTGTGATAGTAAAATTAATCGTGAACATTTTTTGTAATTTTGTAAAATGGCGTCTAAAAAATCGGGGGGCTGTCCCAATCGTTTAACTCCGCCAGAATACTGCCCGGCAAGAGCAAAGAAAGAACGAGGTAGATCTAAATCTCGAAAAAGGGGAAGCAGTAGAGGAGGAAGATCTAAATCTAGGAAAAGAGGAGGCAGTAGAAGAGGAAGGTCTAGCAGATCAGGAAGGAAAAGCAGCAGAAGAAGTAGCAGAAGAAGTAGCAGAAGGAGTAGCAGAAGAATTAGTAAGGGTAGAAGAAGTAGTAGTAGAAGGAGTAAAACTGTAAGAGGTTGTCCGTGTCCAAAATCACAACAAAGAAGTAAGAGAAAACAGTCAGCACGCAAGAGATCGGCAAGTAGAAGAGGTAAAGGTGAGGGAAAAGAAGGTGGTGGAGGAAAATGCCACAAGCCGGGACCTATTACAGTTAACCCCTTTTTAAATTTCTTACGGGAATTTAGGTAAGTAGGAAAAGATCTATTACATTATCTAATTGACTAAGTCTGTTTCTTTTTCTTAGCTTTCTATTGTCCATTTTAGACATTAGTGCAGTCAATGAGAGTATTTGGCTCCGAATTCCATCGTACCGCAACAATTTGCTTGATATTTTCACACTAAGTATAGGCGAAGCAACGAAGCACCAAAAACCCCAAAACCTAGGAATTTTGTGCAGTAAGATGAATCATCATGCAACTTTTTCCATTCGATTCGAGAAAGTGTCAGGCAATTTTGTGAACTAAATTGATCTGCGGCAAAAAATTTTGTGCATGAGAAAATGCATTTTCAAAGTGTATTTCGAAGAGATGGAAAATGAAAAATTTCGAACTCTGGAAATATTGACGGAAATGAGTTCAATTTTTATATTTGGGAGTTTTGGAGGTCACTGAACACAAATTTCATAACGGCGATGGTCTCCGAGGTACGCTGGTGCCCAGGATGGAGGTCGTCGTCTGGGACGATCAAATAATTTGCGAAATGAAGATTGGATCAAAAAACTGAAAAATACATGTTCAATATTTTTCAAAAATCTATCGAATGACACTAAAGACGACCCCTCCACTCTACCCCCTGGTGGTGGGGTGGAGGTAACTTTAAAATCTTAAATAGGAATCCCCATATTTTATTGCAGATTTGGATTCCTCATGAAAAAAAAGTAACATTTATTCGAAACATTTTTAGAATTGTTGATAGATGGCGCTAATAAATTGTGTTTTTCCGATCTATCTATAATTCGAAATCCCCAATAAAAGTTACATATTTTTACATAGGGAATCCAATCGAAACATAATAGGGAACGATCGAATAATTCACGAAATGAAGATTGGATCGAAAAACTGAAAAAAATGCGTTTAATATTTTTCAAAAATCTATCGAGTGACACTAAAGACGGCCCCCCACTCCATCCCCTGGAGGTGGGGTGGGGGTAACTTTAAAATCTTAAACGGAAACGCCCATTTGTTATTACAGATTTGGATTGCTTACGTAAAAATAAGCAACTTTTATTCGAGAATTTTTTCCGAATTGTGGATAGATGGCGCTATAATCGGAAAAAAACGATTTATTGTGATACCATAGGTAAATTATAAAAACGGTCTAATATCTCGAGAAATACACTTCCAAATAAAAGACCAAAAAATACGTATGTAATATTTTTCAAGAAACTATCGAATAACATCAAACACGACTCTCCACTCCACCCCCTGGATGTGGGGTGGGGGTTAACTTTAAAATCTTAAATGGGAATCCCCATGTTGTATTGCAGATTTGGATTCCTCATGAAAAAAATAAGTAATATTTATTCGAAATATTTTTTAGAGTTCTTAATAGATGGCGCTGATAAATAGTGTTTTTCCGATTATAACGCCATCTATCTATAATTCGAAAAAATGTCTCGAATAAAAGTTACTTATTTTTACATAGGGAATCCAAATCTGCAATAAAAAATGGGGGCTCCTAATTAAGATTTTAAAGTTAGCCCCACCCCACATCCAGGGGGTGGAGTGGAGGGTCGTGTTTTATGTTATTAGATAGGTTCTTGAAAATATTAAAAATATATATTTTGGTTTTTTATTTGGAAGTGTATTTCTCGAGATATTAGACCGTTTCTATAATTTACCTATGGTATCAGAAAAAAACCGTTTTTTCCGATTATAGCGCCATCTATCCACAATTCGAAAAAAGTCTCGAATAAAAGTTGCTTACTTTTACGTAAATAATCCAAATCTGCAATAACAAATGGGATTTCTATTTAAGATTTTAAAGTTACCCCCTCCCCACCTCCAGGGGATGGAGTGGAGGGGTCGTGATTAGTGTCATTCGCTAGATTTTTGAAAAATATTGAACACTTATTTTTCAGTTTTTCGATCCAATTAGTCCTGTCGCCAGGGGGGGTACAACGGCCTCGTTAATTCAGATGGACTTACTCAAGTTTTTTTTTATGTATTTTGACCCGTAGAACACGAATTTTTTGGGTAACAGTTGATCCGGATGTCGATAAGATTGTTATAGACCAAGAACTTGAGGAATCAAATAACAGCGATTTTTGGCAAAACAAAACAATATTTTGTATTTTTTGGGCCATTTTAAGTAAAAAATATTTCTACAAGTTTTTTCGTAGGATGCACAGTTTTCGAGATAAACGCGGTTGAACTTTAAAAAAATCGAAAAATTGCAATTTTTGAACCCGAATAACTTTTGATTAAAAAATAAAATAGCAAGTCTGCTTACCGCATTTGAAAGTTTAAGTCAAATTATATCGGTTTTGATTATTTGCATTGGTAAAAATTTATTTTTTTATTGTTTAACAAAGCTATAAACACGTAGGGTTTCCCGTGCTTTTACATGCGTTTTAACGCATGTAACGTAGAAATAGTCTTGATTGCACTAGTACCTATTCTACCTACTCGTTCGATTTTAAATGAGAAATCATAGAAACATCACTCACGCACTAGTTGTTTGTAGCTTTGTTTAACAGTAACACAATAAATTTTTAGCAATGCAAATAATCAAAACCGACATAATTTGACTTGAACTTTCAAAGGCGCTAAGCAGACTTGCTATTTTATTTTTTAATCAAAAGTTATTCGGGTTCAAAAATTGCAATTTTTCGATTTTTTTAAAGTTCAACCGCGTTTATCTCGAAAACTGTGCATCCTACTAAAAAACTTGTAGAAATATTTTTTGCTTAAAATGACCCAAAAAATACAAAATATTGTTTTGTTTTGCCAAAAATCGCTGTTATTTGATTCCTCAAGTTCTTGGTCTATAACAATCTTATCGACATCCGGATCAACTGTTACCCAAAAAATTCGTGTTCTACGGGTCAAAATACATAAAAAAAATTTGGGTAAGTCCATCTGAATTAACGAGGCCGTTGTACCCCCCCTGGCGACAGGACTAAATCTTCATTTTGCGAATTATTCGATCGTCCCGCGAATTATTCGGTAGTCCCATCCGACGAGTTCCACCCTGCGTACCAGATACCTCGGAGACCATCCCTGCCATGAAATTCGTGTTCAGTGACCTCCAAAACCCCCAAATATAAAAATTGAACTCATTTCCGTCAATATTTCCTGAGATCTAAATGTTTTATTTTAGATCTCTTCGTGATGCACTTTAAAAATGCATTTTCTCATGCACAAAATTTTTTGCCCTAGATGAATTTAGTTCACAAAGTTGCCTGACACTCTCTCTAATCGAATGCAAAAAGTTGCATGACGATTCATCTTACTGCACAAAATTCCTAGGTTTAATGCTTCGTTGCCTCGTCTATAAGTAGTGAATAATAGTTCAAGAAACTAAGTCTACCCTATACCTATGCCGCTTTTTCCTTGGGGCTGGTTCTCATCCCTTCTCGGGGGTGGAAAATATTTTGGTCAAAATAACCACAGAAATGGCTAGAGAATCTAATTCTAAGCAAAAACTGTTCTGTATATATTTTTTTTGAAAACTCAATACTTAAAAGTATTAATCATATTAAGAGTTAATCGTGGTTTAAAATTTGCCATTTTCATTGGAAAATGGCACCTTCTCGGACGGTTTTTTGCGAATACCTTAAAAACTAGGCATCGAACGAAAAAAATTATATAAAACTTTTTTGTAGCTTATGAAAAAATAAAGAGATTCTTTTCTTCAAAAAGCTTCTAGTTATGGTACAAAATGAGATTATGGTAGGTGAAAAGGTAGGTTCGATATTCTGTCCTCTGTAGATTTTTTAATTTTCTTAATGCTCCCTTTACCTATCCCTCCTCGATGCTTATTTCTTCATTTGTCGTAACTTCAGGTGTTTATGGTTCATTACACAGGTTTACAAAAAAAAATAAACTGTGGACTATTTGACGAAACCATATAACAAGGGGGTTTTTGGGGTCGCTGATCACGAATCCGGGATCCGCTGATCTCATATCACATCAGGTAAAGATCATTTCAAGGTCAAATCAAGATAAATCGATAATCGCTCTGAAAAAGTATATTAGAGGGTTTTTAGGGTCGCTGATCACGAATCCGGGGTCCGCTACCTTCTCTCACGTCTAGCTCAAGGTCATTTCAAGGTCAAATCAAGATAAATCGACACAATCGCTTTGAAAAAGTATATAAGGGGTTTTTGGGGTCGCTGATCATAAAACTGGGGTCCGTTGACTTCTATCGCGTCAGGTAAAGGTAATTTCAAGATCAAATCAGTTTTGTGATCAGCGACCCCAAAAACCCCTAATATACATTTTCAGGGCGATTGTGACCATTCATCTTGATTAGACTTTGAAATGACCTTGAGCTAGACGTAAAAGGTCAGCGGACCGCGGATTCGTGATCAGTGACCCCAAAAACCCCTTTGTCGTATGGTTTCGTCAAATAGTCCACAATTTATTTTTTTTTGTAAACCTGTGTTATCGTCACCTTTAGCAAATAGAGATCGGAAGTAGTCTGCCCTGCCCATGTTTCCTTCTGAATGTGCTTCGTTTTTATTAATTCGTTCATCTCTTTTCTTTGTCCTCTGATCAGTCTTCATACTTCTTTTTGTGTTCCGTACAATTCGTGTTCCATTTGTTTTGGGAAGCTCTTTCGCAGTGTTCCCTTTTTATTTGTATCGTCCATCTTTGGACATCAGTGCAGTGTGCAGTCAATGAGGGTATTTGGCTCCGCATTCCATCCTACTCCATCACTTTACTTGATATTTCACAGTAAATAGGTAATAGGATAATTGTTCCCGGACTGCCGGGAAAAATTGGCTACAAGTAGCGTACAACAAAAAAAATGGAAAGGAAGACTTGAAGAGGCTTATGTTCAAATGTGGACGTGAATGGCTAGACGAAGAAGAAGAAGAAGAAAAAGAAGAGGTAATAGCTCAAGAAACAAAGTCTGCTAAAGTATTCGTTTCGTTTCTGTAGTGGTTGTATGCCTGCTCTGTTTGTTTTGTTCTGTATTGTAAACATTTATTGAATTTGTTTTGTAACTATGTTTTTAGGAAGAGACACTGTGGATGGCACATTACAAAAATTGCAATTGAAGGCGCTAAACATTGGTGTAATATGTCTAAAGACGAAAAACGACGCTATTATACAGAAGCATGTCAGATGATGAGCAAAGGAGGAGGTAGACGTAAAAAGGGTGGAAAGGGAGGCAAGAGCAAAAGAAGAAGAAGTAGACGAAGGGGATGAAAAAAAAAATAATAAAACAAATGTACAGTGTATATGGTGAAATTCTTGTCACGCTAAAAAAATTAGTAAATGTATTTGATGCTTCTATTGTGGAATAAAATTTATCGATGTGGGATTCATTTTTTATTATACAGGGTGTTAATAAATAATAAAGTACAAACTTTAAGGGGTAATTATGCATGAAAAAAATAATGACAGTTTGCTCTACAGGGCGTTTCATTAATAATTGGAAATATTTTAGCTGTGGATTCCTGGGCTCAATATATTAAAGTTTAACCCAAATCACCTAGTTCGAAAATGCTTCCTTTACCTCTCCCTCCTCGATGTTTATTTCTTCGTTTGTCATAACTTTAGGTGTTGGTGGTTCATTATCGTCACCTTTAGCAAATAAAGATCGGAAGTAGTCTGCCGATGTTTCCTTCTGAATGTGTTTCGTTTTTATTAATTCGTTCAATTCTTTGTTCTCTGATCATTCTCCGTACTTCTTTTTGTGTTCCGTAGAAGTTGTGTTCCATCTGTTTTTAAAAACTCTACAGGAGTGTTCCCTCTTTATTTGTATTGTCCATATTTGGACATTAGTGCAGTCAAAAAGGGTATTTGGTTCCGCATTCCATCCTACTGCATCAATTTACTTGATATTTCACAGAAAGTAGGTATTAGCTCAAGAAACAAAGTCTGCTCAAGTATTCGATTTGTTTCTGTAGTGGTTGTATGCCTGCTGTGTTTGTTTTGTTCTGTATTGCAAACATTTGTTCCCTTGGTGGTTTACGGAAACAATTATGAAATTAAAATAAGTGTAAAATAACGAATAGTAATATATCTATTTATTTTGGGTAAACAAGCGTGCTTCGTTTATATCTCCTAAGGATTTGTTATTTTAGCGAGGGTGTGACTGCGCTGCGTGCCTACTGTGACCGATACTGACCAACACTATTATGTCATCATGTATGCGGTTCTACCATGTGGCCAGAAAGGGCGATAAATGACTAAATCTGGCGTTTTAAAAGCTGAGAACCTTTCTGTAGTTTTTAAGAAGTTGACATAAAGAGCGTGGCCAATCTGGCAATTTGTGTTTCTCTGATAAAGCCATTAATTTTATACAATCTGGTTTTGTATTATAGGAATGAAAAACACATGTGAATTTAACATGAGACGTAATCTTTCGTTTTGAGAAAAGTTAATACTTAAAATTAGCAATTAAAAAAATAATAAATGAAGCGTGTCGCTATACATTTATTGAATTTGTTTTGTAATTATGTTTTTAGGAAGAGACACTGTGGATGGCACATTACAAAAATTGCAATTGAAGGCGCTAAACAATGGTGTAGTATGTCAAAAGACGAAAAACGACGTTATTATACAGAAGCATGTCAGATGATGAGCAAAGGAGGAGGTAAACGTAAAAAGGGTGGAAAGGGAGGCAAGAGCAAAAGAAGAAGAAGCAGACGAAGAGGATGAAAAAAGAAAAATAATAAAATAAATGTACAGTGTATATGGTGAAATTCTTGTCACGCTAAAGCGCATCTGTTAAAAAATTAGTAAATGTATTTGATGATTATATTGTGGAATAAAAATTTAACGATGTAGGATTCATATTTTATTATACAGGGTGTTAGTAAATAAAATAATAAATTACAAACTTTAAGGGGTAAATATGCATGAAAAAGTAATGATAGTTTGCTCTACAGGGTGTTTCATTAATAATTGGAAATATTTTAACTGAGGATTTGTGGACTCAGAGTTAACCCAAATCACCTAGTCTGAAAATGCTTCCTAAGGGAGCTAGAGCTCTTTGAAGATGGCGTCTTGTAATTAGTCTTTTTTAATATCTTCAGAACGCTTCTAATTGGAAAAACGAAAACTGATACGCCTATTTATCTTCCAGAGATCAATCGATTCCATAAATTTCGAATTTCTTGTACCGGTCATAATCTTCAGTTTTGGATAAGGCAACGGTTATTTTATCGCATAACTTTTTTGTCTTTAACTTTTAAGAATTTTTGACACTGGATTATTAAATTGTGAGGTATTCTAGTTCTAAAAGATACCTACTCTTGCTTTAAGTCGGTAAGATACACGGTTTTCTAAAAAAAATTATTTGAAAATTTTTCGTTTTTTGAATTTGAACAAAATTTGAAAAGCGTTCTGGAGGTATTTAAAAAAAAAATAATTACAAGATGCCTTCTTCAAAGAGTTCTAGCTCCCTTAGGAAGCATTTCCGGACTAGGTGAATTTGGATTAAACCTTAATATTTTGAGCCCAAGAACCAAGAATCTACAGTTAAAATATTTCAAATTATTAATGAAACACCCTTTATACATAATAGAAACGATTCATATACATATAGTCCGGGAGATAGCGTCAAGTTTGATTGGAGCATTTTAGCATGGCTGTTTTTTTTATACAGCGTGTCTACTTAAGTTGGAAACATATGGGAAACTTTTTTGTTATTAATTTTACGAAAAAAAGTTATTCTTTATAAAAAGTTCTGCATGCTCTAAAACCTAAGATTCAATCATCAGATATCAAATTTTGTCAATATCATACGAGGTATGTCAAAAAATATAAACTTCGTTCAAGAGTAAAGTACCTTTATTTCTGTCAATATCGAGAATTCGTATTATGAAAAGTTGTTTGGAAATAAAAACTAAGATCAAATATGCAATTACATGCGTCTAATCGAAAAAAAAATATATTTCAAATTTTTCTCAAATTTATTGATACTTTATACGTTTTTATTTATTATACATACGATAACTCTTTTATTATTACTTTTACGAAAAAAAGGTATTCTTTATAAAAAGCTCTGTATGTCCTAAGACCGAAGATACGACCATCAGATATCACATTTTATTAATTTTATACGAGGTATGTCAAAAAATATGAATTTCACTCAAGAGTAAAGTACCGTTATTTTTCACAATATTGAAAATGGTTATTAAAAAAAGTTGTTTAAAATTAAAAACTATGTTTCAATATGCAATTACATCCTTCTAATTGAAATATTGTGAAATATAAAGGTACTATAATCTTGAGCGAATTTCATATTTTTGACACACCTGGTATAAAATTAATAAAAGTTTATATATCATGGTTGTGTCTTAAATTTTAGACCATGCAGAGCTTTTTATGAAGAATAACTTTTTTTCGTAAAATGAATAATAAAAGAGTTAATAATTAAAACGATGTTGGGTACATATCCATAAATTTGAGAAAATTTTTTTATTTTTTTTTTCAATTAGAAGCATGTAATTGCATATTTGATCTTAGTTTTTAATTCCAAACAACTTTTTATCATAAGATTTTTCGATATTGAGAGAAATAAAGGTACTTTACCCTTGACCGAAATTCATATTTTTTGACATACCTCGTATAATATTGAGAAAATTTTATATCTGATGATTGAATCTTAGGTTTTGGGGCATGCAGAACTTTTTATAAAGAATAACTTTTTTTCGTAAAATTAATAATAAAAAAGTTTCCCATATCTTTCCAACTTAAGTAGACACGCTGTATACCTACTTATAGTCAGTTGTTCCAAAGCTTATTAACGAATGATGTGTCAGCTGGCCCAAAACCGGGGTTTTAGGCAAAAAAAGATAGAATATGAAAGTAGATGGAAAAACCCTACATCTTATATGTCAAATATTTATCTCCGTGCCTTACATCCATATAATGGCCTGGTGGTTAGATTACCTGGCTACTGGTTTTCACCCAGGCGAGTCGGGTTCGATTCCTGGCGTCGGAAATCCTTTTTGTTTTTAAAATTGACATTTGGATTTGAAAAATAATTGTTTTTATAATACTTTTTTCTATTGTGTCGTATAAATAATAAAAACGTGGTATCGTGAAATCGAGCCAATTCTAACCAATAGGCCATTACCTATGCATGTAAGGCACGGAGATAAATATTTGACAGATAAGTTGTACGGCTTTTCCATCTACTTTCATATTTTACCTTTTCTTGTCTAAAAGACCCAGAGTCGCACTAGCTGACAGACATTTTCGTTATCAAACAAGTACTATCTACCAAAATAAATTCATAAAATCCGTGCTAAAATCACCGTAAAACATTTGACAAACAGAAAATGTGACACTACTTTCCAGACTAATATTATTGACAGTAACAAAGTGTCTTACTTAACGTTTCGTGTTCTTTTTGGTTATTTCCTACAAAACTGTATTTTGGCACTGCGTTCGCTAAATAATGCTTGCATTTTTCTTGCGCTCTGTAGGATATGGCATAGCCCCAGACCCTTTCGGTCAGTCGCACCAGGAAAGTACCACACCGTTGGTCCAAAAGGAGTGACTCAGCTTCTTGCCTCGTTATGAGACCTAAAACAAACAATTCGCAGGTTCAAATCAAACCAAGTTACAAAAATAGAGATGATGGTGAGAACGTAATAAGAAATCAGATTGAATACTTCATTATAAACGCCATAGTATCGATTAAAGATTATCCAGAGGCAGATATAGCAAGTGGCCACAACCTTGTTTTAGCAGACACGAAACTCAAACTAAATTAATCCAAGAAAACTAAAAGAATCTGATCCCTGCCAGTAGATCAAATAACAAATACACAAAGAAGTCCAGAAAGTAGAAAGACAAGAACAACTTAATGCTACAGAAAAATGGAAAGATGTAGAGAAGATCTTGGGGAACATCATACCACAACAACTAGAGAGCGATACATCTTCTAAAAGCAAACAGTGGATTAAACAAGAAATAAAGACATTGATATCGGAAAGGGGGAAATATATAAATAAAAACGAACAACAATACAAAAACGTACATAAAACAATCAAAAAGTCAATGAAGCGAAGGAATTGTGGCTAGATATCAGAAATGTGCAGCAATAGAAAGATTATAAAAACAACATGACAGCATAATTTAGGCATCTTTCTTCTTCTGGTGCTTATCCGTTACGAATGTTGGCAATCATTATGGCAATGATAATCCTATTAGCTGCTGCCTTGAAAAGCCCTGAAGTGGCTGTCACAAACCAGGTCCTCAACTTCCTGAGCCAAGATATTCTTCTTCTTCCGACGCCTCTTTTGCCATTCACCTTTCGCTGCAAAATGCATTTTAACAGGTTATATTTTGTTTGTGATGTAGCCGAAATATTCTAATTTTCGTCTTTTCACCGTGCACATTATTTCCTTCTCTTTGTTAAGTTTTTGGAGTATTTTGGCATTTGATATTTTGTCCATCCATGATATCTTAAGAATTCTTCTATATGTCCATATTTCGAACGCTTCCAGTTTCTTCGTTGTTGCTTCCATTAGAGTCGAAGACTCTACTCCATATAATAAGATGGAGAATATATAACGTCGGTGGAGTCTGACTTTCAGTTCTAAATTCAAAAAAATATAACAATTAAGACAGCGAAACTGTTTTAAAACAGCGGTCAGAAACCGATTGCACTCGCAACTATATTGTTATCTTGCCACCGTAAAACGACTGGTATTCGCCCACGAGACTGAAACTGGTTTCCAACTTGTTTTCAACTTCTGAAACTTGTTTTCAACTTGTTTTCAACTTGTTTTCAATCGATATTTTAAAACAGTTGGTCGTTGGCGCTAGACCTTAATGTGCCATAAAATAATGTAAGTGTAAAAGAAGTCAGAACTGATAAAGAGGCTGCTATCTTAATCATATTTAGCTTTAATCTTATCTAAAAAATATATAACAAAACAATCAAAATGGCGTAACTGTTTTTCTGAAACTGTGTGCAACAATTTTGTTATCTCGACAGGGTAAAAGCGGAAACTGGTTTCCAACTAGTTTTCAACCGTTATCATCGAGGCTGTAGTCTTTAGATTTAAACCTATAAAAAAATAAATCCTAATACAATTTCAACAAATGTACTCACCGTGAAACCATGGCATAACGTTATTAGAAGAATCTAACCCTGCCAACCGTTCTTTTTCGTTACTTTTGTACCAATCTATTACGGCTTGTCTTCCAGGAGGCACTTCAGAGTTATTGGTACTGTAGTTAGTGTCAATTAGAAAAGTTGTGTTCAATTTGTGTTCTTCTCGCGCCCTTCTTGCTATTTCCCTTATTTGTTGCTCCGCTTGTTTTGCTTTTCTCTCTAAATGCCAGAAAAAAAGTTAAAATAAATATTAATGTAGGATTTCAAATATTGTATCTTAGATTTTAATTTTCTTTTATAAATGTTTTAATTATTAATTTGTAGACATCCCACGCATATAGGCCCATGTGTGTGTAGCGAATTGGGGATTAGCACGCTAGACCGTAGCGGTGCGAAATACTGTTGATTTTGAATCTTAGTTAAGAAATAAAAATAACACTCGCTATGACCAATTTCAATTACCTACTATAGTCTGTTTTTAAACCAAGAGAAGTAATTTAAAAAAAAAATTATAAATTATAAGTAAACCAAGCACGTAATCTATTCAAATTTCCCGCGCAAATTTCCCCTAAAGCTTGTTGTAATTGGTCCAACATCAGACAAGCTGACTCCACTGTTTCAAATTTTGACACTAATGACATTTATAAAATTGTGACACTGGCATTCATAGGTTAATTACAGTGGCGAAGCGTCCATGTAACCACTGTTACCATTGGTAACAGTTACAAATCTTGCAAATAAATATTTTATGACTACTATGAAATAATTCCATTTATATTTTTTACCAACAGAAATACTTGTTAATAGTACCTAATTTAATTCAGTAAATAGCCAACTAGACGCACAAAAATATTAGCGAGATATGTGAATCCATGGCACGTAATCTATTATTGAGACGGGTTGACATTACTAGTGAATAACGAACGTCGCTCACGCTTACGTTTTTTGCCCGTGCTATTGTTAGATATTTTATTATCTATTTGCAAACTCGAGCAGTACATTTGTATCTATGCATTGCATAAATACAGATGTACTACTCGAGTTTGAAAATAGATAATAAAATATCTAACAATAGCACGGGCAAAATACGTAAGCGTGAGCCACGTTCGTTATTCACTAGTAATGTCAACCCGCCTTTATGCTGTTACCAATACTGGCACTCGCACTGGTAAACGGTATGCAGGAGAAACCTCGCTTCACTCGGGACTAGCTCTGAAAATTTTGAAGGACAGACGGGTCTAGAGACGGCGCGCAGGCACGCTGTGCATATCAGTAGTGTCACCATTTTGAAGATTGGTAACGTTAGTTTAGTATTGTACCCTCGGAGATCCGTGGAAAAAATTTACACCCAAAATAACAAAATTCAGCTTGGCAACACTGTGCGAATGTTGATAGTAACATATCCTTTTTAAGATAAGCACAACTGTAATTTAGTCCAAACAAATTAATATATTTTTTTGCCAACAAAAATGAGATTTTTCAACCAAATAATGTTTCAAATATGATGTGCAAAATAATTTTTAATTGGGTTCTGCTAATGGGCTTGCTTTTTTGTCATTAAAGTAAAAAAAACTAAATTTTACTCATTAAATCAATGTTATCCGGTTATCGTCTTAATTATTTTAACTGTACTAATATCCGTTGAGTAATTCTGAATGATGAATAGGTCGTTAAAACATTTTATCTGTAGCGGCTTCTGGAATATCTTAAAAATATCGAATTTCATTGATAAAATGCGCATATTCCACCGATCTTCGCTTCGACAATACACCTATTACAGATTACAGTGTGCGTGCATTTAAACATGGAAGAGTGTTGCTACGTATTGCGTAATTGATCAACTACTTGAAAAGTCATTCTATGTACTTGTATATTTTTTATATATTATTTTAAAGAAAAAATGATATTATTGAAAATGGAAGAATTAAAATATAAACAATAGTTTTCAAATCTGTTCTTTTTCCTACTTGTTCATTTTTTTATGTTAATTTTATGGTAGAATATGTTTAGTTTGTTTATTATTTATTGTTATACCTGTTACATATACATAATTACATACATATAATTTGGGAATAGTGATTTGTTTAATTTTATCCCACAGGATTGAAAACAAAAACTTATATTTGGGCGGTTCAAAATATTTTTTTTAAATAAGATTTTTTTACATCTGGTTTTTGTAACACTTTAGAAAAACTCACGCGTCGCCACTGGTTAATTACGTTATATCAGCGAATTTTTTGTATGTTCTGCGTTATTCGTTTAATTTTTAGATTTTTAGTCTGCTTTTATATAAAAAGAGTTGTTTTTAGAACTCTTTAGCGACGTATTAGTAATAATATAATGTTTATGGATCACCGTTAAAGGCCTATATGATCAATCAAAAAAGAAGATGTACTTGATGATATTTCTAGTGACTTTCTCGGGTATGAATCTGTCTTTTTAGTTTACTCCTCTTGGTTTAAAAACAAACCTTAGTTTAGGAAGAATTAAACAGCCCTGAGGTTTTTAATGGTTTTCGTTCATGGGAAGAAGTTCGATAGTTAGTCGAAAGTAACATCAGAATGTCGACATGCGTGTTGTTTGGGATAATCGAAAAAGTCGCGAATTAAAGAGACGCTTTACAGCCGGTTATAATATTGAATAGACGCGATTATTTTCAAATACATTTCCCTCAAGAACAAGTAAATTGTGTTCGTATTATTTCACAAAACACTTTTACATTTCGTCAACTTATAAGTATCTATAATTTTGTTGTTTATTTTATTAATTAAAACTCTTAAGCATCATACGGACCTTCATTACGAGTACTCCTAATGAATCCTGCATTAATAAAGAAGAGAGATACTCTAAACTCTATATAATATACAGGGTGTTTGGTAAAGAATGGGCCATAGCTTAACCACAGATTCCTGAGGTTAAAATAGGTCGATTTAAGCTAACTTACCTTAGTACAAAAGTTGATAATAACCGACATACAGGGTGTCAAAGTTAAAATTTTATTTTATTTATTCTTAAATATTTCCCAACAGGCATGGGATAATAACACGAAATTTGGTAAGCGGGGTTTTTTTGGGACGAGAAATCTAAATTCACCACCAAAAATGATGTATTGCCCAGAGGGCGCCACATACGCCTTTCATCGCTCATTAAATAGGTTCAATTTTTTTTATTACCCACTCTACATACTTCTTGAATCAAAACTGTTATTCTCTTAATATTTTTACTTAAAAAAGGTATACATTCATCTCGTTAACCTCAACCGTTTTTGAGATAAACGTATTTTAAATTTGCGGGGCAACATAATTTTTTGAATGTTATCATTGTAGTTACACCCGAAAAATAACTTAAAACGATAAAAATTTACAAAAATGTATCGAAAATTATGCAATGACATAAATATGAGAACTGGCACAATCATTATGGTTTCAAGTTTATTTTTCGGGTCTGACTACAATGATATTATGCACAAAAATATGTTGTATCGCAGATTTAAAATGCGTTTATCTCTAAAACAGTTAAGTTTAGCGAAATATAGTATACCTTTTTTAAGTAAAAATATTATAGTTCAAGTAATGAAGCTTAAAATAGGACAAAACCTCGCAATTTTTACAGAATGGATCGATTTGCTTGAAAATTTGAGAATAAGTAGTAGATCTACACGTATAAAATCTATATGATGCTGAAAGGCGCTTTTACCATGGGGGTGGTTGCCGCCCCATCTCGGGGGTGAAAATTTTTTATTATATTTTGACCGCAAAAGTTGATAAAAGCATTCATTCTAAGCAAAAAACGTTGTATATACTTTTTTGATAAAATTAATAGTTTTCAATTTATTCGCTATCGAAAGTGTTAGTTTTATACCGAAAAAATCATGTTTTTAATAAGTTTTCTGCTAATAACTCTAAAAGTTTTCGTTTTATCAAAACAACTTTACTTAACAAAAATGTACCCTTAAAAAAAATAAACAAACCCGTATTTTTAAATTTTCTATAAGACCAAGAGTAATCGAGCTATACTTTATTATATGCTAGCTCTTCTTCGTCGAATTCTAAATATTGTAGTTTCAAAGTTAAAAGACGGGAAACCATGCATTTTTCGAGGATAACTTGTTTAAGCTAATTTAAAGTATTTAAAAATATCTATCTCCACAACTCAAAAAAAGTCTCTAGCTCAAAAATTAAGTGACTTATAATTAAAAGAATGTCAGTCCCTATTTTTTTCAGCGAACAAGTGATCACAAGCAACCCCCTAATGATCACTCTAATTAAAATTAGTCATTGACCTTATTTGGTCTTCTTTATTTATTTATTATTAATAGGTTCTAGAAGTTTGACCGGCTTAGAATGATTTGTTTTAAAAAAAATGGAGATAAAAGCGAATAACGAATTTTTGTGGTTTGGAAAAAATGGCCTTTACTTCAGAATAGAAAGATTAGCATCAGAGATACGAAAAATATTTAAATACATAATTGTAGCTTAGTTAATTCCCAAGAACCTGATTTGCAAAAAAATTTTCTACGGCCAAAATTGAGTGAGCTATTGACAATTAAAACTTGTAATAACATGCAAAAACCACCTTTACCAACCCTTTCAATGTAACCTCTTTTTGTGACTGAGGATTTTAAAAGAATTTAATATTAACAGACTTATAGATCTTGTAAAAACCTACAAAATTCTTTTTTACCGAACTTTTTAAGATAAAAAATAAAAAGTCATAGTCAACAAATCAATGTATTTTCTTTTGAAAAAAAAAGGAGA
Organism: Diabrotica virgifera virgifera; assembly: GCF_917563875.1. Taxonomy (NCBI): domain Eukaryota; kingdom Metazoa; phylum Arthropoda; class Insecta; order Coleoptera; family Chrysomelidae; genus Diabrotica; species Diabrotica virgifera. Next base: position 228,367,226 of record NC_065450.1, on the reverse strand, counting down.
AATTCAATTGGAAGCATGATAATGCAAGTTGGCGGTGTTTTTAGTCATTGGCCTTATTCATTCTTCTTTATTTATGTACTAGCTGACCCGGTGAACTTCGTTGCACCTTAGATAGTGTGTCATAATTAGATAATCTGTCATAATTTTGATTATAGATCAGTTGCTTGAACGTAATGGCTAAAAATCAATTACTCAAAATCAACTGCTCGAAAATGAATTTCTAGACATGAAAATTGATCGAAATGCAATTTCCTCGAATAAAAAAGAAAATTATATGTCCAAATATTTTATGCAAAATTTGTAAGTATGGTCGAATGAAATCCGATAGTTTTAAGGCATTCCAGAAGCCGCTACAGATAAAATGTTTTAACAACTTATTAATCATTCAGAATTAGTCGACACTTATTAAAAGTTAAAATAATTAGGACAATAACTGGACGATAACGATTTAATGAGTGGAAAACAATTAAAAATTATTTTGCATATCATATTTGAGACAGTATTTGGTTGAAAAATCTCATTTTTGCTGGCCAAAAATATATTAATTTGTCTGGACTAAATTACAGATCTGTTTATCTTAAAAGGGATATGATACTATCAACATTCACACAGTGTTGCCAAACTGGATTTTGTTATTTTGAGTCTAAATTTTCCCAGCGATCTCCGAGGGTACAATACATAAGAAAGATACATAATATGACAAATTATATGATATTCCACGTATACAGTACGTAAATCGTTCAGCTGGACATGGGGAACATACAATATATAGATTTAGATACATAAATACATACATTGTATTATATTGAGATAACTGAGGCAACTGAGTTTTCTCGATGACAATATGGTTGTTAGCATTAAGTGGCATTAACCTCAAAATTTACAAATCATTTCGACTGACACAAATAAACGTCAAAATATGAGAATGTAGTAGGTAGCAAAATATTTTTGGTCTAAGAGAATGGAAAAACTGTTTAGGTTTTAAAGTAAAATAAATTTTATTATTTTACTTCATACCTTAAACTTTAACTACACGCGCTGGCGTATTTTTGTACGCCACATAATAAGAATTCTACTACAAATGAATTTAAAAATTTAATTTTTGTCTTTGTTTATTTATCTAACCTATCACTGGAATGTGCTTTACACTGGGTTTAGTTTCGTTATAATCGGCATTCTAGGAAGATCGTAATTTACAATTTATTATTTGTTGTTTCCGGTGGTGGATAACATACGCCACAATTATAGTAATACAATTAGTAATATAAGTACATATTTCAAATGTTTTTTAGTCATTATGGCACAAATATATTTTTCTTTATAAACAATACTTTTTCTCAGGTAAAAAATATCGTTTCAAAAAAATATTATTAGCAATTTTATTTATCATGGAATCAGATTCCAGTTATATATCCCAATTTGCTTACTGAGAAGGAACTCCAAGTATCCGCTGACGCCGAGTAAGGTTTATAACAAACAAATAAGTGTAATTTTTCAAAATCCGCTGTTTTTAAGTATATTTTCTTGTGGCGTATAAAGAACGCCACGCGTGTAGTTATGTTATATTTTGATGTGCGGGTAGTTAAAGGTTAAAATTCTAAATATTAATTAATTATCACAATAACAAAAAATATTATCAATCATTTAATACATGCAATAGTGTACATGATATTTTTCGTTAGTTCATCTACTAAACATAAATAAACTGGATGGTTTGCCCACGCGAAAGCAAGATTTTTTAAAAATTCGTAAAATTAAAAAATTCATATTTTATCCAATTTGAGTCCAAAAGCTAATCTGTTGCAGTTTTCTTTTATGAAATTTCCCATTGGTTCTTCTTCTGTGCTCAGAATTTTGCCACGGCTTACGGTTCGCTATTTCGGAAACGGACTGCGCTAGAGAAGAAAAAATAGCAGCGTTTTGTTCGGAATTCAGCAGGGAATCTACCTGCCAAATTTCATGAAAATCGGTTAATTCGTTTCGGAGGAGTATGGCAACAAATTAACAAAGTGTAACTAACGTAACTCGACTTTCTTTTATATATATAGATGTAAAATATTTAAATGGCTATTAAAAAATAACGGTTGAAGATAAAAAAGTGAAAATTTAGGATTGTATGTATCTTTTGCTTCTACATCATAAAAAAATTAAGAAAAAACGGTTTGTCAAAAAATTAAAAAAATATATCAGGGGGGGCAAGCCCCTTTATGACGTACGGGCATGAATTCAGAGTTATGCCTATTCCCAGTCCGGTAGAATACACTTGTAAAATTTCATAACAATCTGATGAGCCGTTCTCGAGTTATTATCAGTGTAACTAACATAACTCGACTTTCTTTTATATATATAGATGTAAAATATTTAAATGGCTATTAAAAAATAACGGTTGAAGATAAAAAAGTGAAAATTTAGGATTGTATGTATCTTTTGTTTCTACATCATACAAAATTAAGAAAAAACGGTTTGTCAAAAAATTAAAAAAATATATCAGGGGGGGCAAGCCCCTTTATGACGTACGGGCATGAATTCAGAGTTATGCCTATTCCCAGTCCGGTAGAATACACTTGTAAAATTTCATAACAATCTGATGAGCCGTTCTCGAGTTATTATCAGTGTAACTAACATAACTCGACTTTCTTTTATATATATAGATTATTAATAGCTTGACTGGCTTAGAATGATTAGTTTTCAAAAAAATGGAGTTCAAAGCGAATAACGAATTTTTGTAATTTGGTAAAAAATGCCATTCTCTTCAGAATAGAAAGATTAGCAACAGAGATACGAAAAAATGTTTAAATATGAAATTATAGGCATAGGCTATTTAATTCCAAAGAACTTCGTGTGAAAAAATTTTTTCTACGGCAAAAATTGAGTGAATCGTAAATGAGTATACCATCGAAAAACATTGATTTTTTAGATATAAAACTAACACTTTCGATAGCGAATAAATCGAAAACTATTAATTTTATCAAAATATGTACAGAGTTTTTTGCTTAAAATGAATGTTTTTACCAACTTTTGCGGTCAAAATATAATAAAAAATTTCCACCCCCGAGATGGGGCGGCAACCACCCCCATGGTAAAAGCCTGTCGGCATCATATAGATTTTGATCCTTGAACTATCCACTACTTATTCTCAAATTTTCAAGTAAATAGATCAATTCTGTAAAAATTGCGAGGTGAAATGCTTCGGTTCCTGGACTATTAAGAGAATAAAAATTTTTATTCAAAAAGTATGTAGAGTGGGGGATAAAAAAACCTTAACGTATTAAATGAGCACTGAAATACGTATGTAGCGCCCTCTGGGTAATACATCATTTTTGGTGGCGAATTTAGATTTCTCATCCCAAAAAACCCCTACTTACCAAATTTCGTGTTATTATCCTATGCCTGTTAGGAAATATTCAAGAATAAATAAAATAAAAGTTTAACTTGACACCCTGTATTTCTCATATTATCAACTTTAGTACTAAGGTAAGTTAGCTTAAATCGACCTATTTTAAGCTCAGGAATCTAAGGTTAAGCTATGGCCAATTCTTATCCAAACACCCTGTATAATTGTACAAGTCGGCAGAAATATCTGAAACTGCCAAGGTCCGACCGATCAAAAACTTTGGTTACGCGACGTTGTCAGATCAATTTGAGTTTCAAAGGTTTTTCGGAATTTTATGTGTTACCTCTTTTACAGTAAAATTTCCTTCTGACAAAGTCGCAAAACCACTGATTTCGTGCACGATTCTTTTCAAATGCATGTTTACATTTTGCACCAACGCGTTCAACTGAAGTCCCCTACTTGATTTGCTACCTGAGTGACCTCCACGATTTCAGATATCTCTATACAACTGTACTTCGGACCTACCTTGTTCCTGCCAAACCTGTTCTTTCCTCTTTTCTTCTTCTTCTGCCTCTTTAGCAACCTGCTGATGTTTCTTCTGTATTTTTTGGAAGATTTCAGTTGTTTTGTCCGTCAGAAGTTTCTGCTCCCATAAGGCCACCTTCTGCGCAACTTTTTGAGTGTTGATGAATTCGGGAGTTTCATTAAATTTTTTGTTCATGGCATTCATGGTGTAGTTATTGATGTTTTTTTGTGGCTTTGAGTGTATTTTAGCCTGTATCTCTTCTACGGAGCAGTATATATCCATGTCATCCTCTATAAACAAATCATTGTGACAGGTATCGAGTAAATACATAAAAAAATGAGATTAAAAATTAAGGAATTAAAAATATATATAATATCCGAAAAATAAAGCTATTTACATGAGACATGTTTTATAAAGCCATGGTAAAATGAACAAAATGAAATGAACAGTTAAAAAAGCTAACCATTTCATGCCGAGTTGAAATTAAAAAAACGATGAACACTTAAAAAGAATATTAAAATGATAAATAAACGACGAAATATATTGAGAAGGATATTGGGACCTATCTGCGACAATGGCATGTAGAGAATAAGAGCCTGTTCACAGGAGAGGTTCACGCGCCTAACGCGCGATAACGATTACAACTACGTACATTGAGGTCATTAAAATGCGCGTTGGCATGTGAACGGTCTCAAGTAAACTGTATACACGCTATGAACTTCGCTGGTGTCGCTACTAGCGGATTACTGATGCAACTTTCGCCGGTAACTTTAATCGCTTAATATTTACAAGGCAAAAAAGTAGTTAAATTGTAATCGATTTTTTTAAGATTTTGCTAATCATTTAAACCTTCTATTAATGAAATATTAATTTCTTACTTCGGATACTTTCACAATTATCGTGTAGATGGCGCTTAGATTAATTTATAATTACATATTACGATATAGGTATTAAAAAATCTTAAATTCAGTATTTAAAACGTAAGTATATTTAAGGTAAAAATATACACCACAGCTTTGACCAACTAATATTTTTTCCTATTAATGTTTTTAATTTCAATGTTTTAAATTAATCACTTTGACATTTATGTCAAATTTCCACCGAACGTTCACTGATTTGTCACTACTGGCGCTCGCGAAATTTTAAATATCCCCTCTACCTACGAGCTCACAGCGTATAGTTGTAATCGCGCGGAATCAATCTCTCATGTGAACGGGCTCTAAGGTCCAACCACGAGTTATATTATTATTACAAAAAACTCTCTATATAGTGTCTATAACAAATTATGCAAAAATACAAAGATTGTAGGAGAATTGTATAGGAGGAGAGAAAATGAGTTACAACTAGAGGATGATATGGTTATTGAACCAAGCTCTGATTATGTAGGTATATCTTGGAATGAGAAATCAACAAAGTGGAGGGACAGTGAAAGGACTTTGAACTCACTACTTTGGTCAAAAACATATCAAAAAAAGAAAACACAGCTATGTAATAATATCTTTAAAAACGTGGTACTGTAGGGATGTGAAACCTGTTAACTGAATAAGCGAACAGAACGTGTGCCGAGACTCAAACAGTCAACATGCATCGACTCAGTGTAAAAATTAGATCGCTAAATGCGAAATTCTCTTTGTAAAATCAATGTAAAGTTTTAGTAAGTAGTGATGTTCAGTTTGTTTGTGAAATGATCGCCATAATAAAGGTAAATTCGTTTATTTTACGTATACCCTGCACGAGTTTTAATTATTTACCCGAACCAGTCGAAGGTAGCCGCCCCAAACCGGTAGCTTGCACGAAGTAGAGGGGATAAATCAACCCCCACTCCGTTCAATTGTTGCTCGCAATGGAAATGGACTTCTGGTGAAGATCGGCCTGCATCTCTAGAGTCTCACACATAACGGATGAACAAGTACGAGATATTATGAATCGGAAAACAAACATAATAGAAGAAATCCAAGAAAAACAACTTTGTTGGTATGGCCATGTACAAAGAATGGAGAAACATTGACTTCCAAAGCTGATAATGAAATGACAACCCCCGGAAAGAAGGAAAAGGGGCAGACCGAAAACTACCTGGATAGGTGGAATCCAAAAAGCAATGTCTGAGAGAGATCTACGAGCAGTTGATTGGACAGATCCACGCGGCTGGAAAATAGGAACCGGAAGACGCAGGACGCTATAAACCGGTGTTATACAGGGTGGTTCATCTTATTCGCCTCGGTCTCTGTACGGAAAACCACTTGATATTTTAAAAAAATTTCTTCACAGAAATATACAGGGCCTTTAATACTACAATGTAAAAATAATGTGAATTATACAGGGTGCTCCAAAAAAGAGTGGTATATCAAAGTTATATTTTTTCTTATGTAATGCCCTTTATCTGATGACATTACTGAATTGACCTTAAAAAATAAGCTATACTTTCATAAGGGTTCCCTATACCTAAATACAGGGTGTTTTGATTTATTTCGATTTTTATGAAAATGTAAGGTTTTAGAAAAAAATAAATATCTACGAATCTAAGAATCAGTAACAAATTCTTTCTTGGATCTTAATAATAAACTATTTAGCATACTTAAACAGATGCTTACTTCAACAAAATTTCTTACAGGGTGGTCAAAATATGAGATTGTTCTATTAACAAATTCAAGCTGTAATAACTTACTTATTTTAAATAGAACACCCTGTATCTTACTAGTCTATCGCGTAGAAAATTTACGTAGCTTTCAATTTATATTAGGGTTTCCTATACCTATCCTTTACAGGGTGGTCAAAATATTAGATTGTTCTATTAACAAATTCAAGCTGTAATGGAACACCCTGTATCTTACTAATCTATTGCGTAGAAAATTTGCTTAGCTTTCAATTCTTATTAGGGTTGCCTATACCTATCTCCCTTCTTTTCTTAAATATTTAAAGATTTCCTAATTTGTAAGCTTTAAAACGTAGAATTAAGTACCTATGTCGTGGTTATGTACAACACATCACCAACACCGGAAATATACTTAAATACCTTAGTCTAGATACTTTCGTTACTAAAATTCACAATTTTTGTCATTTAATCACACAGATTGTTCTTATTTTAAATGACATACTCGATATTCTATTCTTTATAATGGAAGATATTTAAAATCTCTTCAATTCCATGTAAACATTCTCAATATACATGTTATCCTGTAAATATATTTTTCCATGTTATTCTGTAAATACCCATTTTTACATATTTTTGTACAATAGGCTCGTTATCGTCATAGTAGCCATTGCATTTAATTGTTTGTAAATGCGATTCAAAGATTCAAACAAAAAGTGGTGTACAAATTAGGAAATCTTTAAAATATTTAACAAATGAAGGGAGATAGGTATAGGAAACCAATAAGAATTGAAAGCTAAATAAATTTTCTACGCGACAGACTGGTAAGATACAGGGTGTTCCATTTAAAATAAGTAAGTTATTACAGCTTGAATTTGTTAATAGAACAATCTAATATTTTGACCACCCTGTAAAAAGATAGGTATAGAAAACCCTAATACAAATTAAAAGCTAAGTATATTTTCTACGCGATAGACTAGTAAGATACAGGGTGTTCCATTTAAAATAAGTAAGTTATTACAGCTTGAATTTGTCAATCAAAAAATCTCATATTTTGACCACCCTGTAAGAAACTTTGTTGCAATAAGCATCTGCTTAAGTATTGTAAATAGTCAGTTATTAAGATCAAAGAAAGAATTTGTTACTGATTCTTAGATTCGTAGATATTTATTTTTTTTTTAAATCTTAAATTTTTATAAAAATCGAAATAAATCAAAATACCCTGTATTTAGGTATAGGGAACCCTTATGAAAGTATAGCTTATTTTTCAAGGTCAATTAAACACTGTCATTAGATATAGGGCATTCCATAAGAAAAAATATAACTTTGATATGCCAGTCTTTTTTGGAGCACCCTGTATAATTCACATTATTTTTAGATTGTAGTATTAATGGCCCTGTATATTTCTGTGAAGAAATTTTTTTAAAATATCAAGTGGTTTTCCGTACAGAGACCGAGGCGAATAAGATGAACCACCCTGTATAATATATATAAAGATTGTGCTGTGCAGGTCACCTTATGACAGAATACCTAGTAGAACGCTTATTGGAACTATGGTGGGACGTCGACCAGTAGGAAGACAAAGAAAGAGGTGGATAGACGTAGTGTAATAGTGTTAGACAAAATATTTTCATATAATTACAACTCTATTAATGCACCAGAAATATAAATCTAAAAATTGTAATGAAATTTACCTATTCTTAGCTTAGGCAAATTTTCTTCTATCTTATGAGTTAGGTCTACGTAGTCTTCTATCAATTGAGCTTTCATTTCCTTTTTCACCTCTTCTCTCAGTTTTTCAGTCTCTTTTTCCGCTAATATTCTCGCCTCTTCAGCCGCTTCTTCTCTTAAAATATCTTCTATGGATTTGTCGTCTCCGTGTTCACCCATAACCCACACCTAAAATATCAAAATATATCAAAATATATTAAAAGATATCAAAATATATCAAAGTATATAAAATATATCAAAAGATATCATAATATATCAAAATATATGAAAATATTAAAAATAAAATAATAAGTATCAAAAATAATAATTTGATTTCCTTGGCGCCAAGAAAAAAAATACATCTTGACTAACGCGACCGACTGCGTGTGATAGATTCTTCACAGTTCGATTTCAAGAAACTCATATTGTTTTATTAATTTCAGAAGTGCTTTTGACTGTGGATGATATCAACAGCTGATGAAAATGCTTAAAATGACCGGTACCTAAGCACAAGATCTAAACATCATAAATAAAATTATACTGGCAACAAAAATCAACAGTAAATTGAAAAGTCCACATCAGAAAAGTTAACATACCGGAAAGTCGTGTGACAAATATGTGTATTTTATTCTCTATTATTTAATACCCACCTAAACATGGTCTGATGACTGATTTGTAAATTCTGCCTTTCATTTCTTTTCCGATATTTTTATTTCTCCATATTGTGTCATTCAGGCAACCTGCGGCTCTGTTTGCTCTATTCACTTGATCTTCCACTTCTGTTTCGAGCCTTCCAATGACAAATATAAAATTCTTAATTGTATGTCAAAAAATGCGAAAAATCTTTTTAAAATCCATTACATTTCATTTGCATATCTCAACTGGTTTTAGAGCAATAAATAAATCGTCAGTTTGTAAGAAAAAATTCAATACCCCGAATCTAGGAAACGAAGCATTTGCGGACATACGTTGATAAAGCAAACTGTCATTTCTTTTTCATATAGAATTACTCTTTAAAGTTTGTCGTTTGTATTGATGAAAAACACGGCTAGTTGTTAAAGTATGTACCTAACTTTTTTATTATCCAACATAAGCGATTGAATCAAAAAACGGAATAAGAAAATCTGAGGCTATAGTTAGGTTTTAATTTCAGTATTTTATAAATGCTAGAATATTCCACAGGGTGTGGCGAACTTTGAGAAAAAAAAACACATTTTGGTTGGTACATAATGACAATTTGCCTGTCTAGCAATAATATTATTACAGCTATATTGTTAAAGAATAAGGTTGTAACACATTAAAAAAATCACTTAAATCGGACAAAAGGTTTAGGAATTTCGAGACTTCAAAAATGACCTATTTTTAAGGTGGTGTGTTAATTTCTTGGAAAAGCGTATTTTATCTACATTCTTGTAGAAAAATGTTTTCCCATTGAAATCACATTTTGGCAGAAATTTTCTCTTCGAAATTAGTAACTGTACTAAAAATCTAATATTCACGCCAACTAAACTGCTCGTCAAAAGTTAGGGATATAGAAAATTATGCTCATTTTCATAATTGATTCTTTTGTGCCCAGATTAACGGATTCCGCTAATTTTTTTATTATTATTTTAGATTTTTCTTGTATTTACACAGTTGTCCAAAGATTTACTCAAACTTATTTTTTGTACTTATACCGGGTGGAAGAAAAGAAATGTTTTTCTTATGTTAAGTTTGAGACACCCTGTAGGGAGGACGAGGTACAAATGTAAGTATTAAGTATACATCAGAATCGTATTGGAGTTTTACGTTTTGTGAACATTTTGTTTTTTGAATGTTCCTGATATCTTTAGAAACAAAAAAAATAGACGGTTTTGTAGTTTAACATGTGTTTTAAGCGAAGCAAAAGTTTGAGACACCTTGTAGGGACGAAAACGCAAAAAGGTGCGAAATATTTTGCGAATATTTTATTTTTTTAATTTCTCTAATATCTCTAATAACAAAGAAACTAGACAGTTTTACTCTTTAACATATGTGTTTTAACTGACGACATGAGATACGTAAGGAGGCTATGTCTTATCATTCCACTAACATGAAATTATTTCCTACATATAGTGCGAAAGGAACAGAGTGTTTAAAGAAAAAAAATATATGTAATGTACCTCTCGCTATTTAAAGAGCCTCTACGTGGACACCAAATCCGTACTTATTCTCGAGGAAATTCCACCCCAAAGCATCACAGAGCATCCATTAAACAATCCCGTGTCGCTTATATTGCGCTGTGCATACCTCTTACCTGGTCGACAAATAACCCTTATAGGTGTCGATAAGAACTGTTTACCTTGTGTGCCTTTCTGTTTTTAAAGTTTTGTTAACTGTTATTTTTTACTGTTAATTTAGTTTTGTTTCAGTTAAAACACATGTTAGAGAGCAAAACCACATATCTTCTTTGTTTCGAAAGATATCAAGGACATTCAAAAAACAGAATGTTCACAAAACATAAAACTACAATACGATTCCGATGTATATTAACATTTATACCTCGTCCTCCCTACAGAGTGTCACAAACTTAACATAAGAAAAACATTTATTTTCTTCCACCCGGTATAAGTACAAAAAATAAGTTTGAATAAACCTTTGTACACTTGTGTAAATACTAAAGAAAAATCTAAAATAATAAAAAAAATTAGCGGAATCCGTTAATCTGTTCATGAAAAAATCAACTATGAAAATGAGCATAATTTTCTATATCCCTAACTTTTGATGAGCAGTTTATATTCCACAATTATTAACTTTCCAACAAACAATACAACTCGTAATCATAAAGCTTCTCGGTTCTTAAAATACAATAATAAAACAGTTGACACATTTGTTAATTCAACAAATAGTAAACGTAAAAAGTACATAAAAACTTCACCGGAAATTAATAAGGAAATTGTGAATACCACAAAGAAACATGAATGTTTGTAATTTCATTATTTCTCGTGGATATTCTTGTTTCAAACCAATGACTTGTGTTAGGAATTTAATAGGACTGGATCCTGGGTACCAAAAAAAGTTGATTAATAGCGAGCTGAAAATTTGTTAATAGCTTAACGGTGTCTACTCGGACAAACTTTGATGTATGGGAACACTGGAACAGGGGAAGTTTTAATTGTGGAACGTGATTTTAATTATGGAACGTGTCCTCCTGGCAAGTTTATGATTGTGAAATCTAGCAGGTTGTTTTTAAGTTTATTCAATAGCAAACTTTATATAATATATGAAAAAATGTTTGTCCGACTAATATGTTGGGCATTTTAATAAGTCAGACACGTAGAACATATCAAATGACAGGAATTATATTGATGGTAAATAGCAGTCTAATTTTTGCATGAGAGTTTAATGAAAGGGTAACAAATCAATTGAAGTTCTGTCCGACAAAATACAAGGGACGTTTTCGTAGTCTGACGTTCGAAACCTGTAACCTGTTCCACAATTAAAACTTCCCCTGTTCCAGTGTTCCCGTACATCAAAGTTTGTCCGACTAGACAAGGGGGGATCCAGGGAGGGGGCCATGGGGGCCATGGCCCCCTCCGAGAATTTAAAAAATATAAATTTAAATATTGGCAGTTCAAATGTTCTTAGTTTCAAACACATACGTATAATATGTATAAAACAGGGGATAAATATATTTTCTGGACTAGAATTGAAAAAATTTTCGAACAGTCAAAAGGGATTGTTTTTTAAGTATTGCATTTTATTTTTCTAATGAAAAATATGGTCATAATAAAAGGATGACAGCCGAAATCCTTGTGATGAAACCTGTAGTAACATCTTTCGCCAAACTCATTTGCAAAGACGGAGCCATACAAATCCATAAAAAAACATCATATCACAAGGAGTGCGTTGAGGTTTAGGTGGATTTTCTACAAAGTTATCACAACCCGCAAAAGTAAGTCAAACCAGAAAGACTCTTAAAGGTCTAAACAGATACAAGAAAATAAAGAAAGACTACGACCAATAGTAGAGTCTATAGTGTTCTTAGGTCGACAAAATATTCCTGTAAGAGGCTGTCGTGATAATGGCCTTTTGCTTCTGGACGAAGATGCTGGACCTATCAATGAGGGGAATTGTTAAGATTTAAAATCTCATCAGGAGATAAGACTATTCAACGACACCTATCCATTACCAGTCAAAATCAATAATTAATAACATGTTGTGGTGAAGAAATAATTGAACAAAACATGAATCTGGTTCAAAGAGCAAATTATTACTCTGTCATATTTGACGAAATAACCGACGTATCCCACGTAGAACAGCTTTATCTAAATTTGAAATACATACACAATAACAACATTCGTGAAAACTTTGTCAAGTTAATTGACGCGAATGAGAACATAAAAACAATTATTAGTGAAAATCAAGAAAGAGGGGAAGAACAAGACCTGACAGAGTGACAGGAGAAGCATTGGAAAAAATAGTATTAAACTTGTTGAAAGAACTGCACTTGGATCCGAAGAAATGTGGATGAATCGGTAACAACTTTAATAATACTTTAATAACGATAACTTTTGAATGTCTTTATAGAACTCAAAAGTGTGTAAAAAGTGCCTTCAAACTCACCATTTTAACCGTAACTTTTAAAAATTACCCCCTGGCCCCCCGATACACCTCCCCAAAAAAAGTTCATGGCCCCTCCCGAACATCGGTCCTGGATCCGCCCTTGCGACTAGACACCATTAAGCTATTAACAAATCTACAGCTTGCTATTAATGAACTTTTTTTGGTACGCGGAATCCAGGCCTATTAGGAATTTAACGTAAAAACTAAATTATTTTATTGTAACTATGGCAAAAATACAAAAAAGCGTAAAATTAGACAAATTAGAAAATGGCTCAGTATATTTGCATCAAGAAAAGTATCTTTGATTTACAAGAGTATACGCTCTGAGCTTCGCTGGTGGCGCTCCTAGCGGATTACTGGAATTATCTTTCACCGGTAATTTTTAAATTTATTATTTAATTGTTATCGCTTAACATTTACAACGCAAAAAATTAATTAAATTGTAATCGATTTTTTTAAGATTTTGCTAATCATTTTGACGTTCTATTGATAAAATATGAATTTCTTACTTCGGATACTTTCACAATTATCGTGTAGATGGCGCTAAGATTTTTAGATTAAATTATAATTACATATTACGGAACATTAAAAAAACTTAAATTCAGTATTTAAAACGTAAGTATATTTAAGGTAAAAATATATACCACAGCTTTGACCAACTAATATTTTTTATAATTAATGTTTTTAATTTTAATTTTACATTTATCACTTTGACATTTATGTCAAATTTCCGGTAAACGTTTACAGACTTGCCACTACTGGCGCTCGAGAATTTGTAAATATCCCCTCTACGTACGAGCTCACAGCGGATAATACCTACTGTATTGATTTCAGATAATGAGTATCGTATCGGCATTAATATTGCTCAGGTATGTATTGTATCGGTATTGTATTGGTTTTCGATACGATATCAATACAATATCGATATTTTTATCGAATATCGTGAAGCTCTAACAATAGTATAGGTAAGACGTAGTAGTAACCTGCTTTTTATTGATATTCATAAATCATGACATTTGCATAGTTTAGCCATTTTTGAAATGCAAAGCTTGCTTTTTCTATCCTACATTTGATTTCTAGGTAATGGTCCCAATTTTCATTGACGTTTCTCTACGTCTTCCATAAATACCTCGGTTACTGGGCTTATTTTTCAACTTCTTTTTTCTATGGACAATGTCTTAGTTGTTCTTCTTCTTCCTTTTTATAAGCAATTCTGCTTGTTCATTAGCAGATTGATACCTCTATGGAAGGTTGTCACTCCATCTTTTGCGCGGTCGGCCGATACTTCTTCTACCGATTGGTGATTTATTTTTTGCTATTTTGACCACAAAAAAGGATGACCAGTAACCTGCTGGACTAATAACATTAAAATAACTCATAACAATTGGATAGGAACAGCTCAACATCGAAATGGACAGAGAAGGTTTGGGCTAGCTTATATTTCAATATGAACACAAAGAGCTGGATGAAGATTCTTCTTGGTGTGCCTATCCGTGACGAATGTTGGCGAGCATCGTGGTAATCTTTATCTTATCTGCAGCAGCGCCAAAAAGGTGCTCAGATCTTGTGTTGAACCAGGTTCTGAGGATCTTTAACCAGAATGTTCTCTTCCTGAATCTCACTTTCCAAATATTTTTCTTGTCAGGATGGCTTGAGGAGGGAAATATCTGTACCCATTTCGCATAATGTGTCCCAAGTATTGTAGCTTTTGGATGGTGATCACTAACTCTGGGTTTTTCTTCATTCTTCTGAGGACCTTCTCATTTATGACTCTGTCAGTCCACGAGATCTTAAGTATTATCCGATATAGCCAAATCTCCAATGCTTCCAATCTTTTGCCCATATCTTCATTCAAGGTCCACGATTTAACACCATAAAATAGAACATAGCATCGCAGCGTTCTAACTTTTATACCAAGAGAATTGCGCGCTCTGATCTCCTGATTGTTGTTCCGTTCTTCATTTATTATGGTGCCGAGGCAGTTGTACTGCGTAACTCTTTCTCCTGGTGTTTGGTTGACGTGACGTGGAGTTGACCTTCTGTTCCTTGCTAATTATCATGAGCTTTGTCTGAGTTGATGATGATGAAAATCGGAACGTGTAACTGAAGCTTCACACGTATTTGTAGGATATTGCAAAACATTAACTTACTAAGCTCTACAGTACCTACTTTACTTCAGGTTGAAAAGCACTGGCGAAGCGTCCATGTAACCATTGTTACCATTGGTAACAGTTAAAATTTGTAAATAAATATTTTATGACTACTATAAAATAATTCCATTTATATTTTTTAAAAATAGAAATATTTGTTAATAGTATCTACCTAATTCAGTAAAAATAGCCAACTAGACGCACGAAAATATCAGCGAGTTTATGTAAAATCGGTTGCACGTTATTATAATACGCCCTTACCACAGTATAAAGAGGTTCCATATTTATTATACTGTGCCCTTACCGTGCGCCGCGCCGTTTACCACTTCTGTGAGTGGCAACGATAGTAGGATCTTTCACTGGATCGTCTCTGAAAATTTTGCGGGGACGATGGCTCTGAAACCGCGTATTGGTGTTACCAAATTTTAATTTGGTGACGCTAGGTAGGGCCGGTGTCTATCGGGACAGAAAATACCGACCGTAAGAATATCAGACTTAATAAATGCAATTTTAATTATTATTATAATTATAGGTAATGTAATAATTATAATTCCATTTATGAAGTCTGTTATTCTTAGGGCCGGTATTTTCTCGATTAAACTCCGGTTAGTTAACCGTACCGGCCCTTTGGATTCGATTATTGCATAATATGCATTATTAATTATTAGTTTATAACTTGTAACTGTACTTGCTTATTATACAGATAATATATCTATACCTTTTTATCCTATATAAATCATATTAATCGATTTTAATTACTTGTCGAAATATATTAATTAACAACAACATTATTATAATATGACATATAATAATATTGATTATACAGTACATTGTAGTGTATAATCAATAAAATAAAAATTATTTAATATTTTAGGCTAAAAATGACAAATAAATGTACTGATTAGTATACTAATTATACAATTTGGATTTTTTAATAAAGTATAAAGGTGATATAATACATATTTTACCTAAAAACAACAAATATGTTTTTAGTTTGTAGATACTTTATATAATTTCTTAAATTTTTAATTTTTTAATTTTATTTCATCTATTTTTATAATAGACCTGGATCGCGCGTACCAAAAAAAAATTGATTAATAGCAAGCTGAAAGTTCACGGTGTCTAGTCGAACAAACTTTGATGTATGGGAACACTGTATATATAAAAATATTTATAAAATACATTATATACATATATAGATATATCTGGTATATATTTAATATCTGGTTTTGGTAACACTTTAGAAAAAGTCACGCGTCGCCACTGTTGAAAAGAGATGTTAACAATTTATTATTAACATTGATAATTTTGTATATTTATACCCTTTGGTCTACAAAATCAATAACTACTTACTTTCATGATCATACTTACCCAAGGTTGTCCATCAACTCCCAGTAAAAAATCAACTTTCTTTTTATTTCCTTTCGTTTCTTTGACCATATCATCAGCCAGTCTGTCATTCCAACTCTTCCACCGTCTCACCTGCTCTTCGCGCATCTTGCAAAACAGAGTCTGCCTCTGATCTTCATCTAGCTCCGCTAGAATCTCTGGGTCAACGTACATGTCGCGTAGGATTTGCTGCAGCATCTTGATATCTGTAAGCAAAAAATATATGTAAGACTATTATATTGAGCATTAATAAGACTTTTTGAATAGTGGCTAAAACAAAATACAACGAATAACTTAAAAAAAGCCGAAAAAAAAAATAGTTTGATTAACTGTATAGCTTCTGTGTCTAGTCCAGAGGATCGGCTGAAATACAAATCAGAGAAGGCAACGGGAAACCACATCTTTCATAAGAAAACTTCAATGAAAGCACAAATATGCACGTAACAAGTGCCCAGCAGATCTTAAGACGGTTAAGAAGTGTGAACAGAATTCCCGGGAGGAATAACAGTCTAAATATTTTAAAAATGAACTTTAAGATTTCAATATGGAACGTTAGAATTCTGTTCGAAACGGAAAAAACTCATGCCAAGAGATGAAACCTTGAGAAATCCAGATATTGAGTTTGAACGAAGTTAGATGGACAGGGTCGGGTAAAGTTTGAAAAACCATGAACAAAACTTGCTATTACTCTGGCAATAATGATCCTGTTCATCGTAACGGAGTTAGAGTAATTTTACAAGAAATACAAAAATGCTGTCACAACGTTTGTGCCAGTGTTTCTTGATCAATAGAGTTTCTCTCTTTCTCATGGATTTGGTTTTCGCCTGGTTTTCTCAAGCCAACTAATTCATTTCTTTTTCAATCTCAAACAGTAATTGCTTTAGAAATACAAAGTCGTTTTTTGGACTTATGTACAGTGATTTTGTATCTCAGTCCTTTTACTGTTCACGTGAAGCAGTAATTACCAAAAGGGTGATCTGGGATTCCTTGGGAGTCATACAAAGTCATATTAGTCAGGAGTCAAGTTTTATCAGTAAAAAATGATCTTCTTCTTTTCCTTCTTCTTCTTGTATAGACATGACTGTCTGTTTTTAAATATGACTCCAGTAAGTCACTATTAGTACCTGTCTACAAAAACAAGGGAGACATACAGCAATGTACAAACTACAGGGCTATAAAACTACTTAGCCACATCATGAAAATATGGGAGAGAGTAATTGATAGGATACGTGAAGAAACCAAAATATCCGATAATCAATTTGGCTTTATGCAGGGCAGATTAACAACAGACGCAATTTTCATTGCAACTGATGGAAAAATACAGGAATAAAGAGACCAACGCTCATATGGTATTCATTGATCTTGAGAAAGCATATGATAGAGTTCCTCAAGAGATTCTGTGGTGAGCACTCAAGAAATGAGTCTCTGGCGAATATGTAAAGATTGTGAGAGACATGTATGAGGGAGTAACGACTAATATTAGGACAGGTGTGGGGGAGACTGATAAATTTCAGGTGAAAGTAGGATTGCACCAAGGCTCGGTGCTTAGTCCTTATTTATTCTCATTAGTTTTGGACCAGATAACAGCGAAACTACAGGGTAGCATTCCATGGTGCCTAATGTATGCTGATGATGTAGTGTTAGTGTTAATAGGAAATAGTGAAGAGACTTAAAACAAAAACTGGAACAGTGAAGACAAGCTCTGGAGGAAAAAGGTTTAAAACTTAGTAGGACAAAAACAGAGTATTTCGAATGTTCATTTAAAGATGGAGTTAGTACAAATAAAATGGTATCTTTGGATGGTGAAATGATTGTGAAAAGCCATAGTTTTAAGTACCTAGGATCGGTATTACATAGTAATGGAGAAATAGATGGAGATGCATGCAGTAGAATTAGGGCTGGATGGATGAAGTGGAAAGAAGCGAGTGGTGTGTTGTGTGACAGAAAAATTCCAATGAAGCTGAAGGGAAAATTCTATAAAACAGCCATAAGACCGGCTATGATGTACGAAACTGAATGTTGGGCAGTGAAAAAGAAAGAAGAACAACGAATGCATGTGGCGGAAATGAGAATGCTTAGATGGATGAGTGTAGTGACAAAGAAGGATAAAATTAGAAATGAGTATATTAGGGGAAGTCTAGGTGTGGCACCAATTAATGCCAAAATGAGAGAGAGAGAGAATAGGTTAAGATGGTTTGGTCATGTTCAACGTCGAGACGTTAATGGATATAGCAGAAGAATAGCAGAGGTGCAGATTCCTGGAAGGAGTAGGAGAGGAAGACCAAAGAAGAGCTGGGGGGAGAAGATAAGGCAGGACATGTTGGTAAAGGGGATTAACATTGATATGACCCAAGATAGAATTGTGTGGAGAAATGCAATTAGGGAAGTTGACCCCGCATAGGGATAAGGCAAAGAGAATGATGATGATGACAGGTACCTCTCTTGCGTACAACAAACGGATAACATCCTTTAATTTGATCCTGTCAAATGCCTTCTCGAGGCCTTAAAAAAATGACTAGGATCATTATTTTTAGCATTTGACAAAAGAATGAAGTTTCTTTAGTAGTTCCTCGTACAATTTCCTCTCGCTTAACCTGGGCTGACGAGAAAATCTTCATCCTGTCTTTCTTCGCGTGTCTTAATCAAAATAACAGGTATCAATCTTAGTTTCTTGGTAGAGTAACCACATACTATTTGTTTAATAACCCCATAAAATGCGGTAATACCCGCCGAATGAATAATTTATGAACTTTCTTGGGTAAAAACTTCTTCTTCTTCTTCTTTCTCGGAACTCCTTATGCCCCTCAGGAGCATCGGAGGTTTTATTCATCATCTATCCATATCTTCCATTTCTTGCGGTCCTTTGCTAACTCTTTCATTTGTTGAAGTGTTTTTCCTTTTTTCTGTCCAATTTCTATAATCTGATCGATCCATCTCTTCCTTGGCCTCCCTTTCCTTCTTTTACCATATCTTTTTGATTCCATCACCTGCTTTGGTAGTCTTCCTTGGTCCATTCTGTTAATGTGTCCATACCATTTTAATTTTCTTTTTTGGATCTTGGTTATTATCGATTTCTGTTTCAGTCTTTGTCTAATATCTTCATTTCTTATTGTGTCCAATTTCGTTTTTCCCGCTATTTTCCTCAGCTGCTTCATCTCCGCTGCGTTTATTGTACTGTTTATTTTTGCATTGTTTACCCATGTCTCACTTGCATATATTAAAGTTGGTACAGATATTGCATTGTATACCTTCAGTTTTATTTCTTTATCTATTTCTTCCTTTTCAAATATTGTTTTATTTAGTGCATAGTAGATCTTATTTGCTTTTTTCGCCCTGTATGAGATTTCTTCATCTAGCTTTCCATCCTCTGATATTATTACTCCCAGGTATTCAAACGTCGAGACTGTTTCTATTATTTCGTTTTTGCACCTAAATATCGTTTGGTTTATTTCTTCCCTTTTCTTTTGGGCTACTATCATGGTCTTCGTTTTCTTTACATTTACCTCCATTTTCAAATTTTCTATTTCTTCCACCCAGATATCGATTAATTTTTGCATTTTTTCTTTATTGTCTGCTATTTTTACTAGGTCATCTGCATATAGTAATCCCTCCATTCTCATTGGTACTAAGTTCCTGTACCTTATTGTTGACTGTAATTGCCTTGACTTTCTTTTAGCGCTCTTCATTACTTTATCCATTACTAATATAAACAAAACTGGGCTGAGACTGTCCCCTTGTTTTATTCCTCTATTTAGGTTTATTATTGGCGATCTGTATCCGTTTATTTGTACTTTAGCAAGTACATTTCTATATGTACTTTTTACCACGCTTACTATCTTTTGCGGGATTTGCAGGTCTTCCATTACTGACCACATTACTTCTCTATTTATAGAATCAAAAGCAGCTTTAATATCTATAAACGTAATATATAAGTCTTCTCCTATTTCGTTTTTCCTTTCAATTATATTTCGCAGTCTTGCGTACAACAAACGGATAACATCCTTAAATTTGATCCTGTTAAATGCCTTCTTGAGGCATTAAAAAATGATCAGGATGATTAATTTTTAGCATTTGACAAAAGAATGAAAGTTTCTTTAGTAGTTCCTCGTACAATTTGAATTTCCTCTCGCTTAACCTGGGCTGACGAGAAAATCTTCATCCTGTCTTTCTTCGCGTGTCTTAATCGAAATAACAGGTATTAATCTTAGTTTCTTGGTAGAGTAACCACATACTATTTGTTTAATAACCCCATAAAATGCGGTAATACCCGCCGAATGAATAATTTATGAACTTTCTTCGGTAAAAACAAAAGTAAAAATTAAGTAAAAGTAGACGCACAATAGCAGACTAATTAATTATAATTAAATAATTTTGCCAAATGAGTTTGTTGCATGTGTTTTATAATTTTTATTACGTTTCCTCAATCGTTGACCTTTTGGGGGTGGGGCAAGGTCGCCGTTATTCCGATTTCGGTTAATATTTAAATTAGTAAATTAACGGTGGGTCGTTGATGACGCGATTTCAAGGACTGTCTAATAAAATGTTCAAACTTATGTACACATACTGACATAAGTATCGAATGATGTCATATACACACTCTATGAAAAATAATTATTAAATTCAAGTGTATAAAATCAATACTATTGAAATACCAAAACGAAAAAAAAAACGATATTATGATGATAAGTAAAACCTCGATATAACGGACTAATTGGGGGGACGGAGTGTCCGTTAAAGCCGAAAGTCCGTTATATAAAAAAGGTTTAAAATAAATCAGAATATTTAAAAATATGTCCTCATTATGCTATAATAAAACGTTTATTAAAATTCTTTGTAAAATTCAGCGTTTGGGGTCCGGGGTCCACGGGAACCCCGCTGTTATGCAATGTATCTTGGTATGCGCAGGGTTAAGTATGTATATTATTAACAGGACGTTTTTCATTTTTTTACATTTGACCGGATTGTTTGTCCGTTATATCCGAAGTCCGTTAAATAGAGGTCCGTTATATCGAGGTTTTACTGTACTTCTAATAGGCATCGCATCTTACTCTGGGCTAATTAGCAAAATACAAGAAAAAGTTATTTACCAGCAATTTTATTACTGGAATCGAATCTTATGATCGTATATATTAATAATATAGGTATGCAAAGTCCGCAGATAGTGTGCTACTTTTTTTATAAACAAAATGGCGCCCTAAAATCGTGTTTTTTCAATGTTTCCTCTATAACTCCGAAGATTTTAACTTTACACCAAAAACACTCAAATAAAAATTCACCGTAATTAAATTCTGCATAGAGACGTGTTTTGCTCGATTTACTTCCCCGGAAAATGCGAGTTTTTCCAACAAAATCTTTAATTTTCAACTAAAATTTTAGATAAGTAATTGTTTATCAATAATTAAATAACTTACTAATATAAAAGCTATTTTCATATAGATTATAATTCCAGAAGCCGATGGAAATTGAATGAACAGTTTAGCAACAATTAAATTGTTAATTAAAAATTTACGGTCGGTATAATAACCACAATAATTATGGCACATAAGAATGACTATAACTGTTGTATAAAAAGACACTGTACCTATCTATCGTACTTTACAGAATTGAAATTGGACTATTTAGGCGGCCTCAGGAATATTTTAAAATTATAAACAATGTTTTGGCTTATAAACAAATAGAATATCTCGGGAACTATTAAATTAAATTAAATCGTGAAAACGGTATTGGAAAAAAGTGGGAGGACGCTTCTTCTAAAAGAAAAAACGTTTAATTGTGATAGGTGGTTCCTGAGATACAATGGGTCAAAGTTGACTGGCATTTACGGCAAAGATATAAACAATAGGATCATAATTTTCAAACCATCGCCTTTTTATTTTTGTTCTATTCCTCCACACCAATTTACATATCTTTAAAATACTCATAACATTATATTATTATAATAAAAACTATCGATATTACGAGTGAAAATTGACAAAAATAGCAAAATTCCAATCAAAAATTAGGTTGGAGAAAATGTAATCCCAAAGTTCAAAATCGGTATACGTTAAAAAAATGCGTTTTCTCGGCTTTCCATGGAGCAATTCTCTTCATTCTTTTTTTGTTCCCAATAACTCCAGTAGAGCTAACGCATTATTAAATGTCAAAATTGCTTTTGTTTTGTTATAAAAAATTTATTTATTTATTATAACAAAAATTTTTAATTTGTTTAAATAAAGATTGTTTAAATAATTATACAACTTTTATATAAGAATATTCGTTTTTATAACATTAAAAGGTACACTTGAACTTGAGGGGTCTAGATGCAAAACCGGACATTTCCACTTTTTGGTCAAAATTAGTTGAATACACCTCTGTAATCTGTGATTAAAGATCCATATATTAACAATTTAATAAAGAGCAAAACTGGACAGTTCTTAGTAGCAATTCAGTGTGAAAGAATTGGTTCAGATGCAAAAGTGGACTTTTCCTCTAATTTGAGATAGGGAAAAGTAAAGTTGTAAATTGTTTTTTTTTTTTAGTTTACTCAGAATGACATAAAGTGGAAATGTCCGGTTTTGAATCTAGACTCCTCACTTGTAGTAAGTGTATCTAAAAAAAAGTCTACAACTGAAAAAAATATGTAGTTTTATTTGCTTATAAATAAATTAATCTATTATAACAAAACAAAAGCAAGCTTGACATTTAGTAATGCGTTAGTTAGATGGCTCTACTCGAGTTACTTGGGAACAAAAGAAGAATGAGGAAAATTGCTCCATGGGAAGCCGAGAAAATGCATTTTTTTAACGTATACCGATTTTGAACTTTGAGATTACATTTTCTCCAACCTAATTTTTGGTTGGAATTTTGCTATTTTTGGCAATTTTCACTGGTAATATCGATAGTTTTTATTATAATAATATATGTTATGAGTATTTTAAAGATATGACAATTTGTGTGGAGAAAGCGGACCGAAATAAAAAGGCGATTGTTCGAAAATTATGATCCTTTTATATCTTTGTAGTAAATTTCGGTCAAATTTGACCGGTTGTATCTCCAGGAACCACTCATCACAATTTAACGTCTATTCTTTTAAAAGAAGCGTCCTGGCTCTTTTTTTCCAATACCGTTTTTATGATTTAATTTAATTTAATATTTCCCGAGATATTCTATTTGTTTATAAGCCAAAAATTTGTTTATAATTTTAAAATATTCCTGAGGCCGCTTAAATAATCCTATTTCAATTCTGTAAAGTAAATTAGATAGGTACAGTGTCTTTTTATACAAAAATCATAGTTATTCTTATGTATCGTAATTATTGTGGTTATTATAGCGACCGTAAATTTTTAATTAACAATTCAATTGTTGCTAAACTGTTCATTCAATTTCCATCGGCTTCTAGAATTATAATCTATACGAAAAGAGCTTTTATATTACCAAGTTATTTAATTATTGATTAACAATTACTTATCTAAAATTTTAGTTGAAAATTAAAGATTTTGTTGGAAAAACCCGCATTTTCCGGGGAAAACTTTCGTCGAAGTAAATCGGCAAAAACCCGTCTCTATGCAGAACTTAATTACGGTGAATTTTTATTAGAGTGTTTTTGGTGTAAAGTTAAAGTCTTTGGAGTTATAGATCAAAAATTAAAAAAAAAACACGATTTTCGGGCGCGCCATTTTGTTTATAAAAAAAGTAGCACACTATCTGCGGACTTTGTATACCTATATTATTAAGATATACAATCATAAGATTCGATTCCAGCAATAAAATTGCTGGTAAATAACTTTTCCTTGTATTTGGCTAATTAGCCCAGAGTATTATGAAATTTACTATTTTACTTGGGAAATAAGCCAAAATGGCGTCATAACAATATTAAGTCGCTATGAAGAAAATTACGTATTGCAGTCAGTAATAAGGTGTCAGAATAAACGTAAAGAAAACAAAGCTCATGAGAATTAGCACGAAAAAGATAACAGAAGGTCAACTCTACATCAACCAAATCCCAGTAGAAAGAGTGAAGCACTACAACTACCTACAGATCATCTTCTTCTTCAGGTGCCATCTCCGCTACGGAGGTTGGCAATCATCATAGCTATTTTAATTTTTGAGGCAGTAGCTCTAAATAGTTGTTTTGAGCTGCATCCAAACCATTCTCTCAGGTTCTTCAGCCATGAAATTTGTCTTCTTCCGATGCTTCTTCTGCCATCTATCTTTCCTTGCATTATGAGTCGCAGGATGCCATACTTCTCGCCCCGCATCACATGTCCGAGATATTGTAGTTTTCTTTCTTTAATTGTAAGTTCAACTTCTTTCTCTTTACCTATTCTTAGTACTTCGTTGTTCGTAACTCTATCTATCCAGGAAACCCTCATAATTCTTCTACAGGTCCACATTTCAAAGGCGTTAAGTCGTCTCATTGTCTCTACATTTAACGTCCATGATTCCACGTCATAGTATAGTACACTGTATACGTAACATTTTGCTGGGCGTACTTTAAGAGCTAATGTTAAATCATTGCTGCATAGGACCTTTTTCATTTTCATAAAATTAGAACGTGCTTTTTAGATTCTGACTTTTATTTCTGTAGTGTAGTCATTATTTTCTGTTATAAGTGTTCCTAGGTAAGTGTACTTTTTTTACTCTTTCGATCTGCTGGCCCTCTACTATCAAGGTTTCGTTAGTATTATGGTTGTTTTTACTAATTTTCATAAACGTTCGGTAGTCACTGCATTCTTTGGTATTCACTTTCTTTGGCAAACATACAAATGCTGATGTCAACATTTCTCTAGGGATGATTCCCGTAGTACAGATAGCATTGAACAGTTCTACTATTATGTCCAGGTTTTTCTCGTTGACCAAGGGATCATAATAAATGAAAAATGAACCAACAACCAGGATAGCGATGTTTACAGCTCAGTCTGGCCATCTGCTACACTCACCGAGGAACCTATTTTCGAGCTTTATTTTACTGCCCTTACAGCGCTGTAATTGTCGCTTGTCTGACCGTAGGCTAAATGATGACCACCTCTTGAGAAATGAGATGAAAATAGATATGCATATCTCATGTATTTAAACGTCAGTGAACTAATCTATTTTCATTGTTGTATACCTTGAAATACACTTCTTGATTTAATAATAAATTCCAAACGTAAGTTCCTGATTCCTGTTTCTTGCTACATCGCTATTTAGTACTTAAACACCCTGTATTTACTCTCCAGCCTTGGCTTTCTTCAGCACAAGTGACCTTCCATCGGTGCTTCGACATCGTTATACGGAATTAACCATAAGTAGATTTAACATTTAGCGTAGTAGTACCTACTCGGTGCTTAATCACTGATTGTGGGTGAGTAGGAAGAGTACTATTGACTGTCGATGCCTTGAGATCTGATGGCAATCGCGGATCGAACAAAGAGAATAAACAGTTATTACTATAATCAAAGTTGATGGTTGTTCTAAAGTAGAGATGAACGTTTCAGGAACTAAATATTATATAGCTTTAATTAGTTAATGGAATCGAGAAATGTTTAATATTGTATTAATACATACATACACCGACCAATTCAAACTGGTATATTAGTCTGGGCAGATTTTATCGGAGAATAGGCCATTTTTGGGAAAAGTTATTTACCAGCAATTTTATTGCTGGAATCGAATCTTATGATTGTATATATTAAAAATATAGGTATGGTACATTCCATGTCAAATCACTCAGGCAAAAAATTTTGGATCTTTGATTTGTCTGAAAATTGGTATATAGCTTCTGCGGGACGTAAAAATAAGATATTTAAGGTCAAAAAATCTTCTTCTTCTTTTTTTCTCAAAATGTTATTTTATGCGATTTTACAGTGATTTGGTGTTTATTTAAACAAATTTCCATTTTCTGTCGTAAAGTATCCATGAAAAACATAATATTTTAATAGAAAGGACTCAAAAATGTCATTATATGGCATTATAACAAGTTATTTTGAATCAAAACAAGTTTTTTATCAAATTTTATAGTGTAAAAAACGTTAAAATACCGTTTTTACATTTTCCTCCATTCCCAAAATACATCATCATCGATTTAGCTGAAAATTTGCCCACAGATAGCCAAAAGATAGGACTTTAAGTGGTTAGAAGGATTTGAATTATATTACAATACCAAAAAAGTTACATGCAGTAATATCAGACTCAAAAGTATATATTAGTCAAGTCGGGATAGCACTTGACCTTGAATGCCGAGCTGCCCAAAATTTTATTTTTCTGATCTTTAGGGGAGTCAATAGTAGCCTAAATTTAAAGTCACGAATGAATTCCTCCGTTATGTTAGCCGCCATCTTGATTTTAAAGGAGAACCTGTTTTGCTCAATATCTCCGCCATTTTTAACTTTTCGACAAAAATGGTAGGAACTGAGATTGTTCCAAATAAATCGTATTTACAATTATTACAATTTATTTTTAACAATTTTTGTCGTGAGGTCGATATTTTCGAGTTAATTGTACTTATAGTATACGCCTATATTTTTGACTACAATATTGCATGTAACTTTTTTGGTATTGTAATATAATTCAAATCCTTCTCACTTTCTCACCACTTAAAGTTATATGTTTTGTCTATCTGTGGGCAAATTTTCAGCCAAATCGATTATGATGTATTTTGGGAATGGAGAAAAATGTAAAACGTATTTTAACGTTTTCTACACTATAAAATTTGATCAAAAGCTTGTTTTGAATCAAAGTAACTTGTTATAATGCCATATAATGACATTTTTGAGTCCCTTTTATTAAAATATTATGTTTTCCATTGATACTTTATGATAGAAAATGCAAATTTGTATAAATAAACACCAAATCACTGTAAAATCGCATAAAATAACATTTTGAGAAAAAAGAAGAAGAAGATTTTTTGACCTTAAATATCTTATTTTTACGTCCCACAGAAGCTATATACCAATTTTCAGACAAATCGGAGGTTCAAAATTTTTTTTGCTCCAAAATTGAGTGGTTTGAAATTGAATGATCCGTAGATTTGTAGATGTCTACCGGGAGGTTACGAAATTTGGAAAACTCCGTTTTAATAAACAAATTACGGTTAATAATATAATAAGATTTTATACACAAAAAATACGGTACTTATTCTATATTTTAAATTCTATTACCCTGTTCTTTCTCCGTTAACTCTATTTACAATAATAATTACTTTAACGGACAACATTTGGGCTTTTGTTCTTATTTAATTATGTATAAAAAAAGTGGTATTACAAAACATAAAAATGGTAACTGTTCTGACTATTCTCTTATCCTTCAATTTTTTGGTCGAGTTAATACGTTCAACCGCCTAAAAACGGAATTCAATCTCTCTCGCGGTTACCTTGCGTCCGTGATATTTCACGTTCTTCTCTTGGGTAAATAAAAACATAAATTATAACAGAGAGGTTGCAAATATGTATTGAAATTAAACAATCGATGAAACCGTTATTGGATTCGTTTAACGGATTTGTTTTTATAAAGTCATTTGAATAGATTCGTTACAAGTTGAAACAATCGTAAAAATATTTTTAAAGTCTTAATGAAAACAAATGAAAAATAATGGACCCGTCGTCAGAGATGAAAATGTTACTGATCCTCTAAAAATCGGGATTCGGACAAATAATCACCGGACAAAATATTTCCACAAATTATCCGTGGACAAAAAATCCCCAGACAAAAAATCCCCACAAAAAATCCCCACAAATAGTCCCCGGACAAATAATACCGGACAAAATATCCCCACAAATTATCCCTGGACAAAAAATCCCCAGACAGAAAATCCCCACAAATAATCCCTACAAATAATCCCCACAAATAATCCCCACAAATAATCCCCGGACAGATAATCCCCGGACAAAAATCCCCACAAATTATCCCTGGACCAAAAATCTCCAGACAAAAAATCCCCACAAACAATCTCCGGACAAATAATCCCCGGACAAAAAATCCCCACAAAAAAAATCCGGACAAATAGTACACACAAATTTATTTGGACAAAATATCCCCACAAAAATCCCAGACAAAAAATCCCCAAGAAATATTTGTTGCCGAATAGTTTTCTAAAAATCCACGCAAATGCTTTTCAGCCTCAGTGCATGAGAGTTATACATATATAGCAATCGCCATGAAACCATTTTTCGGCACGAAAATAATGATTACTTAGCATCTGAAATGTTGCCTGCATTGAATTAAAACTGATGACTAAATATTTTTGACGTTAAATTTACAAAAAGGAACAGGACCTCGATTTTTGACCCTTCGCTTCGTTATCGAAGGTATTCGCTTCGTATAAACATACTTAACAGATACGAAGCGAATACGTTGGATAACAAAGAGAAGGGTCAAAAATCGAGGTCTAGGTTTTTTTGCATACAATCAAGATTATCGTTTTCAGCACCAGCAGTTATCATCACGAATAGGCAATGTTTTGAATAGAGCTATTCAAAGCAAAAGATTTAAGCAAATAATTACAACATGATTACATGATTCCCACAACCTTAGCTCATTCTCCATATCTTTCACGATTTTTAAACATACTCACAATTGGAATTCCAAATTTGGTAATCGAAATTACAATTTATGTTTAATTTTAATTGTTAATCATTATTTTCGTGCCGAAAAGCGGTTTCATGTTTGGTAATCGAAATTACAATTTATGTTTAATTTTAATTGTTAATCATTATTTTCGTGCCGAAAAGCGGTTTCATGGCCATTGCTCTTACATTCATGCACTAAGGCTGAAAAACATTTGCATCGATTGCATTCACGGGAAAACTTTTAGACTTTTAGAGAACTATTCGGCAGCAAATATTTCTTGGGGATTCTTTGTCCAGGATTTTTTGTGGGGATATTGTGTCCAAAAAAATTTGTGGGGATTATTTGTCCGGAGATTATTTTTGGGGATTTTTTGTGGGGATTTTTTGTCCATGGGACAATTTGTGGGGATTTTTTGTCCAGGGATTATTTGTACTAGTAGCTCTGGATCCCGCGTATGAAAAAAAAGTTGATTAATAGCAAGCTGAACATTTTTTAATAGCTTAAGTGTGTCTAGTCGGACAAACTTTGATGTATGGGAATACTCGAACAGGGGAAGTTTTATTAGTGGAACAGGTTAAAAATTTGGAACGTCAGACTACGAAATCGTCCCATGTATTTTGTCGGACAGAACTTCCAATTAATTCGTTACCCTTTCATTAAACTGTCCTGCAAAAATCAGACTGCTATTTATCACCAACTGGGCATTTTAAAGAGTGGAACACGTAGAACACGTAAAATGACAGGAATTATGACAGGTGACAAATAGCAGTCTGATTTTTGCATGAGAGTTTAATGAAAGGGTAACAAATCAATTGGATGTTCTGTCCGACAAAATACATGGGACGTTTTAGTAATCTGACGTTCCAAATTTTTAAACTGTTCCACCATTAAAACTTCCCCTGTTCCAGTGTCCCCATACATCAAAGTTTGCCCGACTAGACACTCTTAAGCTATTAACAAATTTTCAGCTTGCTATTAATCAACTTTTTTTTCATACGCGGGATCCAGACCTATAGCTTCGCCACTCCTACTCCTGGCCTTTCTCCTAAATCACTTACTCTCGTGTTGAATACTGACCTATTTTGTTCATCAAGTAAACAACAAAATATACTTCGTACATCATGATGGTGTAATACATAATTTTAAAAATTAAAATAAATACGTTATGAAGTAATAGTAAAATTATAACATTTAAATAAAAATATAATAAGCATGCATATTATGTTTATATATGAATAACAATTAATATAATACCGATATTGACCTTTGTGGAACATATTCATTCTCACACTTTATTTGCATTTTATGTAACAAAATGTTTTATTTATGCATAATATAGATTTAGCATTATTTCCGTGCCCGCATGGCAATGGATTGCATAATTTCCTTTCTCTTATTATTTTCACATTTTTTGAGAAATTCGAAAATTTTCGAGAAAAATTGCTTAACACTTATCAATTTTATTGAAGTTTATCAGAATATCCTCTTGAGTATGAATATTTAATCTGTGGCTTGGTGCAAGAAGTGATTAAGTTAAAATTTGATATTTTTCAATAAAGGTAAAGACAAAATTTTTTTGGTTTACAATTGTATTATTGTACAAATACAGAGTGGGCTAAATAAAACGGGCCACCCCTATATTTGGCAGTATTTATTCGATTTTAAGAAAATAAAAAAAAAACAGGTCAATTGTTGATCTAAGGGGGACACATTTTTACGGTACAAACATCTGTCATTTGTCAACTCCCTCTCTTCCACTTCCCCCACCCCTTATTTTTAAATAGGGAATAGGGGTTGTGTCTAACTCATTTGAAAGGTTATTTAATTATCTATTCAGCAATATCAACATTGACATAAAAATGTATACAGGGTATCCAAGAAAAAGTATTTTAAATTAAATTAATTGACACAAAAAGAAGAATGTATGTAATTTATTTAACTCAAAATACATTCTACTGCTGATAAAAAACAGAAAAAAATGTTTGTTGCTTAAATTCAATATTCAACCTACCAAGAGGCAGATGGGTGGAAGCTTGAACATTAAAATTAAGCAAAAAGCAGTGTCTATTTATCAAAAAATATTTTTTTTCTGTTTTCTGTCAGCAGTAGAATGTGTTCTGAGTTAAATAAATTACATACATTCTTCTTTTTGTGTCAATTTATTTAATACAAAATAATTTTTCTTGGACACCCTGTATACATTTTTAAGTCGATGTACGGGATCCGAATAAGAGGTCAAAATGTACCCATCTGCTTGCCGGATGAAACATTTTTTTTTATTAAATTTCATACATAGACAAATATTTCTAGCATGGGTTGCCTATCAAAATCGTGTCATAGCTATCCTTAAGGGGGGGCGAGGGGGTTGATATAATATTCCAAACCCATTTTTTTTAAAGTATGGTAGAATTATTTTATTTTTAAGTTAAATAGGCATATTCAGTACATAGTCCAGGGTAATAAGGTTTTTCCCATGACACTCGAGCAGCCAGGGTACTGAAGCGTTTATTCGACAGGTAATACCTATAAGAGCAAATTGAAAGTATTTACAATTAAGTGTCAAAAAATGGCACTTTCCCTTTTTTTTCAAATCAATGGAAAACAGTGAAACTTATGGTTTTTTTAGTACAAACATCTTTGATATTATGGAAAAAGCTTTAAAATGACGTATTACAAAGTTTGATATACTCATTTATTGTTAATGTACTTGCGAAAAAAGGTCGGAATTGCAAAAAAATTAATTTGGCAATATCTATTATAAAAATTAGTGTACAGCTTTGAAATTTTTGTCATTATAAGGGTTCTTTGGTGATTAATATGTGATAAAAATTTCAAAGCGATTCATTCAATTGTTTAAATTTTATTCAAATTGTTTATCCCAAGAGCATTTTTTTTGCAATGTAAGTCAGAAAAGCATGACGTTAGAACCATTCCACAGGTGTCAAATGAAAGAGCATGAGCTATATTTTCAACTTGGTTTAAAAAAAGCGAATAAAAAATGCATTTATTAGTAATAAATAATTATGCAAAAGTATCATAAATCTTTCCTTATAAACTTTTTATTTTGTTATATAAGAAATTATACATATTTATTACAATTTTTTATCAATTATGATATAAATAACATTAATTGGTAGTTGTGCACTTAAAACAGGGTAAAAAAGTTAATATTTTTGGAAAAAGTTATCCAAAAAGTTTATAAGTAAAGATTTACGATACTTTTGCATAATTATTTATTATTAATAAATGAATTTTTATTCGCTTTTTTTAAACCAAGTTGAAGATATAGCTCATGCTCTTCCATTTGACACCTGTGGATTGGTTCTAACGTCATTTTTTTCTGACTTATGTTATTGCAAAAAAAATGCTCTTTGAGATAAACAATTCGAATAAAATTTAAACAATTAGAGGAATCGCTTTGAAATTTTTATCACATATTAAGCACCAAAGAACCCTCATTTGACAAAAATTTAAAACCTGTACACTAATTTTTACAACAATTATTGCGAAAATAATTGTTTTTGCAATTCCGACCTTTTTCGCAATTATATTAACAATAAATGAGTACAGTGGAACCTCGATCATCCGTCTCTCTATTAACCATCACCTCTGTTAACCGTCAGGGTCTATACATAAGTTGTTATATTGACTACATAAGTAAAAATTTAGTCATCAATTCACTTTGTTTGAGCATTGCGATAAGCCAAACGAAATTTGTTGAAATGTACACGTGCAGTTATGCCACCACCGCATTTTTTTATGTAAATAAATTTTTGTTCTTATTCAGGACTCTGGATTAAATTTCAATTTTGATAAATGATACCATGCTTTTAGAGTTCTATTGTTAGAATCGCAAGCCGAAAATAAAAACGCACGGCACAATAATTATTAGATTTGATGATTTTACGTCGATTAAGAAATTCAGCCGTTGCAACATGTGAAGTAACAATAAAACAAACAAAGATTTCGGAATATTTTAAATCAAACTGATTCGACTGTACTAACATAAATCCCTCTAATATTGTCAAATAAAACATACAAATACAATTTGAGAGCTATATGTACTATGAATTTTTTTAATGTTCTGTTAACCGTCTTTTCGATTATCCGTCATACCCTTGGTCCCGTGCCCTGACGGATAATCGAGGTTCCACTGTATATCAAACTTTGTAATATGTCTTTTAAAAGCTTTTTTCACAATCTCAAAGATATTTGTACATACTAAAAAATCATAAGTTTCACCGTTTTCCATTGATTTGAAAAAAAAAAGGAAAAAATGTCATTCTTTGACAGTTAATTGTTTATAAATAAAAATGGCCGCCAGATCCTACGCAGGAAATAGTTACAATTTGTTCCTATAGGTATTACTTGTCGAAAAAACGCTTCAGTACCCTGGCTGCTCGAGTGTCACGAACAGGGTATATTTTTGTCTTATTACCCTGGCCTAACAATTCATAGATTACTCATGAAGAAATTCACGGAAAAAAACTGAAAAATAAGCCAACGGTAGCAAATTTTAAAAAAATAATAAAATAAAAAAAATCTACGGTTTCGCTTTGATTAAAATCTGTCTTCCTCCATCCCCCGATAGTACTATTTCTAGGTCTACCTGTTTTCAAGGAGGCTCTGAGCCAAGGAGGCTTTTAATCAAAACGAAACCGTAGATTTTCTTATTTTATTATTTTATTAATGCCATACTCTGTATAGAGTACACAGACTCGTTTCATATGGGTTCTCTGAACCTCAAAGTGGAATGTTTTCCTAGCGGTGCCTGTTGGTATGGTTATACCTGGGTTAAGCAGAGAACTTGAATCGAGTTGAAATTAGAGGGCGTTCTAACCATACTGCGATATAAATTGTTTTAATTTATATCGAGAATCTACGGCCGTGATGGTAAAAATCTGTCTTCCTCAGAGCCTTCTTGAAAACAGGTAGACCTAGAAATAGTACTATCGGGGGATGGAAGAAGACAGATTTTAATCAAAACGAAACCGTAGATTTTCTCATTTTATTATTTTACTAATGCCATACTCTGTATAGAGTACAGAGTCGTTTCATATGGGTTCTCTGAACCGCAAAGTGGAATGTTTTCCTAGCGGTGCCTGTTGGTATGGTTATACCTGGGTTAAGCAGAGAACTTGAATCGAGTCGAAATTCATTTCTCAAATTTTAAAAAGACGCCTCAAAATATAATGAATTATGCGGTGGACATCAGAACGCATCATTGGATCATGGTAAAAAAAAAATTCAAAAAAATTTTGTTAGCTTATGAGTTTCTCGAGATAATGCTGTCGAGTTTTTTTAATTTTATCTAATTTTGACTTTTTGATATCACTCAGACGTCAAAACAATGAATTTTTTT
The DNA here is from genome assembly GCF_917563875.1 of Diabrotica virgifera virgifera. Lineage (NCBI taxonomy): Eukaryota > Metazoa > Arthropoda > Insecta > Coleoptera > Chrysomelidae > Diabrotica > Diabrotica virgifera. Next base: position 228,333,056 of record NC_065450.1, on the reverse strand, counting down.
GCAAAGAAGGGTGAAAATTAACATATTTATTATTGTTAAACAAAAAATAAGCATACAACAAAAAATATCTCGACAGCGGTACCTCAAGGAATGTCTAAAAAATATATATACAAAATTCCAGGTGGGTCGGTCAAGTAGTTTTTGAGTTACAATGTCTACAGCCTTTGAAAAAAGCAGTTTTGAGAAAAACGCGTTAAAGTATTGTCAACTTTTATTTTCAATTTCTTTTTTGTCTTTCAAATCGTAAAATGATGCACACCGGAAAATCTTTTTGAATCGCGGAGTAATTTACTAATGAAAATGAGAACATATGTTGACCGTTGTTCACTACGTTCAAGCGCGCTGGCACGAACTTGCTGCAAAGCGAATCGAATCTAGGGAAGTAGGGAGATAGTGTTGAATAGCCCTACATTCGACTTGATTTGCAGCAGGTTCGCGCCAGCACGCTTGAACGTAGTGAACAACGGTCAAGATATGTTCTCATTTTCATTAGTAAATTACTCCGCGATTCAAAAAGATATTCCGGTGTGCATCATTTTACGATTTGAAAGACAGAAAAGAAATTGAAAATAAAAGTTGACAATACTTTAAACGCGTTTTCCTCAAAACTCCTTTTTTCAAAGGCTGTAGACATTGTAACTCAAAAACTACTTGACCGACCCACCTGGAATTTTGTATATATATTTTAGACATTCCTTGAGGTACCGCTGTCGAGATATTTTTTGTTGTATGCTTATTTTTTGTTTAACAATAATAAATATGTTAATTTTCACCCTTTTTTGCAAAAAAATTCATTATTTTGACTTCTGAGTGATATCAAAAAGTCAAAATTAGATAAAATTAAAAAAACTCGACAGCATTATCTCGAGAAACTCATAACTAACAAAATTTTTTTTTTAATTTTTTGTTTACCATGATCCAATGATGCGTTCTGATGTCCACCGCAAAATTCATTATATTTTGAGGTGTCTTTTTAAAATTTGAGAAATGAATTTCGACTCGATTCAAGTTCTCTGCTTAACCCATGTATAACCATACCAACAGGCACCGCTAGGAAAACAATCCACTTTGCGGTTCAGAGAATCCATATGAAACGAGTCTGTGTACTCTATACAGAGTATGGCATTAGTAAAATAATAAAATAAGAAAATCTACGGTCTCGTTTTGATTAAAATCTGTCTTCCTCCATCCCCCGATAGTACTATTTCTAGGTCTACCTGTTTTCAAGGAGGTTCTGAGGAAGACAGATTTTTACCATCACGGCCGTAGATTCTCGATATAAATTAAAACAATTTGTATCGCAGGATGGTTAGAACGCCCTCTAACGGGGAATAAGCGAAATGAATTTCGACTCGATTTAAGTTCTCTGCTTAACCCAGTTATAACCATACCAACAGGCACCGCTAGGAAAACATTCCACTCTGGGCTCAGAGCATCCTTGAAAACAGGTAGACCTAGAAATAGTACTATCGGGGGATGGAGGAAGACAGATTTTAATCAAAACGAAACCGTAGATTTTCTTATTTTATTATTTTTTTAAAATTTGCTACCGTTGGCTTATTTTTCAGTATTTTTCCTTGAATTTCTTCATGAGTAATCTATGAATTGTACTGAATATGCCTATTTGTGTGTGTGTGTGTGTTCACAAAGAGGGGATGGCATTAGATGAACTTTTTGCCACAGATATATATGCCTATTTAGTTTAAAAATAAAATAATTCTACCATATTTTCAAAAAAAATGTGCTTGAAATATTGATTTCAACCCCTACGGCCCCCTTAAGGATAGCTATGACACGATTTTGATAGGCAACCCATGCTGGTCGTGTTTGTCTATGTATGAAATTTATTAAAACAAATGTTTCATCTGGCAAGCAGATGGGTACATTTCAACCTCCTATTCGGATCTTAGATTATAAGTGTTAAGTCAAAAATCATTAGAAGGGTTGTCCACAGCGAGTTTGAATTTATGTGTTGCGTGCGATAAGTTAATTAATCCATGCCATTTCTAAATTGATAAGCTTCATTCTTTTTATAAGAGATGTACAGTTTTTTATCTTTTTGAAAAAAGAAAAAACACATCATTTTGTCAGATAATAACGCATTTCATTTTTTTAATCGACCTTTATTATATATTGCCTGTCTGTCAAATGCGTTTGGCGTGTCAACAAGATAACGACAGTCGGATATAGGATATAGCTCACTTTGCGAAAACCATCAATTGTATTCCGTTAATGGCTTCTGCGATGATAACAGCCGTGGCGGAAGGAATTAGAAGAGTGGAACTTTTACCATCGCACGTATATACACAGTCAACGTCGTCGTTTCGACATTTTTGTTAGATAATACCCACATTGCTTACACAAATTTATAGCGGCGATAAAATCTTTCCAGTTGTAGCGAAGCGAAGTGAGAAAAGAATGGATTTTACTTACAAAATACACAATTTTAAAGGTATTATCAACATTAAGGATATATGTGTCCTTAATTGTATAATACGACTCTATGTCTGCATATTTCGAAGAAATATCTTCTTTCCTTAATAGGAGTTTATTTATTCATAGGCCATTCCACGACTTTGACGTTCGGAGACTCTTCCGCGAAGAGGTGGAAAATGAACGAAGTGAAAACAGAAGAAATATTCTTCTTCTTCTTTTTCTTCTTTTATATAGGCAGTACTGCCTGTTTTTCTTCAACGGTACCTTTCATTCTGCCCCTAAGTTGTCATTCCATCTTTTCCTTGGGCGTCCTATACTTCTCCTGCCTAACGGTGACTTGTCCCTGGCTATTCTTACTATCCTTGATTCAGACATCCTGCTTATGTGCTCATTCCACTCTTCTTTTCTGTTCTTTACCCAGGTATTTATATTGTCTACCCCACATATGCGTCTGATTTCCTCACTTCTTACCCTATCCTGTAGTCCTTTTACAGCAATTCTTCCTAAGATCTTCATTTCGTTGTCTTTGTGTTTTGCTTGTATCTGGTCTTGTTTCGGCCGTGTAAGTCATAACTGGCCTAATAACTGACTTATACCGGGTGTCCACTTATATTTTAACTGCCTTATTTTTAAATTGACTGAATTTTTTATATCGCTTTCAAATACGAAAAGAAAAATGGCGGATTTTTGAAAAAAAACGTTGTTGACTTTTTTTAATGGAACACCCAGTATATTTTTTTGTAAATTGAAAGAAAGGTCATTCACCTATCCAGTGACATAAAGTTTTTCAAAATTGGTTGTCAAATCACTGAGTAATTAATTTTTAAAATGAGAGGTGCAACGTGGATATCACATGTGATTTCCGCATTGCATCTCTCATTTTAAAAATTAATTGCTCAGTCATTTGATCACCGATTTTAAAAAAATTTATATCGTTGGATAGGGAAATGATCGTTTTTTCAAGTTTTTGGGGTCAATGACCATTTTTTATGTCGCTTTTAAAAAAAATGGCGGATTTTTGGAAAAAAAACGTTGTTGACTTTTTTTATTAAAACACCCAGTATATTTTTTTTGTAGCTTGAAAAAACGGTCATTTACCTATCCAGCGATATTAAATTTTTTAAAATCGGTTGTCAAATGACTGAGCAAATAATTTTTAAAATGAAAGATGCAATGTGGAAATCACATAACATAATATAATATCATTTTGCTTAGTTATGTTATTTAGGTATGTGATATCCACGTTGCACCGCTCATTTTAATAATTAATTACTCAGTGATTTGACAACCGATTTTGAAAAACTTTATATCGCTGGATAGGTGAATGACCTTTCTTTCAATTTACAAAAAAATATACTGGGTGTTTCATTAAAAAAAAGTCAACAACGTTTTTTTCAAAAATCCGCGATTTTTCTTTTCGTATTTGAAAGCGATATAAAAAATTCAATCCATTCAGACAAAACTTTTACTAAAATAAAACATTTCATCGAAAACCGCATATTTCTATCTTAAGCCGTTTAGAAGTTATAGGCAGTTAAAATGGGGGAAAATATAAGAGGACACCCGGTATATTCGGGCCTTTGTTTCCAATCTTAGGTGATTGTTTTTCCAAATTGTGTCGTTTAGGCATCCGGCCGTTCTACTGGCTTTAATTATTTGGTCTTTGACCTCTTCTTCGATATTGTTGTCGGCTGATAGATTAATTCCCAGATATTTGAAAGTCATTACTTGTTGTATAATTTGATTGTCTAACTCCAATTTGCATCGTATTGGTTCTTTGGCAATTACTAAGCTTTTTGTTTTTTGGGTTGATATTTTCATATTCATTTCTTTCGCGTTAATGTTGTTCTGAAGCTAATTTCTTTCGCGTTAATGTTAAACTCGTACAATAATCTTTGTAGGTCGTCTTCGCACTCTGCTACTAACACGGTATCATCAGCGTAACAGAGTATATTTATCTCTCTATTGCCCATTTTGTACCCTCTTTTTTTCTTCACTTGTTTTATTATTGCATCCAATATTATGTTAAACAGTAGAGGGCTTAGTGAATCTCCTTGCCTGATTCCTGTGTTTGTTTCTATGGGTTCTGTTATTATTCCATTGACTTTCATTTCTATTTTATTTCTTACATATATGTTTTCTATCAGTTTTATGATATCCAGTGGTAAATTTTTCTCATATAGTAGGTGTATCACATCTTTTAATTGGATTCTATCAAACGCTTTCTCTAGATCTATGAAACAGAAAAAGACTGGTTTGTTATATTCTAATGATTTCTGCGCTATTTGCCTTATCACAAAAACTGCATCGTTACATGATCTTCCACTTCTAAATCCTTGTTGTTCATCCGATATATTTATGCATGCCATTATTTTCTCCATAAGTATTTTTGTTGTGAGTTTCAGTATAGTGCTCAGTAAATTTATCCCTCTATAGTTACTGGGGTCTGCCCTATCACCTTTCTTAAATAACGCTATCATTTGAGTGGTTCTCCATTCTTCTGGAATTATTCCTGTATTTATTATTTTACTTATAAGGATATTCAGTTCTTTGTGAAGTCTATCTCCTCCGTATTTTAAAAGTTTATTAGCTATTCCATCCTTCCCAGGAGCTTTTCGATTTTTCATCTTCTTTAAGGCGTTCTTTATATCTTCCTCTTTAATTTCTGTTTTCTCATCCGATTCTAATCCTGGTGTTTCCAGTTCTTTGTGATTAGCTGTTTGATAGAGGTTTTTTAGGTAAGTTGTCCATGTATTTGTATCAATATGTTTTACTTCTATCAATTCCTTCATCTCTGCTCTTTGACCTCTTATCATTTTCCACATTTCCTTTTGCATCCCATAAAAGTCGTGCTCCATCTCTTTTGAAAATGCTTCCCAATGTTCTGTTTTCTTCCTTTTTACTATTGAGTTTAATTCATTTCGTACTCTTTTATATTCTTCATATGTTTGTCTCGTTTTTTGGACTTGTATTCTAGGTAGATTTTCTTTTTTCTTGGCATTTTATTTTTATTTCTTCACAGAACCATGGAGTTCTCCTTTTCTTTCGTACATGTTTACTTATCTTACATTCTCCAAGTGCTTCCGTTGCTGCCATTTTGATATTATCTCTGATCTTCCTCCAACTTTCTTCGATGTCTTCATCCGGTGTAATGTAGTTTTCATTCAGTACTTTTTGCAGTCTTCTCTGATATAGATCTCGTGTTGACAAGTCTCGTAGCTGTTCTACCTTTATTCTTGTCTCACATTCAACAGGGTCTTCTTTCCTGTTTCTTTGTAGCTCTATTCTGATTTTTCCAAGTACTAGGTTGGCGATCGCTTCCAATATTAGCTGCACTTAAACATCGTATGTCTAGTACTTGAGAGTGGTGGATGTTTCTGTTTGTCAATATATAATCAATAACGGATCTGTGTCCTCTTGTATTTTGGAATGTATATTTTTGTTGATCTTTGTGTCTGAAGAACGTAGTGTTTATTCGAAATTAGTTCTGAGAGCAAAAGTTAATAAGTAGTTCTCCATTTTCATTTGTGTTGTCTTCATTGAATCGTTGCTTTATTCCTGGTATAATTATGTTACCGACTCTTGCGTTCATGTCTCCTAAAATGTATATTATCTCATTGGCTGGTATTTCGTCGACTGTTTGTTGAAGCACTTTATAAAAGTGGACTCTATCGACTTCAGGTTTGCTGTTTTCTGGGCTATAAACTCATATAATATTTATTTTTTGCTTCTCTAATTTGATCTTAGTAACTACGATTCTTTCTGATATGTATTGACATTCGTATATGTTATCTGCCCATTTTTTGTGTATCATCAAGGCCACGCCTTCTTTGGCTCTCGTATTTTTTGTTACACCACTATAGATCAAGAAGTATTCCCCAAGCCACATCTGTCCTTTCCCTTTCTCTTTTGTTTCCTGGTTCGCGCATATCTCTATTTTATTTTCTCTCAGTTCCTTTTCTAACTCCTGGTCTCTGTTGTTCAATGATTTTATATTCCATGTCGCAATTCTGAGTATATTTTTCCCTATTCTTTGTCCTGATCCTCGCCGTTTTCGTCATCTGTGTATCCGTCCTGTTCCGAGGCATCCCGTTGGTTCTTTGAGCATTGCTTCATTTTACGATAGGTAGGTTGCTAACCTCGCCTATTAACCCTCCACTTTTATCCGGGCTTGGGACCAGCTGTGATAACTACCAAGCTACTCGATGCACCCGATAGTTATCCCAGGCAGTGTTAGAAGAAATATTGACAGTGGATAACTGGAGAAGAGCAGCCAGATACAGAGATACTTTTGTCGCATTTTTTCATATAGCAAGGTAATAATAACAACAATATAAAAAATATTATCAAGTATAATAATCCATTCTTGTTTCAGTAATACTTTGACTTTCAAGATCCGGCATAATTTCTTTGTATAATAACAATAGTTGAATAGGTATCCAAGGCCAATCTCACCATCTCTTTAACTCTTTCTTGGTATAGTTTGTGAAACCAGACAGACAGCAACGATTTAAAATTCAAAAATTACTATTTAAATTTATTGTGTATGTATCTTAGCATACAATCTAAAATAACCCACAGTGTCTAGCGATGAATGATATAACATGGTCGGTTCTGTAACATCCCGTCGTTGATGGGCAAGAATGGTATGGTGAACTGTCAATGAAGTATTATAACAGGCAGAAATAAAAAAACACGCAAACAGAAAGAAGAGATACTGCAAAAATGTTTGACAGAACAGTTAATCCCCAATTTTTCTGTAGAGTCTGTTTTTGTTAGCGGATATGTTATCTTGGTCGACATAAAAAATACATCTTTATTTGTAAAATTAATGTTAAAACTTTGGGATTTTAAGTTCTTCTATGTCTTTTTCAACATCCTTCTTCTACCTGGTTTTTTTTCTTTTGAGTAATCTCGTGTATGGTATCTTCTGGATATGTCCGAACCATCTCAGTCTTTGTGATTTTATGATCCCTACCATATTCGGTTTTCCATACATCTTCTCTAGTTCTATATTTGGTCTTTTTATCCACATTTCATTCCACAATTTTCCTCCACATATTTTCCTCATGACATTTCTTTCCTACACTTGGAGCATGACTTGTTCGGATTTGTTCATCGTCTATGTTTCACTGGCATATAATGATATAGCTATTATCACTAATACCTCATTCTTGTCTTAGCTGTTCTAGATATGTTCTTACTTCTTGATGAGTTATTTAGAGAAATATACAACGATTACCAGCCATAATTGCTATACTATTTCCATTGTCAGGTGTTCTTTTGATGGTTATGTACGTAGTTTTTGTTTCATTTATTTTAAGCCCGTTCTTTGTGCTTCAGGATCAATTTCCTTGAATGTTTCCATTAGTCGTGTCTTGCTTCTACTAATAATGGCGACATCGTCTGCGTATGCAGTAATTTGTACTGTTTTGGTATTTATATGGCCAGTTATATATTGGTTTTTCTGATGTCTGCCTCAAGAACTAGGTTGAACAGCATGGTTGAAAGTGCATCTCCCTGTCTCACCCCCACGTTGATGTCAAACAGGGGAGACAGTTCTCCATCTACTCTAACTGCGGCTTTCGAACCCTGCAACGTCATTTTTATGAGGTTGATATATTTTTATGGTATACCTAGATTACGGAGGTCTTCCAGCATTTTGTCTCTTTCCATACTATCAAAAGCTTGTTGAAAGTCTATACACATATTATACAGTTCTATGTCGTATTCATAAGCTTTTTCTTGTATCGTTCTTAGTATGAATATGTTGTCTGTAGTGGCTCTATTTGGTTTGAATCCATTTTGATAATTACCAATTATATTTTCGGAGTATTCTGACCATCTTTGTAGATAATGCCAGAAAGGATTTTGTATAGTACGCAATGTAATTATTAGTCTGTAATTCTGGCATTCCCTCTTATCTCATTTTTTATATATTGGCTGTATAAGACCAACTGCCTATTCCTCCGGCATTTGCTCCTTGGTCCGCACCAACTTTATCAGGTAATGGATTCTTCCCCAAAGTTCGGATCCTCCATATTTTAATAATTCTGCCGAAACTCCGTCCGTTCCTGACGCTCTACTGTTTTTTAGTTTCTCTGATATTCTCCTATCATAAATAATTATCTATTTTTTATGATATCTTATCTTTTATTATTTCTTACAAAAAATTAACAACATACATAATAGTCTAGGCGCCAAATAGAGGTCACCGTGTCATTTTCAATTCTGATGGACAAACTCAACGGTTTCTTATGGATTTTTGGCTGCTGATTACGAATTTCGAGGGGGGATTTCGATCCGAGTGGTCAAAAAATTGTTATAAACAATTTAATTGTTTATAAATTGTTTATAATGCTCTGGCTCATAAACTAAAAGAAATAGAAAAAAATATTTCAAATAAAATTTGTTCCTTAATAAAAAATGAAGAAATAACCGTTTACTAAACTTAAATCTGATAATCAGAACTCAAGATATTGTCAAATTAGTGCACAATGCAAATTGCAAATTGCAAAATAAGTATTTTTCGAAGCTTTATCGATCGTAACTCGGCTTCTACGCATACAAATGAGCCTTATAAGGTGTCCTTTTAAAGCTTAATTAAGAGGCTTCCAAACAAAGTTTGTTAAATTATTTGATCTTCATTTGTTTTAAAGTTATACCCGTTTGAAGTTATAATTTTCTCAAAAAAATTGTACATTAATTTGTTTATAAAGGTTTCAAGCAAACTTGAGCTATAAACATTTATACTTTAATTAACAATAATGATAAAACAACTCAAAAGGAATAATTTGAGCTTACGAAAATGTTCGTAAGTTTATTTTTGGCTAAGATGTCGATATTTTAATGGCGCGCTATGAGGCTCAAGATTGGCTTACAGTCAAGTAAGTATGTATTCTTCGACGCTTTATCGATCGTAACTCGGCTTCTACGCAAGCAAATGAGCCAATATGTGATATCCATATAAAAATGGAACGAGTTCTTTTGCAGCATCATCATTGCATATAAAACGAGCATTTATGATGTGGCGGCATACACACAATTGACGGGCCTTGATGATGCTGTAAAAGAACTAGATCCACTTTATATGGATATAATATAGACAATTAGACTCTGAAGCCTCAAAAAGTTTTAGTTTTACTGCCTACAAGAACAGACTTGTACCACCATGTAACTGTTAAAATAAGAAAAAGAACTTATGCAGATATAAAAAAAACTGATATTCCCTGTATATCTCTATGCAGATTTGCAGATGCATGAAAAAAAAAAGTTTGTAAAAATAGTATTAATAAATAATATCAACTTACGTTTTAGTTATACTTCTGAAATATTAGTTTTTAATGTTTTTTTCTCATTTAGTGCAAAAAATAGAAGACAAAGTAAATAGAATGAAAGGTGATACGAGGTACATTATAATGATTTAATTATAAGAATTATATGATAAAATTTTATTAGGATCTTCAAAAATGAAAAATGAAGATAACGTATGTATACATAGAAATTATAATTTGCATCGAGAAGTTAGCGCGTGAACCTTTACGCGGTGAGCCGATCTTGCGCCTCATAGCGCGCGCCATTAAAATATCGACATCTTGGCCAAAAATAAACTTATGAACATTTTCGTAACGTCAAATTGTTCCTTTTGAGTTTTTCTATCATTATTGTTCATTAAAGTATAAACGTTTATAGCTCAAATTTGCTTGAAACCCTTATAAACAAATGAATGTACAATATTTTTAAGAAAATTGTAACTTGAAACGAGTATAACTTTAAAACAAAAGAAGATCAAGTAATTTATCACACTTTGTTTGGAAGCCTGTTAATTAAGCTTTAAAACGACACCTTATAAGACTCATTTGCATGCGCAGAAGCTGAGTTAGATCGATAAAGCTTCGAAAAATACTTATTTTGCAATTTGCAATTTGCATTATGCACTAATTTTACAATATCTTGAGTTCTAATTGTTAGATTTACGTTTAGTAAACGGTGTTTTCTTGGTTTTTTATTTAGGAACAAATTTTATTTAAAACATTTTTTTCAACTCTTTTAGTTTATGAGCCAGAGCCTTATAAACAATTTATAAACAATTAAATTGTTTATAACAATTTTTTTACCACTCGGATCGAAATCCCCCCTCGAAATTCGTAATCAGCAGCCAAAAATCCATAAGAAACCGTTGAGTTTGTCCATCAGAATTGAATATGACACGGTGACCCCTCTGGCGCCTAGACTATAATATTCATTCGCTTTAATTCTCGTCTTTGTTTTTCATTTCGCGAAAAATGATTTAAGTAACACGACCTAAAATAATTATTTCAGCTTGGTGTCGAGTTGACTCATACATAAAATTAATTGACCCTGTGCTTGCTTAATGAAGAGAACTGGTGCCGGCGTCATGAGGTTGAAAGATGTTTACGTTTTCTCAGAATTCCCATGTGTCACAAATATGCATCCAGACTTTTACAGGCTCCCTGCGAAAATATTACTGGAATATTTTTTGAGATTGAAAAAAAGAAACAAAATACAACAAGCATTCCTGAGACACTCACAACAATGGACTCAAAGGTTTTCACCTCCAATTTCGTTGAACCTATATCGATTTTCATGAAAATTGGTGAGTAATTAAAAGATACCCCAAGGAACAAAGGTGACATGATGCCAACTTGCGCTTTTACCCTGGGGGTGGATGCCACCCCTCCTCGGGGGGTGAAAATTATTTTATTAAAAATAATACGATAAGTCGATAGAGGGACAAATTCTAAGCAAAATTTGTTATATAAAGTTATTAAAATAAATCAACACTTTTTGAGTTATCAAAGACCAAAGATTTTATTTTTTCGTAAAAAAATGCATGTTCTAAATCGGTTTTTCACGTATAAATCAAAAACTATAAGCTTTTACAAAAAAGTTAGTATTACTGAAATTGAAGATAATAAAAAATTGGATACACTCCTCACATAAAGAACTAAACTAATGTTAGTTCAAATTGAGTTATTGGCAATTGAATGTGTATTTTTTTCGACGAGTACTCAAATCTAAGTATTCAAGCTTAATTAACGGGAAAACGATGCAATGTATAAAATATTCCTGATAAACATTTGCCAAAGTACTTTGGAATACCTATCAAATGAGCTTCAGAACGAGGTAATAGCGTCAAAATTAAGCAAATTATAATGAAAATAAAAGAACCGTTACGAATTTTTTAGGAAAAAGTGGAAAATAAAACATACGCCATTTCCACAAAAATTAAAATTTATAGTAATCCTTACAAGAACTTCTTTATATTAGCATAAGTAATATTTTCGATAATTTTGACCGGTTTATTTTATAATTTAAAAAAATCATACTTTTTAAAATTATTGTAATTCTCATATTCTTTTGATAATAACTCCAAAAATACTCAATATACGTAAAAAATTATAGTTAACCAAATTTTAGTTTTTTATGTGCCAAATATTTTACCTGTTTTACTATTTCTATAGGGTAAAAAATAACCGAGATAGAAACGTTTAAATCGTAAATTTTGCTGTGGGAACCATGCAACCGGGGTCATTTAACCTTTGATTTTTAAAAAAGTAAGGGGTTTAACAGATTAGGTTTAACGTGCTTAAAGATCACTTGAAATTAACTTTTAAACAGTTTTTAGATGAACCTGATATCGTAAACACAAACGGAGTTATTAAAAAAAAACAATAACATTTTTGGGAAAAATTTTTAAAAGATAAATTTTGAAAAAATTTTGGAGTATAAACTTTAACGCTATCAACATGTTCGGGGCTCATTTAATAGATATTTTTAAGTACTTTGACAAATGTTTAATAAGTTTATGTTATAAAATGCATCAATTTCCCGTTATTCCAGCTTGAATACGAAAAAAATATACATTCAATAACCTATAACTCACTTTTAGTTAACATTAAAAGGTTTTTGTAGTAATGGGTTTATTTAGTTTTTTATTAGCTTCAATTTTGATAATACTAACTTTTTTGTAAAAACTTACACTTTTTGAGTTATTGATGAAAAATTGGTTAAAAACATGCATTTTTCTCAAGAAAAATTAAAATCTTTGATCTTTAATAACTCAAAAAGTTTTGATTTATTTTAATAACTTTAAATAACAAATTTTGTTTGAAATTTGGCCCTCTATCGAATTATGGGGTTATTTTTAATAAAATAATTTTCACCCCCGAGAAGGGGTGGTATCCACCCCCAAGGTAAAAGCGCAAGTTGGCACCTTGTCACCTTTGTTCCTTGAGATATCCTCTAACCACTCACCAATTTTCATGCAAATCGATGGAGGTTCAACGAAATCGGAGGTAATAGCTCATATCACCTTCAGTGACTGCACTATAACAATACCATACGTAAATTACACATACAAAATTAACACAAAAAAAACATTTACTATACTTCATCAGTAATTAAATTTTTCGCAAAATTGAAAAAATATTTAAAGAAAATATTTTAAAAAATTAAAGAAAAATAATTTAAAGCTTTTTGTAACTTTATAATAATATGTACTTGATTTACATGGAAGACGTATATTAGGTAACTATTTTAAAAATTAAATTTTTTTGAATTTTAATTCTTTTGAAATTTGTTAATTATACGATTTTGAAAAAAATTTTGGATAAACAAATTGAATAAAATTTAAACTGTTGTTCTGAAGCTATTTTTTTGTGGCATTTTTATAATCAATTACTTTTAATGGGAAATAAGCCACAATTTTATCAAAAACATGATTTTATTAACGTTTCAAAGACCAAATCGGGTTTCGTTGTCAAAATACAATATTACTACAATATTACTACAATATTACTACAATATTACTACAATATTACTACAATATTACTTCAATATTACTACAATATGATTACATTACAAATATTACTATTGTCCTTTTCATGAGCATTTTTCAGTGCGTAACAAATGATAGGAAAAACGGTAAGTCCGTGTTAATACACATTTATGACATTTATTCTAACATGACATTTTAGTTAAATCTGACAGTTGTCACATTTTATTTTCAATTTGGAATAAAAACAAATCAAATGTGTTTCTTGCATTTATAAAATGGTATTTTCTTTGATTTGTATAGTCTTATAAATTATACAGATTATATTTGTAATATTATTATGTAATTAAAAAAAATATTTTTTTATTATGGCGCCATCTATCGACAACTAGAATAATCACCGAACTAGAATAATTACCAAAATAATCACAGACGTGACTTTTTTTCTGTCATATACAATTTAATGCGTTAGAAAGAAATCGAAAAACTGTGACGCACTGAAAGATGATCATGAGAAAAAAATAGTATTCTTTTTCTCATGATCATCTTTCAGTGCGTCACAGTTTTCCGATTTCTTTCTAACGCATTAAATTGTATGTGACAGAAAAAAGGCACGTCCGTGATTACAGACATTCACAACATTTATTCTAGTTATTCTAGTTGTCGATAGATGGCGCCATAATAAAAAAAATATTTTTTTTAATTAGATAATAATATTACAAATATAATCTGTATAATTTATAAGACTATACAAATCAAAGAAAATACCATTTTATAAATGCAAGAAACACATTTGATTTGTTTTTATTCCAAATTGAAAATAAAATGTGACAACTGTCAGATTTAACTAAAATGTCATGTTAGAATAAATGTCATAAATGTGTATTATCACGGACTTACCCTTTTTCCTATCATTTGTTACGCACTGAAAAATGCTCATGAAAAGGACAATAGTATTTTGCATTTTGACAACGACACCCCATTTGGGCTTCGAAACGTTAATAAAATCATTTTTTTGGTAAAATTGTGGCTTATTTCCCATTAAAAGTAATTGATTATAAAATTTAAACTAATTGACGAATTGTCTTGAAATTTTTTGTGCATGATGCGTACTGGTTGTCTCAACTTTTCGTGCAATATGAAAGTCTTAAGGCTTAAGGTTATTTTCGCAAAAGTTATAGCAAATTTTTTATTTTCGAAATTTTAGTTTTATTTTGAAATTTCTGAAGCAACAAATGATCAGACCAAAATTCAAAAAGTGCCATTTTAAACATTTGCTCATCTACTAAAAGAAGGATACTATAAATAAGATATTTAAATTCCCCTATTTTTACCTGTGGCGATTTAATCGAAAAAAACTGCCATTGTTGACATTTATTTGTTAATAACTAAAATTCTCGTCCGAACTGTGACGGGTATTTTTGTATTTATAACGTATTAGGTATGTAGTACCCAAAAAAACCCATTTGCAACCTGACTGCTCAAGTGTCCCGAACATGGTATATTTTTACCTTATTTCCCTGGCGTAATATATGTACTTATAAAAGGTTTCTGAACTCATAAGTGGAACATAGAGCTTCAGTGAAAACGCTCCACCAAGTTCTTTCTTGCGCTAAGGCCGTCACCTCATTCCAAGACTTTCCTTAACCTCATATCTCGTTCATATTCATGATGGATCTTCTCCAAGTTTGTATAGGGCGACTTCTTTTTTTCCTTGGGGATTCCACTCTAGGGTAGTCTTTGCAATACTGGAGCTATTTTTTCGAAGTACCTGTATGTAACCTTTTTTTTTACTGGCAGGGTCGCCGAGAGGAATGAGCGGGCCTCGGTAAGAAATGAAGAGCGGGCCCCGGCAAAAAGTGAAGAGCGAAAAATTTGTTTAATTTTCACAGAAATAAAATTATCAATAATAATAAGAAACATTTCAAATAAAAATTTTATTAAATTTTGATTATATTTATAATAGTGAAAATATTTTTATAATACAGGTGCTAGAGATTGCATTTGCTGGATCCAGCATCCAGCAATCCAGCTGGATCCAGCGCTATTTTTTACATGCTGGATCCAGCAAGCCGTGCTGGATCCAGCAGCGCGCATCCGCAAACGTGTCAAATTCGAAATAAGTTACTTAATGTCTTCATTAGCCTCTTTATTCAAAGCCACGAGTCAGCAACTTGCCATTATATTGCGCTGGCAGTAGCTCAATATGCTGGAAAGTTTGTATACCTTAAAAGTTTGCATCGATAAACCATTGATATACATTGATTCTGCGATAAAATTCTCTGCTGGCGAGTGGTCAATATAATCAATGATAGACTAAGAGCCGCTATAGGTGAAATTTCTTAATCATTTTAGGCACGACGGGACCCTATAACTTAAATAGTAGAACCTAAAAGAAAACGTTTGAGCACTGTGCCGTCACTTTTCAGTGGCACATGCGTCTACAGTGGCGCATCAAACTTTCCACTTATGGACGGGATACATAAATTAAAAAATACCCTCCCTCAGCACCAGAATTAAATTTTTTTCATTTTTTTAAGTTCTATGTGATTAAGACATAAGATTCATCGTAATTTTAACCCACCACCCCCTTCTCCCTGCCTCCACCAACAAAAACTTTATTTTTCGATTTTATTTTTTTTTTGGTGGGATGAAATCAATTTTAAAATTTCAAAAAATTCACATACATAGTTAAGGCTTTTATAAAACACGTCTATTTTTTATAGACCTGTAGGTTGAGTGTACATAACCTCAAAATATTTTTAAACATTTTTTGCTGGAAAAAAGTATATAACTTTTTTTGGGGATAGGTGCAGATCTAATTTTTTCTTAGTCTTGTGTATTTTATCAAACACTATATTTATAATTTTTTTCAGATTTTTCTGTAACGCCGGTCACCTTCAAAAATCCAAAAAACTGTTTTTAAGGGGGTTTTGGGGGGTTTGAACGTGTTTTTCTGATTTTTAAATATTCTAAAGGACTCAGTTACTTCAAGTTACATATAACCTATAAAAACGAAATTGATTTGATATATTATGAAGTCTATAAAATAGGGAAAATCCCCCAGAACCCCCTAAAAAACAGTTTTTCGGATTTTTGAAGGTGGGAGCCTTACGGAAAAATCTGAAAAAAATTAAAAATATTATGTTTGATAAAACACATAAGATTAAGAAAAAATTAGACCTGCAGCTGTTCCTCAAAAAAAGTTATACGCTTTTTTGAAAAGAAAAATCTCTTTTAATTTTTTGAGGTTATGTATACTCTACCTATGGGTCTATAAAAAATAGGCATGTTTTATAAAAGCCTCAGCTATGCGTGTGAATTTTTTGAAATTTTAAAATTGATTGCATCCCACCAAAAAAAAAACGAAAAATGAAGTTTTTGATGGCGGGGGCAGGGGGAAGGGGGTGGTGGGTTAAAATTACGCTGAATCCTATGTGTTAATCACATAGAACTTAAAAAAATAAAAAAATTTAATTCTGTTAGTAAGGGAGAGTAACTCTTAATTTATTTATCCCGTCCATAAGTGGAAAGTTTGATGCGCCACTGTCGACGCATGTGCCACTGAAAAGTGACGGCACAGCGTTCAAACGTTTTCTTTTAGGTTCTACTATTTAAGTTATAGGGTCTCATCGTGCCTAAAATGATTAAGAAATTTTACCTATAGCGGCTCTTAGTCTATGAGTTAATCGCCACTTTTAACCGGCTGTAGAAGCTCTTTGCAGAATAGAGTCCACTTTGATAACGGCCGACACAACCATGAAATTTGTCTTAGACAAACTAAATAGCCAGGACTTTAGCCTTAATGACGATCTAGCGGAAGCACTACGTAACAGAATTAGGGAACGGCGCTTCTATGAGATTACAGGTAGGTACATTAGTGTATTTACAAAATCCAAAAAAGGGTGTCGAAGACTAAACAATCCTGGTTACTTCTCCATGCCGAAAAAGAATACAATGCGATAAGAGATGAAAAATTTGTTGATTCGTATAAATAAACAAGTAACTGTGGAACCAGTGCAAGAAATAATGGAAGAAGATTGGCTAACTAATCCGGAGCCCGTGAATTTTACTTTGGAAGAAGAACTTGAAATTAAATTGAAACGAGAAAGACAAATAGCCAAAAAAAAACTGGTCCTCTAAAAGATTACGAAAAGATTTTGGAACAGAAAATGGCGGTTTATGAGACCGAAGGAGTGAAAGGCGATCGTTTGTCAATGGTCTATGACTATTTGTAGTCTGGGCTGATTATCGGAGAATAGGCCATTTTTGGGAAAAGTTATTTACCAGCAATTTTATTGCTGGAATCGAATTATAAGATCCTATATATTAATAATATAGGTATGCAAAGTCCTCAGATAGTGTGCTACTTTTTTTATAAACAAAATGGCGCACTAAAATCGTGTTCTTTTCAATTATTGCTCTATAACTCCGAAGATTTTAACTTTACAACAAAAACACCCAAATAAAAATTCACCGTGATTAAATTCTGCATAGAGACGCGTTTTTCCCGATCTGCTCCGACGAAAACTTTCCTCGGAAAATGCGGGTTTTCCCAACAAAATCTTTAATTTTCAAATAAAGTTTTAGATAAGTAATTATCTACCGATAATTAAATAATTTGGTGACTTAAAAGCCTTTTTGGTTTAGATTATAGTTCCAGAAGCTGATGAAAATTAAACGAATATTTTAGCAACAATTCAATTGTTAATTAATAATTTACGGTCGCAATAATATCCAAAATAATTAAGATACACTGATCAAGCTTTGAAATCTTATAAAGATGTGATGCCTATTTAATATTTTGTCGACAAAATATGATTTTTTTATTTTTTTGCATAATCTTTAAATGTTTTAAAAAAATAGTTATAAACAAATTAACATTTCTCAGAAAGTTTTTATTATATTATAATTTTAAAAAATAGCTAAAATGCGCATTTTAAATATCTTTAAAATGAATGCTTTAAAACTTTTTGCAACCATTTGTAAAAAAGTTATGAAACAGCAAAATAAACATACGATTACTACTGTGTTTATAATTTTTTTTAATTCTTTTAAAGCGTAAAAGTGAGTTTAAAGTACAAGCTAATTATTTACAAAAAATTATCGATTATTAGTTTAATGGTTATATTCTAATTAAAGAGTATAAATATATTTTTTTGTAATTTACACGCGCGAAAGTAGAGTAACACAGTAGTGTAGCTAAAATTTTCACTCGGAGCGACGACCGGCCGCGTGATGTACACTTTTAATAAATAACGCATGCTGCGTGTCAGTCGCTTCGAGTGAACATTTTTAGCTCCGACTCTGTATCAGGCCTACGTTTGCGCTAAAAATTACAAAAAAAAAAGTATTTTTAATCTTTGATTAAAATATAACCATTGCACTAATTTTTGACATTCTTTGTGAGTAATTAGGTTGTACCATAGACTCACTTTTAAGCTTTGAAACAATTAAAACAAATTATAAACAACGGAGATTTGGTATATTTACTTTGCTGTTTCATAACTTTTTTGCAAATGGTTGGAAAAATTTTTTAAAGCATTCATTTTCAAGACCTATGAAATACGCATTTTAAGTATTTTTTTAAATTAGAATATAGTAAACAATTTCTGAGAAACGTTAATTTGTTTATAACAATTTTTTTTAAACATTTAAAGATTATGCAAAAAAAATGAAAAATTTATATTTTGTCGACCAAATATTAAATAGGCATCACACCTTTATAATCTTTCTAAGTTTGATCAATGTCTCATGATTATTTTGGTTGTTATTGCGACTGTAAATTGTTAATTAACAATTGAATTGTTGCTAAAATATTCGTTTCATTTTCACCGGCTTCTGAATTTATAATCTATAACAAGAAAGCTTTTATTTCACCAAGCTATATAATTATTGATAAATAATTACTGGCCCAAAAAATTTATTTGAAAATTCGAGATTTTGTTGGGAAAATCCACATTTTCCGAGGAAAATTTTCGTCGGAGCAAATCGGGAAAAACATGCCTCTATGCAGAATTAAATTAGGGTGAATTTTTATTTGAGTGTTTTTGGTGTAAAGTTAAAATCTTCGGAGTTATAGAGCAATAATTGAAAAAAATACGATTTGTCGGCGCCATTTTGTTTATAAAAAAAGTAGCACACTATATGCGGACTTTGCATACCTATATTAATAATATATAGGATCTTATAATTCGATTCCAGCAATAAAATTGCTGGTAAATAACCTTTCTTTGTACTTTACTAATTAGACCAGCGTATTATAACTATTTTTTTTTTCAAAATTTAAAGATTATGCAAAAAAAAGAAAAATTTATATTTTGTCGATAAAATATTAAATAAGCATCTCATCTTTATACTCTTTATAAGTTTGATCAATGTATCATGATTATTTTGGTGATTATTGCGATCGTAATTTGTTAATTAACAAATGAATTGTTGCTAAAATATTCGTTTAATTTTCACCGGCTTCTGGAATTACAATCTATACCAAGAAAGCTTTAATCTCACTAAGTTATTTAATTATTGATTAGTAATTACTTACCTAAAACTTTATTTGAAAATTAGAGTTTTTGTTAGGAAAACCCGCATTTTCCGAGGAAAATTTTCGTCGGAGCAAATCGTGAAAAACATATCTCTATGCAGAATTTAATTGCGGTGAATTTTTATTAAGGTGTTTTGGTTGTAAAGTTAAAATCTTCGGAGTTATAGAGCAATAATTGAAAAAAATACGATTTGTCGGCGCCATTTTGTTTATAAAAAAAGTAGCACACTATCTGCGGACTTTGCATACCTATATTATTAATATATAGGATCTTATAATTCGATTCCAGCAATAAAATTGCTGGTAAATAACTTTTCCATGAATTTTGCTAATTAGCCCAGAGTATTGATGACTTTAAAACCGACCAAAACAGAGGCCGGAAGGGCTTTCTCCGCAACCGGTTATATGTGCAGTTCTGTGCGAAGTAGGTAAGGCCTATGTTTTTAAGGTATCACTTTCAAAAAACTAAATAATTAATGTTTCTGTTGTTTAGAAATTTAGCATACAGACAAAAAAAAAACATTAAAATCGTGTTTTTATTTTGATTCCACATTTTGCTGGATCCAGCTGGATTTAGGCCAATCTTGCAAAAATCCAGCTGGATTGAAAATGCTGCTGGATTGCAATCCTTAACAGGTGCTTTACGAGTTTTCTAATTTCTTATACGAATAAAATTTCTTATACAATCAATGACAATGTCAAATATTTCACAGCTAAATATTGCGTCGGGCTCAAAATTATTCGGTCGCGTCACTACTAGGCCCAGGTAAATCATCAAAAAATCTCGCAGGCTTCTTGCGCCGTTTTTCTTTATTTGATGTAAATTCTGGATTTATTCCATAAGAAATGAAGAGCGGGCCCAGGCCCGCGTAAAATTTTCCACATTTTCAATCTGCATGTTGTTAATAGTAAATAGTAGCCAGAGGCGGCTCTAGCCCATGTAGCGCCCGTGTGCAGTTGATGCCCTGGCGCCCTTTTAGTCCTTGGGCCCACATATAAAATTATGACCACACCGTCGAAACTTTTTGTACTTGTTATTTGGGTGGAGTCGGCAAATTTGGAGCTTGGCGCATTATGGTAGTGGAGCGTTTGTCTGTCAAGCTGTCACTAGGTTATCAATTTTATGCAAGAAAAAAATGTGTAACCACATTGGTCATTTTATTTTAATCAATGGTTTTTATCATATAAACAGCGAAAACAATTTTGCCGGACAAAAATATTGGGCCATATATGACGCGTCGGACACGCTAAATTAAATATGTCAATTTATGAAAATAATAAATTTATTATCACATGACTAACTTTAACACAATGTAACAAACACAATCCAAAAATAATGGGTCCAAAATTTTCAAAAAATTTTCCGAAATTTTCCCTCTTGTCGGAATTTTTTTTTGAAAATTAGAGAAAAGAAACTACAGAACGATGTTCGTCATTGTTCAAGGAGTATGTACACAAATTTTCAGATCAAAATTTTTCCAAAATTTTCCCTCTTGTCGGAAAATCTTTTGGAAAATTTTGTGTACAACTCTATGTCACGCTCTTTTAAATGTTGTACTTAGTGTGTGTACCAATTTTCAGCTAAATCGATTCAAAATTAACCGAGAAAAACTTTTAAAATTTTTTTTGACAATGCCTCCTCTTAAGGGCGTTGATAACCTAAAAGAATTAAGTTTTCTGTTCGTTTGCATAACATTTTTGTCACACAATTACATTTTTAGTTTAAGAATATAATTACTTGTAATCTACTTCTTTTGTCGGAAAAATGGTTGTGAAGATACGGGATGCAAGAATCTAGCATAGTTTAAAATTATAGTTTACTAATAAAAATTAAACTTTTTGTCCGACTGTCGATTTGCTCCAATATTTTTGTCGGACACTTAGATTTTTGAGTTAGAATATAATTACTTATAACCTCCTATTTTTGTCGGAAAAATGGTTGTAAATAAAAAATTCCACGAAATTGACATCTTCGGCGCATCCGACTGCGCATAAGCCCCGTGAAAATTGTCCGACAAGGTATTGTAAAAATGTTTTATGGTGGATTCTGTTAAAAATAGCCATGTGGTAATAAATTTATTATTTTCATAAATTTTACATATTTAGCGTGTATGACGCCTCATATGGCCCAATATTTTTGTCCGACAAAATTGTTTTCGCTGTTTATATGATAAAAACCATTGATTAAAATAAAATGACCAATGTGGTTATAAATTTTTTTCTTGCATAAAATTGACAACTTCGTGGCAGCTTGACAGACAAACGCTCCACTACCATAATGCGCCAAGCTCCAAATTTGTCCGACCCCACCCAAATAACAAGTACAAACAATTTCGACGGTGTAGGCATAAATAATAATTTTATATGTGGGCCCGAGGACTATTTGGTAGACGCGCAGTCAAAATGGAATAGTCGAATAGGTACCTACCTATTATTAGTACATAGGGTACAGAGAGTGTTATGTACGCTTATAATGTACACAAAAATCCAGATGCAAATAGTGCAATATAAATTATGTAGGGAGACAGCGTCAGAAGAACCTACTCGAATCTAATCTACTTGAACTACGTATTTTCAAGTATTACAAAAAAACCATCAACAAGTTGTTAATATGGATAATTTTTGAGAAGCTCTGACTCTGCTGAAAGTCGCAATAATTGTGGTAGTAATAAAAGAAAATCTTCCTTTTAAATAATTTTAATCAAAGGAAAAGCCGCTTTACTCTATATTTACATGTTAACTTAAATATAATACATAATCCATTCCGTCAACGCTTATTTCGCAAAATTACCCCGCGGCACGTGTACAAACGCCTTTGAAAATGCCCGGCAAGTCCCAAGCAATTTGACCTTTATAGGTTCCACAACCTATTTCGAAATCATTGTCGATATGTCTTCAAATGAATCAAAAGATTGTCCATTGGAGCGTTGGACGGACAGATGGGCGGGCGGCAATCTATAAATCGCGCCTAATTGCCAATGTAATTTTTCATTCATCGTTTTAAAGCCTATTTTATCTTGAAACAAAGTAAAGGACCCGCTCTTTGGCGCTCGGCGCCCCCAACATGCCGGCGCCCGTGTGCACCGCACACCCTGCATAATAGGTAAAGCCGCCTCTGATAGTAGCAGTCAGCAAAATATTTATTATTAGATCTCCTTTATTGTAAAAGATTCCAAAATTAATATCAATAATAAGACTTAATTTATCCAACCCAGCTGTATTAATATGTACACTTGTTTTTCATCATAGGCAATAAAAACCTTAAAATTTTCCATAATAGACCTAACATTTACAACTGCGAATGTGAATAGAAGAAAACAATTAATTAATATCAAAATATTTGATAAACCGAAGCGAAGGTCATCAGCGAGTAAATTTATATTAATTGAAAAAACTTTCAAGACGTGTTTGTGCAATTGGATCACGCCTGATTTAATTCGACGAGAGCAATACCTTGATTATTACTCAAAATAGTATGTAATTCAATGATTCAGTCTACTTCCTACTTAATAATAAAATAAGTACTAGCGCAAACATATTGATGATGATTATTTGGTCTTACACCGCGTGGAGTGTATGATTCAACCAAATTATTGTGTTGTTGTTATAGTACGATATGTACAAAATAACTTATAAATTAGTCGAATAATTGGCAATGGAATTTTTCGTTGTGTAACAGATGTTTAACAGCAAGATTCGGGTACTACATACGTGTAACGAACTTAACTTAGTAATTGAAGACATTGTTCTAGAATTAGCCGTATACCTACTTAGACCAGGGCGCATCTGTAAAAATATTAGTACATTTGGACGTTGAGAGGTGACTTATATTTTTTTGCAGAAATTGCTTGAAAATAAATCAAATAATAATATTTGAGTTATCCTCCCTCTCAAAAAGGTCCGGAACATTGTTTAAATAATCAAAATGTCAAAAAATTAAGGAAAAATTCGATTTTTTTCTTGGTTTTTTGATTATAACTTTAAAAGTATTCATTTCCGAGAAAAGTTGTACTGAGATAAAAGTTGCGTAATTAAATTTCCTACAATATAAAATTGGCTAAAAATTTAAGAAATAGTCACCCTTGTTGGAAAATAGCAAAAATTGTGAAAAAAACATACAAAAACAAGTATTCGCATTTTACGTTTTTCAACCATTTATGCTACACTTAGGACCTTCATATTTCACCCTGAAAAATTTTATGATACATTAAAACAATATTGTAAATTTCATTAAGATCGGTTCGATAGATTTTGCAAAATAAATTTTGCAATCCAGCTTTCGTAAAAAAAATTCATTTTTTCAAAATGTTACAGGACTGAAAATAAAGCAGATAGCAAGTTGAAAATTTTTTTGCATATAGAAGTGTACTGTACCTGTCATTTGCAATTTCGCAAAATTAAAATCGCTTAACACCACGGCGTCAGGAATTTTTTTAAATAAACATTAATTATTGGTGCTACGCGCAGGACAGCGGATGGGTTGCTCTGATTGGGCATTCCAATGACCTTTGATAATATTTGATAAATTTTAATTTTTATGACATTTCGATATAAATAAATAAATTTGTTTATTGCAAAATAAAAACACATACTCTATCCTTTGAAATAACACTTTTATTAGCAAAAACTTTCTTTGTTCATATATTTTAATTTAAATAATAAAAGTTTATTATTTTTAAACATATGCAATTGTTTAAACAATATTTCACAAACAATAATAAAATTAGTTTGATTTTTGTGGAATTAAAAAATTAAAATACAACAAAATATAAAGTAAGAAAATAATATATTAGATAAACTAAAAAGGGGTAGTTCCCTGGATTGGCTGTATACCTTATAGTTAAACAAACTAGAACATGAAGTAAAAACCACTTCTATGTAAAAGGTATATTTACTAAAAATTTTTTTAGAATCCCAATGGATTCAATAAAATGAGTTCATCAGAACGTTTTCAAACCTATCGGTCCATCATCAGTGAATTTGAATACTTGCAAAATAGCCCCAGAACCAAACAATGGTTGTGATTATAAATAAATCTACATTATGTTGAAATAAATTTAAAATGGCTAAACGCCGATGTTCAGGGATTAAACCTCTGGGAACATGGTGAAACTCTACCCGAGGACCCAATCAACCATCTTCGGTCAACGATGACTACTAAGTGATGTAGGTGTGTGTGAAGGTCAACGATGACTCTTAGTAGTCATCGTTGACCGAAGATGGTTGATTGGGTCCTCGGGTAGAGTTTCACCATGTTCCCAGAGGTTTAATCCCTGAACATCGGCGTTTAGCCATTTTAAATTTATTTCAACATAATGTAGATTTATTTATAATCACAACCATTGTTTGGTTCTGGGGCTATTTTGCAAGTTTTCAAATTCACTGATGATGGACCGATAGGTTTGAAAACGTTCTGATGAACTCATTTTATTGAATCCATTGGGATTCTAAAAAAATTTTTAGTAAATATACCTTTTACATAGAAGTGGTTTTTACTTCATGTTCCAGTTTGTATATTAGATAAAGATTGGAAGAAATTTTGGTGGAAATCAACCTGTGTGAATCGAACACCGCTGTCCTGCGCAGCACCAAAAATTATTGTTTATTTCAAAAATTTTCTGACGCCGTGGTAATTAAGTAATCGATTTTAATTTTGATAATTGCAAATGAAAGGTACAGTACACTTCCATAAGCAAGCCTTTATTTTCAGTCCTGTAACATTTTGAATAAATGAATTTTTTTTGCGAAAGCTGTGTTGCAAAATTTATTTTGCAAAATCTATTGAACCGATCTTAATGAAATTTACAGTATTGTTTTACTGTATCATAAAGTTTTTCTGGGTAAAATATGAAGGTCCTAAGTGTAGCATAAATGGTTGAAAAACGTAAAATACGAATACTTGTTTTTGTATGTTTTTTTCGCAATTATTGCTATATTGCAACTAGGGTTACTATTTTTAAATTTGTAACCAATTCTATATTGTAGTAAATTGAATTACGCAACTTTTATGTCAGTACAACTTTTCTCGGAAATGAATACTTTTAAAGTTATAATCAAAAAACAAAGAAAAAAATCTAATTTTTCCTTCAATTCTTGACATTTTGATTATTTAAACAATGTTCCGGACCTTTTTGAGAGGGAGGATAACTCAAATATTATTATTAGATTTATTTTCAAGCAATTTCTGCAAAAAAATTTGAGTCACCTCTCAACGTCCATCTCAAAACAGATCCGCCCTGGACTAACTAGTTTGTCAACAAGTTATGCGGTTCGATAAGAAATACACAATATTATGGTTTCAAATACACTTTATAATTTTGTATATTATGTTACACTCAAACTCCGAATTCGGACAATGTCCGAAATTTTTACTCACTTCGCGCTGTGGACAACGTGAATTACCCACGTCGCGGAGTGAGCATTTTATTCGGACATTGGCCGAAACGAAATAGCCAGAACGCGTTGTGAGTAAACGAAAATACTCAATTGCCGAAATAAACACGTTCACCGGAGATTGAACAAAACCATAATACCCATACCCCGATGTGGGTAATCTATTTGACCCATATCGGGTTGTGGGTATTTGTAATTTGCGCAAACGCCGAAAAGCCTCCAAACACAACCATACCCTACACTAATTCAAGGCGAGTGAAATTATGTCAAAGTGTCACTCGGGAAAAATTCAATAATTTTAGAGCTCTTGTGCAATTACTACTGAAAATTTGATTTGATTTTACTTGTTATTATGGAATTGGTGTTGGGTATTGTTAGTGTTTGGAGGCTTTTCGGCGTTTTCGCAAATTACAAAATACCCACAACCCGACGTGGGTAAAATAGATTACCCATGTCGGGTTATGTATGGGTATTATGGATTTGCTCAATCTCCGGTGAACGTGTTTATTTCGGCAATTGAGTACTTTCGTTTACCCACAACGCGTTCTGGGTATTTAGCTTCGGCCAATGTCCGCGACGTGGGTAATCCACGTTGTCCACATCGCGAAGTGAGTAAAAATTTCGGACATTGTCCGAATTCGGAATTTGAGCGTAACATATACATTAAATTTACAATCAAGATGCAGTAGAAATAAACAAACCAAGACACGTTAAATGCTACTAGGACCACTCCCGAATCATAATTTACAATGTATAAACTTTGGAAATTATGATTTAGGATTTACAATGAATATACATTGTAAATTATGATTCGGGAGTGCTCCTAGTAGCATTTAACGTGTCTTGGTTTGTTTATTTCTAATGCATCTTCATTGTAAATTTAGTATAGTCTCCCTGAACATCAATACACTTGTTCTAACGAGATTCCAATTTATAAATTCCATCCCTCAAGTGAGAATCTGAAGGTCTGAACACTTTCCACGCAGGGCCGTGCCTACTATGATGCGGTGAGGCAGTCGCATCAGGCGGCATAACAAGGAGGGCGGGCATAATCAGTAAAATTAAAATACAAAATGAACCATTCAATAATAAAAAATATATTATATAGGGCCAAATGTCAGCCGAAAGTATATGTATATTACATACATACAAGGCTTATCTTTTTCTATAAGTTCTATGTTATTCTGACATTGAAGTACACGATTTATGTATTTATGTTTTTACAGCAATATTTTGTCTAAGCGAAAAAATAAAAAGTTAGACAATCTGGCTAAAATGAAAATTACTCCAAATGAAATTATTGCAGAAAATCTTGATATAAGTTGATATCTTGATACAAGTTGATCACGAAAAGTCTGAGGATGAGCTCTTAACAGTGGAAGATAAATTTAAAAGAATTTTTTTTATCTGTATTTTAGACATTTGTCGTTAATGCTTTGATTGATCGATGTTCGCTTATATTATAGAAACTCTAAAAATTTAAAAATTTTATAAATATGATAATTTTAAATTGAGGAAACTAGATGATAAAATACTAGAAAAATATTGTATGAATCTTTATTCAATAGAAAAAGAATCGGATATAGAGGCAAATGATCTTCTATACTGATAACTGAATATAGATTCAAGATGCAGTGGAAATAAACAAACCAAAACACGTTGCACAAATGCTATTAGGAGCACTCCCGAATCATAATTTACAATGTATATACATTGTAAATTATGATTCGGGAGTACTCCTATATTATGGTATAGTTAGACCCAAACCCAGACATCCAAAGTGAAAGTTATCCTCCAACACCAAATTGTTCTATATGGTCCACATAATGTTCAGAAAAAAGCCACACCATTTTGAGCGTCGGGTTTTGGGGGGAGAGGGGGGAGAAATCAGCAAATTCGTAGTTTTTTACGTTTTTCGTCAATATTTCTAAAACTAAGCGGTTTAGCATGAACAACCCTCTACACAAAATTGTTCTACATTAAATTTGAAATAAAAAAGGCCCTATGCATAACCCTTCTAAAATTAACGGTTCCAAAGTTACGGAGGTAGTATAGTATAATTGGTCCAAAAAAAGGCCTAACCCAGAAATCCATAGTAAAAGTTTTCCTTCAACACCAAATTGTTCTATATGGTCCACGTCCACATATTGTTCAGTAAAAAGTTACACCATTTTGAGCGTCCGGTTTGGGGGGAGATGGGGGAGAAGTCGGTAAATTAGTAGTTTTTTTAAGTTTTTCGTCAATATTTCTAAAACTATGCTTTAGCGTAAGGAATGTTCTATAGAAAAATGTTCTACATAAAATTTAAAACAAAAAAGGTTCTACATAATTGTTATAAAATCAACGGTTCCAGAGTTACGGAGGGTGAAAAAGGGAGGTTTTCGATACTTTTTATATCTACCGATTTCTCCCCCCTCTCCCCCCCCCCAAACCCGACGCTCAAAATGGTGTGACTTTTTTCTGAACATTATGTGGACCATATAGAACAATTTGGTGTTGGAGGATAACTTTCACTTTGGATGTCTGGGTTTTTGGTATAGTTATATCATAAATATTTCCCAAAAAATATAAAAAGTATCGAAAACCTCGATTTTTCACCCTCCGTAACTCTGGAACCGTTGATTTTATAACAATTATGTATACAACATTTTTTGTTTTAAATTTCATATAGAACATTTTTGTGTATAACATTGTTTACGCTAAAGCATAGTTTTAGAAATATTGACGAAAAACTTCAAAAAAACTACTAATTTACCGGCTTCTCTCCCATCTCCCTCCCAAACCGGACGCTCAAAATGGTGTAACTTTTTACTGAACAATATGTGGACCATATAGAACATTTTAATGTTGGAGGAAAACTTTTACTTTGGATGTTTGGGTTAGGCCTTTTTTGGACCAGCTATACTATACTACCTCCGTAACTTTGGAACCATTCATTTTAGAAAGATTATGCATAGGGCCATTTTTATTTCAAATTTAATGTAGAACAACTTTGTATAGAGGGTTGTTCATGCTAAACCGCATAGTTTTAGAAATATTGGCGAAAAACTTAAAAAACTACGAATTTACCGATTTCTCCCCCCTCTCCCCCCGCCCCCCCAAACCCGACGCTCAAAATGGTGTGACTTTTTTCTGGACATTGTGTGGACCATATAGAACAATTTGGTGTTGAAGGATAACTTTCACTTTGGATGTCTGGGTTATGCTATCTTTTGGATCAACTATACTATACTACTAGTAGCATTTAACATGTCTTGGTTTGTTTATTTCTACTGCATCTTGATTGTAAATTTAGTATAGAAGTTTAGTATATTTATGCAATGCATAGATACAAATGTACTGCTCGAATTTGAAAATAGATAATAAAATATCTAACAATAGCACGGGCAAAATACGTAAGCGTGAGCCACGTTCGTTATTCACTAGTAATGTCAACCCGCCTTTATTGTGCCAAAATAACCTAATTTCTTTATACCTAAATGTAGTTGTAGGTATCACTAAGAATTTTATTAACAACACTTCCTGTCTCGGTAGATAGTGGGGAAAGAAGTTTTTCAAAATAAAAAATTATTAAAAACTATTTACGAAGCTCCATAAAACAAACAGAACTAAACAATTTATAAGCACTATGTAAGTAGACTCTATAGACTATAGACTCTATAGCACTCATTGCAAGAGAGTCCTCACTAGCTGCTTTAGACTACACCAATCTGATTGATGAGTTTGCCAAAATTAAAGTCAAAAGGGTAAAATTGTAAATTTTGTAAATTTGTTATTTAATGCATATTATTTAATATATAATACATATTTAATTTATTTAATTTAAAGTATATTTTGTTTTTAAAATCAAATTTTCGCTCATTTTGTGTAGTTTTATTTAGTAAAAATAAAAGTTAAGTTTCCATAATATTTAACGCCGTAGGAGCAACATTTCGAATCCGATGCTTTTTAAATGCATTAATTTTGTAATTATGAGAAAACTAATAAGTATTTTTGAAAAATTTAAAAGCAGAATAAAAAATTACATTATAACCGAGGGCCGAAAGTACCTTAGAATAAACAAAAAGTTTCTTTTAAATGAGATATTTGAAATTAAAAATCACACCAAATTTTCTCTTTTTTTTTCACCCCTGTAACTTACTACAATAAACACTTTATAGAAGTCTTCAGGGACTTTCGGCCTTCGGTAATAACGTAATCTTTCATTCTGCGTTTAAATTTTTCAAAAATACTTATTGGTTTTCTCAGGATTCGAAAAAAATAAATGCATTTAAAAAGCATTGGATTCACTTCCAAGACTTGCATCATATTGAAAATATGTGCCGCACGGCTCTGTTTCCACGCATGATTTTTTTAGATAATGAAAGAGATAGAAGTCGTGAGGGGCCAAATCTGATGAATACGGTGGATATTCTAACAATTTGAACTTTCATTCATGGATTTTAGCCATTGTTAAAATGCTCATATTATGGCACATTGCATTGTAATGATGAAAAAGGATTTTTTCTTCTGCAACCCCGGTCTTTTTTCACGAATTATTCAGTTAAGCTGGCTTAAAAGCTTACAATAATATGCAGAATTTATTGTGTTACCAGTTTGCAAGTAATCCACAAACAAAATTCCTCTCGCATCTCAAAAAATTGATGCTAACACCCTCTTGGCCTATTTCTGGATACTAATTTGTTTCGGAGCCGAATAAACTTGTTTTGATTCAGGATCATGGTGATATTGGTAATAGACCCAAGTATCATCCATAGAGATGAATCGGCACACTATAATATATGGCTTGTAAACAAAGAATGAATTCATTGATTGAAATGAAACTTCACACACGAACGAAACTTTCACAAAAAATACGAACGAACCGCATAACTTATTGAACAGTCTAGTATTAAGAATACATTCAAAATTGATTAAAATATCATCTTCCATAGTTAAAACAGGCACAACTAGAACTATATAGTAACATTAATAACCAACCACATTCGATGGTCAAACAGCATTATAACTTATCATTTTCAATTTGAAGAGCAAACGGTTGAAAATTACAACTTCCTTGGTAGTCTCGCTTCAAAGACAAGCAGTAACCGTCTTGTAATTTCTTCCTCCCTTTGCGCCTCATTATACCTGTCTTGTTCAAGTTTTGAAGACAAGATATGGTCAGCAGCATCTAAAGCAGGTTTTTCAAAGTCAAATATCAAAAACACAATGAAAAAGTCTGCAAGAGTTTGAAGCCGATATTAAAATGCCGATATTAAAATGCCATTGCATTTGGCATACCCTCAGGCAGCTAAAGATTTTTTGGAATAAATTGGTATATTATTCATAGACAGGGCCCCCGCTACCATATGTGCAAAGTGTGCAATGCACACGGGCGCCGTCCTTTAGGGGCGCCAAAACCGAGGATCAAAAAGTGCAAAAATATTTACAAAAAAATAAAAAAGCAAAAATTAATTTTAAAATAAAAGTTGAGAAATTAAAAGTTCAGTTTTATTTTGTTTAGATCATTTGGATGAGATTTTTGGTCTTTCTATAAACATAAAATAAAAAATCCCGCGATAAAAATAACAAACACCCAACTGTAGATAAGAAATACGCTGAAATATGCGCTGATTTCGTGGAAAAATTCCAAACACATTGGTTGAGCAATAGTGTGTGGGCGGTAATTCTATCTCTTCGATAAGCGAACGATTCTGCGGCGCTCAAATGATGATTCGAGAATATTTGAAAATCGCATACCTATCAAATAACTAATTAGACCAGACTGTATCGTCGCCCCCTTTGCGAAATTATTCCGATTAGATTTTTTGCACAAACTAACTCAAAAAGAGGTCCTTATAACAAATTCACAGGGTGCCAAGCGGTCCCGTGGACGAAAAATTGGTTAAACATTTTCTTCTTCTAAAACAGGTCTCTTGTCATTTTTCACTCAAATTGATTGTTGTCGAGTTATATGTAATTTAATATTTAAAAAATGCGAAAATGACCATTTTTAAGGCTTAATAACTCGATTAAACATTATTATTATGAATGTCAAAAAGCTACCAAATCAAAGTTTAAAACCCCTCCTTCAACATTCTGAAGAAATTTTTGTCATTATTTTATTACAAAGCTGTTGTTATTAATTATTAACAATTAGCGCTATAGTCCAGGATGTATCGTTGCCCACGTTAGCAAAATTATTTCGATTAGATTTCTTTGCAAAAACTTACTCAAAAAAGGTCCTATAACAAATCCACAGGGTTCCAGGCGGTACCTTGGTCGAAAAATTGTTTTAAACAATTTTTTTTGTACAAATTCACAAAAATAATTATTTTTTTACTTCGAACAATTTTTTTTAGATAATTTGGGTCATTTTGAGCAAAAAAGGTATCTTGTGATTTTTCTCTAGAATAGATTGTTGTTGAGTTATATGGCCATTTTCGCATTTTTGAAATCTTAAATCGCGTATTATAATAACTCGACAACAATCCATTTTAGAAAAAAATGACAAGGGTTCTTTTTTACTCAGAATGACCCAAGTTATCAAAAAAAAATTGTTCGAAATAAATTGTTTTTTTTGGGATTTGTTTAAAAAAATGGTTAAATAATTTTTCAACCACGACACCGACTGGCACCCTGTGGATTGAAACTAGGACAAATAATCCCGGAAAAAAATCCCCACAAATTATCCCTGGACAAAAAATCCCCAGACAAAAAAATCCCCGGACAAAAAATCCCGGACAAATAATCCCTAAAAATATTTTTGGACAAAATATCCCCACAAAAAATCCCGGACAAAATATCCCCAAGAAATATTTGCTGCCGAATAGTTCTCTAAAAGTTTTCCCGTGAATGCAATCGGTATAGGTAGATAGCAATCGCCATGAAACCGCTTTTCGCTACGAAAATAATGAATAGCAATTAATATTAAGCATGAATTGTAATTTCGATTAAGTACCAAATTTCGAATTCCAATTCAATGTCGAAAACTTCAAATTTTACGTGACAAAAAAGTGTGAGTTTTTTCAAAAATCGTGGGAGAGAATGATATGGGGAATGAGCTAAGGCTGTGGGAATCATGTAATTATTGGCTTAAATCTTTTGCTCACTCTGTTTTGAATAAGTATGTCCAGTACATTGCGTATTCGTAATGATAACTGCTGGTCTTGACAACGATAATCTTGATTGTAATCCAAAAAACCTGTTCTTTTTTGTATATTTAGCGTCAAAAATATTTAGTCATCATCATCATCAATGTCGTTATAACTCTTCCAGAGTCTTTGCCGCGTTTATTATTGCCTTCCATGTTTGTCGGTCCTGTGCCACTATTTCTCATTGTCTCACTCCCATTTTCTCCAAATCTCCTCTGACTGCATCTTTCCACCTTTTTCTAGGCCGCCCTACAGACTACAGACCTTCTCCCATCTGGCCTCTCCCCGAGTAGCTATGTCTGGTTTGATTTTTGGATAAATTTTTGGCACGGCATATTCTAAGGCCACATTAAACAACAATGCTGACAGCGGATCTCCCTATCTCAGTCCAGAATTTACGCAGAAACCGTTTGATATTTCTCCCACTATTCTAACTTGTACAAAGGAGTTACATACACGCATTTGCGTTACCGCAGTTAGTTTCTTCTGTACGCCCAACTCGGCCATTTTGGTCGAGCTGGGTGTACGTAAAAATTGTATTCCATGTAGTGTTGGACGATTAATGTAAAATTTGAATATTTCGGCATGGAATTGGAATTCGAAATTTGGTAAAATTTCGGGAAAACTTTTAGAGAATTATCCGGCAACAAATAATTCGTGGGGATTTTTTGTGGGGATATTTTGTCCAAAAAAAATTGTGGGGAATATTTGTCCGGAATTTTTTGTGGGAATTTTTTGTCCGGAGATTATTTGTCCGGGAATTTTTTGTCCAGGGATAATTTGTGGGGATTTTTTGTCCGGGATTATTGGTCCGGGGATTATTTTTCCGGACCCCAAAAAAATAAATAAAAAAACATTATCAAAATACCTATGCCTCTAAAATGGCAAGGGGCGCCAAAATCTTTTTTGCACACAGGCGCCAGTAGTTCTTACGGGGGCCCTGTTCATAGATGGACTATGGGATGTTAAAATGCAACAAGCTCTCCGATTACAACATAACAAAACGCTAAATGGAGCACTAATCTGAGCGCAGGGGTATAAAGCAGCGAAAAGCATTTATTTCCAGATCTCGCCTAAAATTAAAAGAAATAAGATTTCGAGAAAATGAGGAAGTCACTACCGCAGGTAATCAACAACCTATTGTATCTTAAATTTTAAGTATACTGCAAAATCCTTTTGCATTATTACCTTGGGGCGTTTGACTTTGTACCTACCTAAATATTGACAAATAACAAACAAACTGATAGGTACAAATAAACAAATACTGTCTATCTAGAAAAAAATTGCACACCTTAGTAAAGATCCGACCTGGACTTTGTAACAGTACAAGTAACGAATTCCTTTTTAGTTCAAGCAGCATAAAAATCGTTTAATGCGCGTCTCATTGTCACCCGCTGCTTTGTTTTGCGACGCGTTTCCTCATTTTCAAGGGCTTGCAGTTCTTCGGTGAGTCAGATTTCAGATTATGTGTTTCAGTTTACAAACTGAGGATACCGCAGATTTTAAACAATACATACTTGTAATAATAAAATGTGTAATTATTGTTCTAGTTCAAACTGCGACTCGTTTGTTTTCCGGGTGGGATAAAAGATCGCCAGATTCCGCAAGCTTTTGTTTAGTAAATCAGGCCAACCTTGAGGATTTAATGTACGATATTATATTTTTACTAGATTATTTTTTATAGTATCATATTTTATCTTGTTCAACATCGTACTCGAGAAAATAATGAGGGACACAACAGTCAATACTCGAGGAACAATCATTAATAAAAGCGTGCAAATACTAGCATTTGCAGATGATGTTGACATAATCGCAAGATCAAGAAGAGAAATGATAGAGGCATTCAATCAAATAGAACGAGCTGCACAAAATAGTGGCCTTAAAATCAACCAGAACAAAACAAAATATATGCAGGTAAGTAAAAACACAGAAATAAGGCAGCCACAAAATATCATATAGCAATAGGAGAATACAACATTGAGGGGGTAAAAAACTTTACATACTTGGGATGCCTAGTCACGGCTGATAATAACGTAGCGGAGGAAGTGAAGAGGCGAATATTTATTGCCAATAAAAGTTACCATGGCTTAATTCGGCCACTAAGATCAGATAACGTCGCAAGAAAAACAAAATGCCAAATATACAAAACCTTAATAAGACCGGTACTCACATACGGCTCAGAAACCTGGACACTCACTAAAAGAGAGGAAACATTGCTAGCCACCTTTGAAAGAAAAATCTTGCGACACATATATAAGGGCACAAAAGAAAACGGAATTTGGCGAAGAAGGTACAACTTTGAACTATACGAAATATACCAGGATCCGGATATCATAACATTCATTAAAATAGGACGGCTTCGTTGGATGGGACATGTAGAAAGAATGGAAGAAGGCGAAATACCAAACAAAATATTCAAACAGATGCCAGTAGGAAAAAGAACAAGAGGAAGACCGAAGCTGAGATATTTAGAACAAAAATAGAAAATGATATAATAACCTTAAAAATAAAAAACTGGAGAAAAAAGCACGAAACAGATCAGAATGGAGAAGAATCCTGGAACAGGCCAAGGTCTAGAAAGGGTTGTCGAGCCAGTGATGATGATGATGATCATATTTTATCATTTTCCTATTAAAAAACATACGAGATGCGCACAAAAAATTATTAGGTATGGTTTGATAAGAGATGAAGTTCTCATCCCAAAATTAATATACCAGGCAGGGAATACTTGAAGGAAGGTGTACCCATGCAAGCTGTTGCTACCTGGCACACTGATGGCTCAAAAACATCGGAAGGTGTGGGACAAATCAAGGAATACATTTCCCGGTAAGTCTATCAAAGGATGTCTCAGTTTTCCAGGCGGAAATAACGGCAATCCATCACTACGTTGAAGAAATAGAATGGCAGGAAAGAACTTTCCGTTCAGTTGCCATCTTCACAGACAGTCAGACAGCGCTTAAGGCACTCAATTCTGAAGAGGTCAATTCTAAGCTAGTATTTGACTGTGTGTGTGCCCTAAGTAAACTAGGAGATCGTAGCAAGGTTACGGTAGCCTGGGTACCGGGGCACGAGGGTCATAAGGGCAATGAAAAAGCAGATGAACTGGCATCATTGGCCATGGCATGAAACAAGGCTCATCAATGCCATTCGTTACAAGAAAATGGCTACAAGAAAATGGGTAGTTCACAAATCTTTGGAATGGTGGAGGAATTCACCAGGACAAAGACAGACGAAACAGTTCATTACAGAACATTCGCCAAAATTTACGGCAGACCTAATAAGCAAAGACAGAAAAACAGTCAAAGCCATAGTAGGTCTGCTAACAGGGCACTGTAGGCTGAACAGACACTTGAAGCTGATGGGATTGTCAGATGATGACATGTGCAGATTATGTAACCTGGAAGAACAAACAGTAGAGCACATTCTATGTGCAACGGCCAGGACTAGAGGACCACAATAAATCTAAAAACGTCGCAGTGGAATAGGCCAGAAGGCCACCTCTTTAAATATATCTATCTATCTATATATCTATCTATCTATCTATCTATCTATCTATCTAGCTATCTATATATCTCATAATATCTGCCTTAGCGTAGTATTCATCAATTCGAGCACCAGATCCAGTGTCGTATTCTAATATCTTCTTTTTCCTTTATATAAGGCTTGTTTATTGGGTTGTTGCCGCTATGGAAGATTATCACTCCATTTCTGTCGCGATCGGCCAATATTTCTTCTACCACTTGTGATTTGTTCTTTGCCATTTTAGCAAATCTTTTTTATTAAAATTTTTACAAGTTTTTTGATGTTTTCTGAATTTTAGGACGATAAAGTTGGAATCGTTTATTGAACCAAAAATAAATCGTATACCTACAAAATAAATCTCAAGTCAGAAATCATTTCGCAGGTCATGTTTATAGTAGAAGCATAATGAA
The DNA here is from genome assembly GCF_917563875.1 of Diabrotica virgifera virgifera. Classification (NCBI taxonomy): domain Eukaryota; kingdom Metazoa; phylum Arthropoda; class Insecta; order Coleoptera; family Chrysomelidae; genus Diabrotica; species Diabrotica virgifera. Next base: position 228,295,820 of record NC_065450.1, on the reverse strand, counting down.
CCTATATCGTGTACCCTACATATTCCACAAACGTCGTTAAAATAAATCGATGGCTCCATAAATCTGTTAGAATAAAATAAACATCATTCGAGAAAACAATAAGCCATTCTACGTGACAAAACAATGATGCGAGACGATCTTTCTTTTCTCGGACAACTTCAAATTATAAATAATACCATTAATGCACAAGAAGAGTTAACGTCCTCTTTAACTCTTCTTGTGTTACTTAGTGTGCCGGTCACATATGTTTTCGTGAATGCAACTATAAATATATATGTATATGTATACTTAACGTTGTCACATTCAAGATGAAATTTATTCGTCGCCGTTTTCCTTTTTTGTCTAGGACTGTACTTATATTCAGCAAAGATTTGCGTTTGCTTGGCGCCATGATACAAGACTTACAAGAGTCTATGAGGAGGTCTTTTTGTTATACGTGTGTATTCTTTTTGTTATGCGATCATAAAATATTTGGAATGGGCTTTTAAACTTTTTTAGAGATTGCAATTTCTGGATCCAGCATCCAGCAATCCATCTGCATCCAGCAAACCGTGCTGGATCCCAGGCCCGCGTTTAGGTCGATTGACGCCCTAGGCAATTCTCTAGTAGCCGCCCTTCAAACATGTACCATTTTTGCGAAAAAAATGCAAGCATAATTTTTTATTTAAATAAGAATACACTAAAAATGGATTTAAACTACGATGTTTATATACCTACAATAGAAAAAATTGCCATTCCAGTTCGATCACATCAGGGACTTCTTTTCAAAAAAAGACTTTTCAAAAAAAAATTGTTCTTGACAAAATCGACAAATTGTTAACACTTTCTTGCGTCATACTTGATGGGAAATTATTTTTTATTCTTGACATTTTCGAAAATGACCTTTCAGCAGACACGTTGGCAACTGGGAAGCACAAATAAATGTGCAAAGCAATGTCAAAATTAGGGAAAATATCTTTCAATCTACTTAGTGCAGTCACTGAAGGTTTTCACCTAGGATTTTGTTGAACCTCCATCGATTTTCATGAAAATTGGTGAGTAGTTAGAAAATACCTCAAGGAACAAAGGTGACATGATACCAACTTGCACTTTCACCGTGGTGGTGAAAACTACCACTTTACGTGAAGGTGAAAAAAATAATACCATAAATCGATAGAGAGACAAATTCTAAGCAAAATTTGTTATATAAAGTTATTAACATAAATCAATACTTTTTGAGTTATTAAAGATTAAAGATTTTATTTTTTCGATGTATCTTAAATAACGGGAAAACGATGCATTTTATAAAATATACCTGCAAAGCACTTGTCAAAGTACTTATGAGTACCTATCAAATGAGCTCCAGTAGAAGTCAATAGCATCACAATTAATCAAGTTATGATGAAAATAAGAGAACCATTTAGAATATTTTAGGAAAAAGTGAAAAATAACACATACGCCATTTCCACAAAAATCAAAATTTATAGTAATCCTTAGAAGAATTTCGTTATATTAGCATAAGTAATGATTTCAACAATTTTGACCAGTTTAGAATGCATATTTTTGAAAAAAGATGTAATTTGCTTAATAAGGTTATGTTATAAACAGGGCCTATTTTACCACTAGGCCCGTGAGGCATCTGCCTCGGGCCCGTATTTGAATGGGGCCCGGAAAGATCACCAAACAAAACATGTTTACTACAATAAAACAAATTTTTAAAAATTCTTTCATTTTATGAACAGGCAATGATAAATGATAACCATAAGAGTTATAATTAAATGGATCGGCGCAAACTTTCGGCTTCAATGCCCTTTAAATGCATTCATTTTTTCGAATCCTCAAAAAAAAACTAATTAATATTTAAAAAAAAATAGACGCAGAATGAAAGGTTACATTATTACCGAGGGCCGAATGTCCCTTAGAATAAATAAAAAGTTTCTTTTTAATAAGATATGTATTAAAAATTAAAAATCACACTCAATTTTCTCTTTTTTTCACCCCTGTAACTTATTAAAATAAACATTATCGAAGATTTCAGGGACTTTCGGCACTCGGTAGTAACGTAATCTTTCATTCTGCGTGTAAATTTTTCAAAAATACTTTTTAGTTTTCTCAGGCTTCGAAAAAAGCGAATGCATTTAAGTACCATTGAGCCGAAAGTTTGCGCCTATCCCCTTAAACAATGTTTAATTGTTTAAATATAAATTTGGTTTATTGTTAATAAAAATTTTATTTTCTTGTGCAACTATATAGGGTGAGGCAGATAACTGGCGGCCTATTAGAAATATCTCGAGAACTAAAGGCAACAAAATCATGAAAATTGGACTAAAGGGGTTTTGAAGGATGATCTATTAAATGAAAATATTTTCATCTCTTTGCAACTTCCGGTTATACCGGAAGTTGCTTATAACTTCGTTTTTTTAAATGGGACACCCTGTATATTTTTATATTTTTGGATTCTCTTCGATGTCTTCTTTCTTAAAATATGAGGTTTTGTAATATTTTACAGGGTATTTTAACAGATAATTACGTTTTTTTTTATTAATTTTGTAGCAACATTCACACCCTGTAGAATTGTAGTAGTTTGACATCTAAAACTCTACTTACGTTCAATTGATTTTTAATATACTCTACTATTGTTAAGAATCATTAGTATAGCTAAATTTTTCATTTTAGTATACAGGGTTGGTCGAAACTCGGAATGAGTATTTTTTGAGTTTTCTTAAAGAGAACACCCTGTATTTTTGTATTGTAATGAAATGATATTTTATAGAACTTTTTTATTTCTTAAGCATTCCCTATACCTAACTGCTCTAATTTGTGGGTTATTGGTGATTCAAACTAAACATTAATTGCATCAAAAAATACGTAAAATTTTATTAGGTTGGCCGTGAAAATACTCAATCCCAAATAATTTTTCAGAAATAAATACATATTAATCCAGAGTGGTCCTTAAAATTACCAATAATGGTCTAGCTATCAAAATACCTACGTAGTTAAGATTGTTGGTGCGATTAACAATTAAGCACAAATTAAACCAGTTAGGTATAGGGAATGCTTAAGAAATAAAAAAGTACCATAAAATATCATTTCATTACAATACTAAAATACAGGGTGTTCCATTTAAGAAAACTCAGAAAATGCTCATTCCGAGTTTCGACCTACCCTGTATACTAAAGTTAAAAATTTAGCTATACTAATGATTCTTAACAATAGTAGAGTATATTAAAAATCATTTGAACGTAAGTAGATTTTTAGATGTCAAACTACTACAATTCTACAGGGTGTTAATTTTGCTACGAAATTAATAAAAAAATGAAATTATCTTTTAAAATACCCTGTACAATATTACAAAACCTCATATTTTAAGAAAGGAGACATCGAAGAGAATCCAAAAATGTAAAAATATACAGGGTGTCCCATTAAAAAAAACGAAGTTATAAGCAACTCTTATAACGAAGTTATAAGAGTATATAAGAGATGAAAACATTTTCATTTAATAGATCATCCTTCAAAACCCCTTTATTCCAATTTTCATGATTCTGTGGCCTTTAGTTCTCGAGATATTTCTAATAGGCCCTTTATTTGCCTCACCCTGTATACTGTATATTTCTATTAAATAATTAATACATTTAATAAAGTTATTATTATTACTAAATTATATTTAGGGGCCCGAAAATTGTGTAGTGCCTCGGGCCTGATTTAAAGTAAAATAGGCTCTGGTTATAAAATTCATCATTTTCCCGTTATTTAAGCTTGAATACTTAGATTTGGGTAATCGCCGAAAAAAATATACATTCAGTTACCTATAACTCACTTTTAGCTAAAATTAAAATGTTTTTCCACTAAGGAGTTTATTTCGTTTTCTATTAGCTTTAATTTTGGTAATAATAAATTTTTTGTAAAATCATACAGTTTTTGAGTTATTTATGAAAAATCGGTAAAAACATGCATTTTTCTCACGAAAAATTAAAATCTTTGATCTTTAACAACTCAAAAAGTATTAATTTATTTTAATAACTTTATGTAACAAATTATGCTTAAAATTTGTCCCTCTATCGAATTCTGGAGATATTTCTAATAAAATAATTTTCAGCCCCGAGAAGAGGTGGCATCCATCCCCAGGGTAAAAGCGCAAGTTGACACCATGGCTGTCACCTTTTTTCCTTGAGATATCCTCTAACCACTCGCCAATTTTCATGCAAATCGATGGAGGTTCAACGAAATCGGAGGTAATAGCTCACATCCACCTTCAGTGACTGCACTAACTCTTCTTTAAATATTAAGATATGTCAATTGGTAATTTTATTGTGGTATACAAATGACCCTTTAAGTGAATGCATCCATGTATGAATGATGTATCTTGGTCATCTTTATTTTGTATCAGATTTTCAGCTTTTTTAATAATTTCTTCATTGCTTAATTTTGGCAAATCTGTTAATAACACGAAAACGTTGATAAATAAGTCGATAAGATTCCAGACGTCTATTCAGGTCTCTTATCAGAGTGTCGATTATAACATAGAATGTCGCGCTGGCAGTATCTCAGTATGCTGGAAAGTTTCTGCAGCCTAAAAGTTTGCATCGATAAAGCGTTGATAGACATTGATTCTGCAATAGTAAAATATTCTCTGCTGGCGAGTGGTCAATAATCAATGAGTTGATCGCCACTCTTTAACCGGTGAAACTTACTGTAGAAGCTCTTTGCAGAAGGGAGTTCACTTTGATAGCGGCCCACACAACCATGAAATTTGTCTTAGACAAACTAAATAGCCATGACTCTAGCCTTATTGCCGATGCATCAGAAGCATTACGCAACAGAATCGCGGAACGGTGCCCTTTTAAAATTACAGGTACATCAGTGTACTTACAAAATCCAAGAAAGTATGACGAAGGACCAAACAATGGAAGATGGGCCAACTAATCCGGAGCCCGTGAATTTTAATTTGGAACAAGAATTTGAGATTGAATTGAAACAAGCAAGAGAAAACTTTTATAACCAAAAAACTGCTTCTTTAAAAGATTACGAAGAGATTTTGGAAAAGGAAATGGCCGTTTATGAGACAGAAGTGAAAGGCGATGATTTGTCCATGGTCTATGACATTTGATGACCTTAAAACGGACCAGCATAGAGGCCGAAACGGCTTTTTCGGCAACCGGCTATATGTGCAATGTGCAGTTCTGTGCGATGTAGGTTAGGCGATAAGGCTATACATAAAATACTTTTTTTAAGGTATGACTTACAAAAAACTAAGTAATTCATGTTTCTGTTATTTGGAAATTTAGAATACTAGGTCTGGATCCTGCGTATGAAAAAAAAGTTGATTAATAGCAAGCTGAAAATTTGTTCTTAGCTTAAGGGTGTTTTGTCAGATAAACTTTGATATATGGGAACACTGGAACAGGGACAGTTTTAATTGTGGAACAGGTTAAAAATTTGGAACGGCCAGACCACGAAAACGGCACATTTATTTTGTCCGACAGAACAGACTTAAACTCTCCGAACAGAGAATAAACTCTCATGCAAAAATCAGACTGCTATTTATCACCTGTCATAATTCCTGTCATTTGACATATTCTACATGTTCCACTCATTAAAACTCCCAGTTGGTGATAAATAGCAGTCTGATTTTTGCATGAAAGTTTAATATCTGTTCGGAGAGTTTAAGTCTGTTCTGTCGGACAAAATACATGTGCTGTTTTCGTGGTCTGACCGTTCCAAATTTTTAACCTGTTCCACAATTAAAACTTCCCCTGCTCCAGTGTTCCCATATATCAAAGTTTGTCCGACTAGATACCCTTAAGCTATTAACAAATTTTCAGCTTGCTATTAATCAACTTTTTTTCATACGCGGGATCCAGACCTATACTGACAAAAAATAAACATTAAAATCGTGTTCTTATTTTGATTCCATATTTTGCTTAATCCGCGCTGGACCCAGCTGGATTTAGGCCAATCTTTCAAAATTCCAGCTGGATTGAAAATGCTGCTGGCCCTCGTGATATTATTAGGCGTTTATCGCATGTCCTCAAAATTGTATCGCCCTCTTTGGGCTCTTGGTATAGTTTACAGTCTTTTTCCATTAAGTTTGGTTTAATGTTAAAATGCGTTCCTTAATTTCTATGCCATTTCATTAATCCCATTTACTGAAACCTCTAGACTCTAGGTAATACTTAACTAGGCACTAAACCTTTCCGACCACACTTTCTCCGATCTTTTTCTCTGTCGTATTAACTGTATTTTATCTGAAGCATATAATATGAATATAAGATCTTCTTATTGATGTACCTATCCTTGATAAAATGTTGGCGATCGTCATGAAAGTATATATGCTATCCAATATAAGATACGCTGACAGCTCAACAGTGTTAACAGACAGATCAAAAGACTTCCCAAACAAACTAACCACAGAAGGTGACAATCTCGGCTTAAAAATGAAGACGACTAAAATACTAACTACATAAGCCGAAACCTTAACCTTACCTAGGACAGATACCTGTCTTGGTGCACAAACGATATCCGACTTACAAAGTTAGTGAAATGTCTCCTCCACAATAGACGCTTCTGGACCCTTTGGTGAAGGGACCAAAAAATGGGCTTCTACAGTAACTGTTCGTATAATATCGCTTGCCTGAAACGGACACCTACCGAAGAGGTCTACCCCATAACTGGAATCGCTCCACCACCTATCAGGAGACAGGTCATGGCAGAGATAAAACGAAAGAAGCAGGAGATGGATTGAAGACACCCCTTGTATGATTACCAGACTCAGCCAAGTAGACTAAGATCTCAGAAAAACTTTCTGAAAAAATCAAGATCCATCCCCGAAGAGCCAGAGACGCGCCGAATATATCTATGGCAAGCGTCAGCTACCACAACACATTTTTCCCCTCAGAGGAAATAGCTAGCGGACACAATTTACCGTATCCGACTTGGAAAGCGCTAAACATACTAAGAACCGGCGTTTCACGCCGTGCCAACAATCTGAAAAAATGGGGATACCACGAGGACGATAACTGCGGCTGTAGCGAGGTTCAGAACAGTCACAATTTACTAGCACAGAGATGAGAGAAGCCTGCACAGAAGAAGACCTAATTTTAGAAAATGACAGGACCATCTATGTGGCCAACCACTGGAAATACAGAATTTAAAGTTGTTGGTGTTCTGGACATGGAAAGTAAGTACCTAAGTAGGACATATATCTTGACATCAGATTTATGGGCTCTCCCAAAACTGGAGGAGAAAAAAATGGATTGGATATAACTCAATTTAAATCCAAACGTGAAACCAGCACAAAACCGTACACAGTTCGCCGAAATTGTTGCCAAATTCCACTGATGGAGACGGTTTTTGAAGAAAACGGAAAGCCAATCCCATATAGGAATAAAGGAAAAGGAAATAAATACCATTATACCACTCAACCTTTAGGGAATAAGAAGAAATCCTTTTTATTCTTTTTCTTCCTCCTTTTATGTAGGCTTTAAAGCCTATTTCTTCTTCAATATTAGCCTCCTAAATTGTTTAAATTATATCGCACCATCTTTTTTTTGGTCTGCCAATACTTCTTCGCAGGCCCGACCAGAGGGGGGGGGCAGGGGGGGCAAAATCCCCGGGGCCCGGGGCCCAAGGGGGCCCGGGCCCGGCCGTTAGCAAATTTAAAAAAATTCCTTTTATCAAAATATTTTACAACAGATTGAATTTGCTTGCGGTTTTAATTATGAAATTATTATAGGAATATTATGCATTTGGAAAAGGCAATATGCAAGAAATTATTTCTTTGCATAAGTTACAATTAATAAAAATATACCGGGAATACATTGCGCGTAGGAAGTATAACGAAATGGACGAGAATACGATCTCAGAAAGTTGTGTAAGATTCGCCGAAGAGTACAATTCAGATGTAAGCAGGGATCTAGTTGATGAAATGATTTACTTGAAAACTGTTAGTAAATCAAACATCTCAGATACGTCGCTGAAACCAGCAAAACTTTTGAACAAGCTCGTGTCCCTTAATGTGACAAATATTTTCCCCAATGTGTGCATTGCTCTTCGCATATTCTGTTGCCTACCAGTATCCGTTGCTCAGGCCGAGAGATCATTTAGTGTTTTGAGCCGAATTAAGAATTGTTTAAGATCTACTATGGGTCAACAACGATTATCTGATTTGGGACTGTTAAGCATAGAGTCGAAACTTGCAAAAAACTCTTGATTTCGACCACGTGATCCAAAACTTTGCGGATATGCAAGCAAGAAAAGTTATGTTGTAACTAACAGTTATATTGTAAATAATTAAAAACAAAGTTTAATTGTTAAAACTGTTTTAATTTTCTTCTTTCCTGTGTCAATAGCATGAGTGTTCACTATTACATATCCCAGTTTATGAGTTATCAGATTTTTGGGAATTTTCGTTCAACTGGGTTTGGGGGGGGGGGGGCCGGCCGGGTCTCATCCCCGGGGCCTGGCCTGGCTCTGGGCGGCCCTGCTTCTTCGTCCATTTGGTGACTTATCTCGTGCAATTCGTACTGTCTGTTCGCTAAACTCAGACACAACTGGCTAGATATTTTAGTCGGTAATTTGGCAAATTTTAGTAAGATTGGCAAAAAATAATTACTAAATAGTTAATAATTACTAAATAGTTAGTAATTTTGCCAATTTTTGCAAAATTGGCAAAAAACAAAAAAATTACCGACTAAAATATCTAGCCAGTTGCGTCTGAGTTTAGCGAACCTACTATATCATATCCCCTGCCAATCTACTAATGTGTTCGTTCTACTCCTGTTTCCGTTTTGTCACCTATCTATTAATGTCTTCTACATTGCATGATCTTCTTATGTTTTCGCTCCTCTCCCTATCCAACAGACTTTTCCCTGATATTCGTCGAAGTATTTTCATCTCTGTTGTTTCTAGTAGTCGTCTCGTATCCACATCGTATTAGATGTGTCAGGTCTTGTCTCCGCCGTGTATGTCAATATAGGTCTAATTTCTGCTTTATAGATTCTTGCTTTTATAGAAAGTCACTAGGACAAGACGGAATAACCAACGAGCTTCTAAAATACAGCAAGCAAAGCTCAATCCCAAGTCCTTTTTTCTTGCTTCAAAAATTAGCTCATGATGTTTTTATTACAGAGTATTATGTACTGTTTTCACACCTGTCAATCTCAACAAATTGTTCTTCAGTTCCCTGAACTAATAGCCAACAAGAAACTGGTTCCCAACACCTTTTATAATCTGAATCTACAACAAAATTTCAGACAGAAACACTTCGAGAGTTAAACCCCTTTAATCATTGGATGTTATCGCTCTTAATTACGAACCGTGGGGCACTCCTCACGAAAATTAAAGTAATTTCCGGCTTACAATGAACCTGATTGTCCAAGGATCTTTTATTAACCAAGTTTATTATAAAAAGGTGCGAGACAATGAAAAGACAAGTCTGGGACTAAATGGAGTCTCATGTTCGAAACAATAGCGAGATAATTCGACTTGACAATAACATTAGTTTGAACTTCGTTAACACTTTCTACTTCTTCTTTTATTACTTATTATTAATACATTCGAAGACAGCTGTGAGTTGTTTAATATAAATAGGCATGAATTATGTTATCTGATTGCGGTTTCTCAGGATGTTAGTAGAAGAATTTTTCTATTTGAAGTAACAAAACAAAATAATTTGTTTAATTTGTATCTTGAGAACGATTTGTGAGATGGAAATTATTCTTCTTCTTTTTGTATAGACATGACTCGTGTCTGTTTTTGTTTAAAACCTTTTTATATACTTGGCTTGGTTGGTGTCACGGACTCCGCAAATTTTATAATCTATTTTAAAAATAGTTCTAGGCTACCTAGACACCTGAAATTTTCAGGATAGCTTAGAACTAGCTAACAATGCAATAGTTTACTGCTATTATACAGGGTGATTAATAATTAGTGGGGTGAAGCTCCGTAGATCCGTTATAGTATTGTATAGCGATAAAATTTAATAACAAAAATTGTAGCGAACTTTGAGTTTCACATTACAAAATTAGTTAGAATGTTACAGGGTGTTCGATAACATAGTGGCAGACCAAACTTATGTTTATTTAAATAGAACACCCTGTATTTTATTTTATATTCGAAATCTTCGTAACTTTTCGATTACAAAAATATAAAGGTTTTGTATGTTATACGGGGTATTTACAAAGTTATAACCAATTTTATATGAAAATCGTAACAAGTTTAACTACCTGTATAAATAAAAGCAAGCACAAGGTCAATGGTTTATTAACGTCATATTTTTTATTTATTGTCAAAATTTTCGAAAATGGTTGTTTTGCTAATTTTCTTTATATTGAATACAGGGTGAGTCAAAACGCAAGTACATTATTTTCTCAGTAATGTTAAATGAAACACCATGCATTTTATATCACTATCGAAAAGTACTGTCACCGTACTTTAATTTATATATAACATTCCCTTTTTTTGAGATATTTTCATTTTTCAGAGCAAATTATTAATTACGGGTCTAAATAGAACACCCTATATTTTATATCATTATCGAAAAGTACCATTACCATACTATAATTTTTGTATAACATTCCCTCTGCGTAAATTTATTAGTTTTCGAGATAATATCATTTTTCAGAGCAAAATTATTAATGATTAATTATTTATATGGGAAATAAGTATTTAAATAAGACAACGGCACCCGATTTGGGCGTCGAAACGTTAATAAAATTATTTTTTTCATTTTAATTGTGGCTTATTTCCCATATAAATAATTAATCATAAAAATGCCACAAGGAAATAGCTTCAGAACAAAATTATTAATAATTAGGAGTCTAAATCTTTCCAAATTTTAAGTAAGCCATGACTGAATAATTGTCTAAAACTTACAATTTACGATTGCTGATTATCAATCTGTAATCAAAGTTGGCTACAATTTTTGTTATTAACTTTTATTGCTATCTATTACTTATAACGGATTTACAAAGCTTTACCCCACTGACCAATCACACTGTATGGATAAATCGATTTTTTTTTATTTCAAACTATTTTAAAAATGTGACTAATACAATGATATTTTAAAGTACGTTAATAAATCGATATCTACAAATTGATGTTGCCTCAGTGGCATTAGACTGCAGATCGAGAGGTCCCCAGTTGGAACTTGGCTGTTGCGTATCTTTTTTAATTTTTTTAATAAATAATGAAAAGTTTATATACTTAAAATTATATATACCATTTTAAACAACCGTGGTATTATAAAAAATACTATTTTATACTAGTGTAATTTTTGGAATCATACTTATAAATAACAGTTAATACACCTACTAAAAAATCATATTTTATAAGTTAATTATTCTTTCCAAACATGTTGTGTCCTATATGTACAATGTACAATAACAAAAAAACCGTGATATTATAAAAAGTACTTTTTTATTAGAGTGTAATTTTTGGAATTTTAAGCATGTTATCGTTAAATCGTTTATCGTTAAATTATTTTATATTCTTGCCTATAAATAATAAAAAGGTTTTAAGTATTATAAAAAGGTTCTTTTTTATAAAAGTGTAATTATTTTTCAATGTGCCTCTAGTAAGTTGTCGTTCCATCGTTTTCGTGGTTTTCCCACTGATCGTCTTCTTATTGGGGAACCGTCTCTCGCTATGCTGACTACCCTATTTGTTGTCATCCGTCTTATGTGGTCATTCCATTATATTCTTCCGTTTCTTACCCAGTTATTAATGTTATCCACCTTGCATCTCCGTTGTATATCTGTACTTCTATCCATATAGAGTCTTACCATCGATTTTTCGAAGCGTTTTCATCTTCGCTGTTTCGAGCAATCTTTTCGTCCTCTCTGTGTCGGGTCGTGTTTCTGCCGCGTATGTCATTATTGGTCTGATGACTGTTTTGTAAATTCAAGAGGAAGAACATAGAGAAGATATGTATATCGGGGTGCATCTAGCGGTAGAAGACCCAAACATAGACGAAACATTGCAAACAACTAAAAAATTGAAGAGCGCAAGGGCTCCAGGCTCTGACAATATACCGACCGCATTCCTTAAGCCGGTCACTCACGATACTGCAACGTCGTTCAATTTTGGCAAAAATTTTTATCGTGTGACCGTGTATCCAACGAAATCGTTCAATTTGAGCGCAGACAGACTGGCTTTGGCTTGTCTGCTGCAGTACTGCAGAAATGGTCTCATCGACGATCTTGTTTAACGACGCCGCAGTACCGTGTAGTACAATTAGACAAAATAATAAAAATAGTTGATGTTAAAATCTAGACGAGTAAATTAGTACATAGGTATATAATTTACTCTTAGAAATAAAATTAATGTTACAATTAAAATTTAAATGAACGTTGGCATATCTTAACACTTACAGAATGGTATCTCTTTGTGTCATGTAATAAGAATATGATTTTTTAAATACCTGCCATGTGCCCCGTAATTTAATCAAGGTTATGCATATGTAAACAAATTGCATAAGCTTATAAGGAATTTCGCGTTATATACATACTCGTAAATAAAGACAAATTTAACCACATTGCAAATGATTCTTTAAAGGCGGCTACACACCTTCAGTTTTAACTGCACAGTTTCAACTGAACAGTCTGACTGGTCAGTATGCTACACACATAGGTTTTAACTGAACCGTTCGAAGATAACTTTTGTTCTACTTAAAAATCTTTACACCGTAATATTACAAATCCGATCATTACGTCTGAAATTTTACACCTTCTTGAAATTTGCATAAATCAAGACTACTTTGAATTTAATAATCAAATATACACAAACAACAGTGAAGGACTTATTATGAGCAATCCTCTAAGCCCATTGCTATCAGGTATTTTTATGAACCAGCTTGAAACAACAACAATTTCAAAATATCCTGTATTCAAACAGTTCTTATATGGTGGAGAACTTTACAGGAACTAACAGGCAACTTGACCAATTGTTATCATACATTAATTCACTCCATAGTAATATTGAGTTTACAACAGAAACAGAACAGAATCAGTCCATAAACTTTCTAGATGTAACAATTACTAGACTACACAAAAAACATGAGTTCTCCATATATCATAAACCTACCCATACTGACACAACTATACACAATTCATCATCAATCCTACACAACATGAATTAGCAGCCTACCATAGCATGATACATAGACTGACAGAAATTCCCATGTCAAAAAATAGCTTCGAGATATAACTGAACATCATTAAGCAAATAGCAGTAAACAATGGGTACAACAAACAATTAACAAAATTTTAAACCAAAAACTCCATAAGAAAGCCCTGAAATTAGTCTATCCACCACCACAGAAAAAAACCAGTACCTTCTGCTCTATCACATATACAGGCAAGATAACAACAAAAATAGCCAGATACATAAAAAAGAAAGGAATAACACCAACTTTCGGAACTAGCAACAACTTAAGCAAATACATTAAGAAAATAAGATCCGAAAGAGAAAGAAATTACAGAATGGTGTATACAAACTGTCTTGTGGTGACTATCCAAAAACTTACATCTGCCAAACTGGCAGAACCTTGAACAAACGGATAGCAGAACACAAAAGGGCCTTCAACAATAGAAAAGCAGACACTTCTACATACGCACTTCACCTTCTAGATTCTAGATCATATTTATTCAGCTAGAGACTTTAAAATGCAAACACATAGTAAAACAAAACACTTAAGAAAGGTACTCTGCCGAAACAGCTAATAGCCGAAAATAGTATTATAATAAAATTTGTGGAAGTATCGAAAACAAAACTTTTCGTGTTTTACTGTTAGCAAAAACAATGTAGGTACCTATGTATTATGTGAAGATAATTTCTTAATATACGGAAATGTTTTTGTCCTGTCTATTCACTGTCCCTTTTTTCTTATAAAGTCTCTATTTTCTTTTCATATAAAGAATATTACATTATAACATACAAATATAAAAAAACCAACCTAGCCATACTAGGTCTGGATCCCGCGTACGAAAAAAAAGTTGATTAATAGCAAGCTGAAAATTTGTTAATAGCTTAACGGTGTCTAGTCGGACAAACTTTGATATATGGGAACACTGGAACAGGGGCAGTTTTAATTGTGGAACAGGTCAAAAATTTGGAACAGTCAGACCACGAAAACGGCACATTTAGTTTGTCCGACAGAACAGACTTAAACCGTTGCTTAAACTCTCCGGACAGAGATTAAACTCTCATGCAAAAATCAGACTGCTATTTATCACCTGTCATAATTCCTGTCATTTGACATATTCTACATGTTCCACTCATTAAAACGCCTATTTAGTGATAAATAACAGTCTGATTTTTGCATGAGAGTTTAATCTCTGTTCGGAGAGTTTAAGTCTGTTCTGTCGGACAAAATACAGTGCCGTTTTCGTGGTCTGACCGTTCCAAATTTTTAACCTGTTCCACAATTAAAACTTCCCCTGTTCCAGTGTTCCCATATATCAAAGTTTGTCCGACTAGACACCCTTAAGCTATTAACAAATTTTCAGCTTGCTATTAATCAACTTTTTTTCATACGCGGGATCCAGACCTATACTGTTTCAGGCCAGTTAATTACATTGTCAAGAAAACGAAAAATGAACTTAAACTGATAAATTAACTATATCAGTCGGCTAATTAAGTGTATTATTCATACCCGCACATTGTTAAACTCATTCGTTTTTGCCGTTTACTAGAAACATAGTTTCGAAGTATCGACCTTCTTGCACACTTTTTATATCTTCAAGCCACTATACAATATAACAGGGTCGTATGATATATTTATACTCGTATGTATTACATCTACAATATTGATCAATCGTTTCTATTTGAAATCCATAGAATTTAATAAACCTGCATATATACGTTTCGTCGATATGACCAAGGCTTTTGACAGAGTGTGATTAAAGGACGTGTTAGAAATAATTGGAGAAAAATAGCTAAACCACAGGCTAATTAATCTAGTACACGATATTTACAAACAATGTAAAACAAAAATAAGAGAATGGACAAAATAATAGAAAACCTTCCCAGAACAGCTGGATGAAAGATGGGTAAAACATTCTTTAGAGTCGTTTGCTACGCTGACGATGCTGTCCTTATCGCTGATTCTGAAGACAATCTCTACAGGCTACTGCATGCATTTAATACTAAAGCTAAAGAACTAAATATGCTCATCAACACCGAAAAGACTAAGACTAAGTGCTTAGTAGTTTTCAAAGAACCGATAAGATGCAAATTGGAAATTGACTCCAAAAGAGGTCAGAGAAGAAACAAGGAAATCAGCTAGAATCTCTCACTGAATCAACGTCAAAATATATAACACAGAAATAAGACCTATTATAACATATTATGCGGCAGAAACAAGACCAGACACAAAAAATAGAACGTTACAAATAATGAGCATAGTTGAAATGAGAACACTAAGAAGTATACAAGGCAAAACTCTACGTGACAGAATAAGAAGTGAAGACATCCGAAAAAACTGTGGAATACAGGACATATGAAGGTGGGTCAGACAGAGACAAAGATATTGGAACAAACATATAAAGAGAATGGAGGACAGCAGCCTCGTTAAAAGCGCAAAAACGAATAACCCAGTAGGTAAAAGACCACAGGATAGACCACCAAAACGATGGCTAGAATGCTGGACAGCATCGTCCGGGGAAGACTTAACGGCAATAACCAGGCAGCAGCCTACTAGCATGATCCATTACACTGGAAAGAAGAAGAAGAAGAAGAAGAAAAAGAATATTAATCATTAATTCGATAATAGCTCAGAGATGTTAGTCAATGGAAGATTTTTACGAGTCCTCTCAAAATAGGACCTAAATATTTTATATAGATTTTCACTTCGGAAAAAATCAAACAAGATAGAACTTTTTGTAATTTCATTAAGAAATATTTGATAAATAAGATATCAAAAAGTTCTACTCGAGAAGTGGGTGCTTCATTTTTTATTAAACAAATGAACTACGAAATTTGATGTTTTTTTAAATAACTCCGAAAATATAAATTTTAGAAAAAAACTAACGACCATTGAAAAATTCAGAAAATTTTACAAAAAAAAACCTTATATAAAGAATTTTCTAAAACTAAATCTGTATCTTCTATAATTTTTTATTTATAACGCTAAAGTCACCCTTCTCACAAACATTGGCGCACTGTAAACTAGCGTACGGCGAAGTGCACGGTTGAGTTATTTTAATGTAATTCTTTAACTAATGGATCAAATGAAATTTTAGAAATTGAACATGAAAGAAGAATAATTAAGCTATCTTATGGTTATAATAAAAATAAATAGAATGTATGGGCATAAGTACGCTGGAAGCGGAAAGTGAGCCTTACATGAATTTTGTTTAAAAATTATTTAAAAATGTGTAACTAATACAATTGTTCTTATAAAACCCTCAATTTTACACAACTTACCTTTCAATCATCTTACTAAATAATGTTTCATTCAAAAAAAGCTCAAAAATTTAATTCAAATGATATGACGTCTCAAACAATGTAATTTTTGAAATCTTCGTAGTTTTATAGAATTACCACCACTTTAAGACGGTATTACTCAAGTTTGACCAGATCTATTACAGTTTTATAAGTGCTGTTTTAAAGCTTAGGATGTAATCTTTAAAATGCACTAAATTATTTTGCTTTATAAATGAAAAACTATTTCTTTTTGAGAAAATTAAGAAAGGTAACAAAAATGTAATACAAAAACCGAAAATTACCAGCTTAAAAAATGTTTATACAAAGTGATCAAAACCTTTTTCTGTAAAACTTACCCAAAATACATTTAATATACCCTATTCCACGAACATACGCCTGTTTTCGATTAATTCGACAACGAATATTTTACTGTACCACATAAGAAGTACGAAAGTAGATGGCGCTAATAATTATTCCAATAAATAACAATGTAATTTGCAATACACTTTCGTTCTTCTTATTTTGCACAGTAAAATATTCGTTGTCGAAGTAATCCAAAACAGGCGTATGTTCGTGGAATGGCCCATAATAAACTTCAACAATAATAAATGTTCAGCAAAAAAAATTTTTTTTAGCTCTTATACAGTATGTCCTATGAACCTATTGATATTTTTTTTATTATCAGTTTTACAAAAAAAAGTTATTCTTTATAAAATACTCTGCATCGTATATAATCTAAGGTGCAGTCGTCAAATATCAAATTTAATTAATTTTATACGAGGTATGTCAAAAAATATGAATTTCACTCAGGAGTAAAGTACCGTTACATTTCACAATATCGAAAATTGTTATTAAGAAAAGTTGTTTGGAATTAAAAAATTTGTTTTAGTGTTCAATTACATCCTTCTAATTAAAATATTGTGAATAATAAAGGCACTTAACTCTTAAGAAAAATTCATATTTTTTACATACCTCGTATAAAATCAAAAAAGTTTAATATCTGATGGTTGTATCTTAGATTTTAGACCAGGGAGACCATTTTATGAAGAATAACTTTTTTTCGTAAAAGTGATAATAAAATAGTTATCATAAAATTGTAATAAAATGATGAGTATCCGTTGAAAAAAAATTTTTCGATTAGAATGATGTAATTGTATATTTACTTAAACATAGTTTTTAATTTCAAATAACTTTTCATAATAGCATTTTTTGATATTCTGGAATATAAAGGTACTTTACTCTTTAACGAAATTCATATTTTTGACGTAACTCGTATAAAATTGATAAAATTTGATATCTGATGGTTGAGTTTTAGATTTTTGACTATCCAGAGCATTTTATGAAGAATAACTTTTTTTCGTAAAATTGATAATAAAAAAGTTTTCCATGTAGTTTCTAGCTACGCAGACATACTGTATAAGAGCTTCTGTATAAGAATTTTCAAATTGCAGTGCCATATTCGGATTCAGTATAATCAAAAACAAAATAGATCAAACATATTTGATCAAAGTAAAATGATGAATTTAACGATATTTTTAAAACTATTTATACAAAACAATTGTTATTTTTTAAACAATTCTGAGTAGAACTTTTTACTCTAACATGTATATAAACTAACAAAAAAAAGTTTTAGAAAAATATAAGCTTGTTTGAATTTTTCCGAAACAATGCATGTTTTCGTTCTAATTGCACTCCCCTAATATATTTCTTTTATGTTTGTCTTTCAGGCAATATTTAAACGATTTATGCCATTTAACATTCTTACTAAAGATCCAGACCATTATCTATTTGTTTTATCATTGCACAGACAATGCGCATATTTATTAAACCATAAACAGAATGACACAATCAAATAGAAATAAATCTTATGATTCCTGTCATGTACAGAGACGAACAGACCATTTGTTGTTTCGCCGACCTCGAAGATAAATATTTTATCAACTATAACCATCAATTAGATTTCATTGAATTTGATTCAATTAAAGACCTTAATGGATGTTGGTCAACGCCGATTCTACGCCATATCTGGTGAAAACAGCATTTCTAACAACAAAAAAGGGATGCCAGATTCGTCAGATTCGTTTAAAGGTCAAATTCTTTGTTTTTACTGAGACAAAACTTTTACTCGTTTGATGGACGTTGTGAATATCAACCATGTCGAGAAATTGTGAAAATTAATTTTCTTTTCTGATAAATTCATTCCGTGAAGTGTTCTAATCGGGTTAAAATTTGTATGAAGAAAGTTTTTAAAAAAAGAAAATTGATTTCATCCAAACAAGAATTATTTTTTAGAAGATACTGTTTTCTTGCTTCAATAAGATTGCTATGTAGATGTAGATGCTCAGGTAGCTGATTTACTACGTGTGAAGCCTACTTATCTCGTGGTTTGACAGACATTATGTTAATAACATTCAAAGAACCATGATCTATATTTAAGAAGAATAGAATAGAATAGAAATATGCTTTATTGTCACTGAAAATTTTTATAATTTTATGGACAAAGCTTACATACAGTCAAAAGAAAAATAACATCAACAACAAATAACAAACTACAATTTACTAAAATTAGATAAATCGTCAATGTACAGTAAATAAGATATAAACCCAAAGACAAAAACAATTTGTAGATAAATTGCAAATTGAACATACTTACAACAAATAAAATACAACATTAGGAATTAACAGTTTAAGTAAGCTACTGCGTATGAACTGAACCCAATTTCCTTAGTTATTCATGAATAAATTCTTCTATTGAATATGGTCTTTTAGATAGATAGGCTTTTGTCATTTTACGGAACTTTGGGAAAGATGTTGCAGATTTAAGTTGTAAAGGGAGATGGTTGTAAAGTTTTTTTGCGGAATATAATATAGATATCTTTACTAACTCAGTGGATGTGATCGGTAAATAAATATCAAAGATTGAATTTCTGGTGGAGTAAATATGATTGGGCCTTGCTGGAAAGACATGAAGGTGTTTCCGAATTAAACAAACCGTTTCTAGAATATATAAAGATGGAAGTGTTAAAATTCCGTGATTTCTGAAGTAACTTCTGCAATGTGTAGATCTTCTGAGGCCACACAAATATCTTATTGCTCTTTTTTACAATTTAAAAATAACATCAAATTGAGCAGAAAACTAGAACCCCAAAAAGGAAGACCATATCGAAAATGAGACTCGAACAACGAAAAATATGTTATTTTAGAAGATGCTAAATTGAGTTCCCTTGAGACAGATCTTATTGCATAGCAAGCTGAGGCGAGTTTCTTACTTAACGAACGCTGTCTAAAAAATACCAAGAAATTTTACAGAATCAACGGTACTGATCTTGCTGTTATTAAGAGGCAAAGGTTGAAGAGCTCCTTTATAGGATAATGCTACTGTTTTATCTACATTAAAAGAAAGTAATTTAGAGTCAGACCTGGTCTTTATCGTCAGTAGATCCGAAGTTATAGTTTCATGAACAAATCCAATAGTTGAGTTGCTCCAAGTGATACCGGTATCATCAGCAAAAAGAAAAAGTTTCCCATCGATTTTTAAATTAGTGATATCATTTATAAAGATAAGGAACAGAAGAGGACCCAATACTGAACCTTGCGGTACTCCGCGTAGAATGTTTTTGAGATTAGAGTCAGTATCATTGGCTCTAACTAATTGTTTCCTATTATTCAAGTAGGATTGGAACCAATTCAAAGAAATACCTCTAATTCCATAGAAATTTAATTTTTTAATCAAGATTTCTTGATATACACAATCATATGCTTTGTCATAGTCCAAAGTAGTAGTCTTCTAGTAGAAAACAACACTGTGTCTTCTACTAGACCAGGGCTTCCAGAGCATTTAGGAAAAAGTAATTTTTTTAAATTCATTTTTAAATACAGCATCTATCGACTTATAACTTTTTGCATTATGTTCAAAGTCTACAATAGAAAAAGTCCGTAGGTGCTGTATTTTTTAAAAATCGATTTATTCCGGTATTTTATATATAGCGAATGCACCATGATACGTTTCCAGTATAACTATCCATAATGACCTTGGGATACCATTCATCGAAGATGTTATTAAACTACACGCAAACAAAGCCCAAGAAAGAAACTTCGCCCATGAAAGTCAAACTATTCAACAACTCTACCAGCCGCCACTTGTGGGAAGAAGACTGAAAAGGACATGGCCAGAGGACCTAACTGATTAGGTGTATTGGAGAATCATCTATGGATGGTACCCAAAGCATGCCAGGATTCAAGACTGTTTGCTACTATTTGCTAAATACTCTGTGTTGTAATTAGAGTAGATTGTAAATTGGCTCATAATAAAATGATAAAAAAAATTCCTGTGTTTTTAGTTCTGAATGCCCTGGTCTGTATTAATTTGTTCAATACTTCATTTTTTGCTAATGATTATACCTACTTTATTTTGTATCGGCCAATTAATTGTGCTTTAAGATATAATACATTAAAAATTAGCAATAATTACACATTAGAAACAATACGAACTGTATAACAGTTGTTCAACGCCGATCTTCCATATAAAATCGTCCAATTCACCTACATTACATTGTACCAGTTCGTCTGTCGAGATAAACAGTTCCAGTTGAAAAGTAGTTCAATAAAACTACCAACGGCTCAAGAAGATGGTTAGCGATGTGATGTGATGGCATAGACAGATATCGCACACTATTAGCGGATTTATTCTTAGCAGCGGCACCACAAGTATTTTTTTAAAGGTGTTCACGTCAAATATTCACGAGTGAATGTGTTTTTTTTATAATTTATAAAACAGCTTGTAATATCTTGATATTGATCCTATTATTATCATCATCATCATCATCAATCAGCCAATCGCGTCCACTGCTGGATATAGGGCTCGCTCAGTTCTTTTCAGTGGTCTCTACACTGGGCCACTTGTAGCTAGTTTCCCGCTACTCTTTTATGCAGTCGGTCCATCTAGTCCAGTGTTTCCCAACCTTTTTTGGGCCATGTCCCTCTTAGCCTTTCTAAAATTCTTATGCACCCCTCCTATGTAACATATAATTGTTAATATTAAAAGATTTAATTGTTACCAATACTGCATCACTGTCTCTTAATCCGATTCATCCATTTTCACTGACAAAATTCTTGTTTTCAACTTTTTAACAAGTTTTTTTTAATATCTTCACTCATTTCGTCTATGTATCTGCTAACAGTATTGTTACTGAGTTACACAGCTTTTACATATTTGTCATCTTTTTCAAGAACCGTTAAGAAATGCTGCTATTGATGATGTTATTTAGTCTCTCCTATAGTATGATTTTTTCTTATTTAAGCGATTAATAAAGAAATTGAATGACTATCCCCAAGAACACGATTATTAGTTGAAGTAGAGCAGAGACTTTAATGTTGTTTTCTATTCAAAATTTTAAGTTTACTTGATGGTGCCAAAGATCAAGTTGATATTGTGGTTTAACGAAATTATACGATATAATTATTATTTACTGCATTTATTTAAGAATTTCCTTTTTTCGTTTTTTATACCATTTTCGAATTGCCCCCCTTAATAATCAAATTGCCCCCCTGTGGGGACTAGTGGGGAGTGGTCCCCACGTTGGGAAACACTGATCTAGTCGGTGGTCGGCCTCGGCTTCTTTTATAGTTTCTGGGCCTCCATTCTACGATTCATCGTGTCCACCGTCCATCTTGTATTCTAGTTAAGTGCCCTGCCCAGTTCCATTTAAGTGTCATAGCTCCTTCCATGATTTCGACGTGTCTAGAACTCCTGATATTTACCTGATTTGTTGGTTTGTTATGTGGTCTCGAAGGCTCACGTTCAGCATAGAACGTTCCATGGCTCATTGTGTAACTCTGAGTTTATTTGCGGATTTTTGCGTCAGTGTTAAAATCTCTGCTCCATAAGTTTGTACAAGCAAAACATATTGGTTATAAATTTGAGATACATGGAAATTGAACTTCTTAAAATATGGCTTAGTTTGCCAAAAGCTGCCCATGTAAGCCCTATTAGCCTCTGTATTTCATGTGTTTGATTGTCTCTGCATATTTTAATCTCGTGTCCCAGATATTTTTAAGTGTCTGTATGTTGTATGGTATTATTGTCAATAGTTATATTTTCACTCATTACGAAATTTGTCATAAGTTTAATTTTCTCAAAGTTTATTTTTAAACCTGCTCTTTCAGACAGAATTTTAATCGAATGTATCATAGAAACTACAAGTTATCTGCAATTTTTACATCATCCGCAAACCTCAGATGATTTAATCTCTCTCCATCTATATTGATAGTCATATCTTGCCATTGAGCTGCCGTGATCAATTTAGGTAAAATATTGTCTCCTTGTCTTACTCCTCGACCTAAACTGCTACTTGATGTAGCATTCTCATAGATGTTTATAGTCTATTCGGCTTTGTTTTAGGGCTTCCAGTACTGTTTGAAACTCTACAGAATCAAAAGCCTTTTCGTAATTCACAAATGCAAGAATCATCATAGCGAAACACCAAAACATATAATGAAGCAAACACCAGTAGGGAGAAGGTTAAAGGGAAGATTCAAACTTAGATACATGGAACAAGTGGAACAAGATCTGAGAACACTTGAGATTACCAACGGGAAGAACAAAGCAAGGAACAGAACAGAATGGAGGAAAATCCTAGAACAAGCCAGGATCCAAAAAGGGTTGTCGAGCTACTGATGATGATGATGATGATGAAGAATCATCATAGCTATTCGGACTAGACGGCTGCTCTGAAAAGTTCATTTGATGTACATTCGTGCCATTCTTTCAGGTTGCGCAGCCACGATAGTCTGCGTCTCCCTATGCTTCTTTTTCCGTGGATCTTTAACTGCATAATCAATTGGAGCAAGTTGTATCTCTCTCCACGGGTAATATGTCCGAGACATTCCAATTTTTTGGTTTTGATTGTATTTAAGACTTCCGATTCTTTATTCATCTTTCTCAGAACCTCTTTGTTTGTGACGTGTTTTGTCCACGATAGTTTTAGGATTCTTCTATATACTCACAACTCGATAATTTCCTTTCTTAATGTTCACTTTTATTCCTCCGTTTCTATATTTTTCTATTTCTATCTCCACTAAATGCTCTGGCTAGTTTCTAAAGTCCCTTCGTATTCTACTCAGTGACTATATCTGCTTCGGCGCTGTCACATGGCGTTGAAAACCCCACCATAAGAGAGACTTCCTGTAGGATGAGTACTCGATACGAATCCTTTTCCAATTCTTCCTCCATAAAGAAAGTACCTAACATACTAAATTAGAAATATTTCGTGGCCAGGTCTTCTTGCCAACCTGGTCATTTGGAACCATTTTGAAAACAATTTCGTGGCAACCTCTGAAGTCTAGGCATAACACCAGCCGAGGACCACCCTAGGGTACTGCAGCCATCGGATCAAACCAGGAAAAGCCGATCGAACATCGACAATATCTCTATATGACAATATCTCTATAGGAAACAGGAGAAGTCGGCCGAACATCCGTCGACTGCCGAACACAACAACGGGAACTCCTGGGAAAGTTCAGTTAAGTCCATAGTTTTTTTTCTTAACTTGGGCATGGATTCCTGATTCGCTGATTATAATTTTCAAAGTTGTCAATTATTAATTTGGTTACATAGTATATTAAGATATAAGCCTTAAAATGTAATTAAGTACTAGTTGAATAAAGAATATGTGTTAAAAGCTTGTTCCGGTAATAATTCTTCATATTAATTAGTTTATGCCGAACAACACCTTGAGAGGTTTCAATTTACAGAAAGGTGAGCTAGCCGCTTCATAATTGGTCGTATTCAAGGTCCATGATTCCTTTTCATAAAACAAAGTCGAGAAACCTAGACAACCTAACTCTTAGCTCTAGCTTCAAATCTCTTGTGCAGAGCACTTTTCTCGGGTTCAATATGTGTGCCAATAAGTATACCATTTAATCAGGCAGTAAATTTTAAAGTATGGAGTGGAAAAGCAACAATAGACCTCTTCGGAACTTCTGTGGATAGAGTAAAATATATAAAAACTAAGAAACTTGATTTTCAGTCCCTACATTGTACCTAATTCATCATTATACATAATATTTTATCACAACGCTGTCGTTTGGTTTTTCTCTAGTCCGCATTTAACAGTTATATTCATAAATCTGTACCGTGGAGGTAAACAGTCGTAACTCCACTTTTTGCCGAAATAGAGTTAATACCACGCACTTGTTGTCAGATTTTCATAGTGTATTGTGGCAAAAAATCGTACATCCAGCGTTATTAGTTGCCTAGATAAGGCGTTTAGAAACAATAGCAACTCCATTAGTCAGTTAAGGTAAACAGTAGTATATCCATAGCAACTCCATAAATACGTGCGTATATTAGATATTATGCTTTCGTATGCGGTAGTGGTAAACAATCGTAGCTCCATTTTTATATTAAATGGTATTTTGATGGTGTTAAATCGGGACAATGAAAAACAAGAGTTCTTTTTTGTTCCAAACATTGTGATTTGGTTTTTGCGTTTTTAAATACGGAATATACTATTTTGTAATCACTTACGAATTTTATTTTGCATATTACCTGTTTAAAGACAGAGGTAAAAAGTCGTAACTCCCATTATTATACATCAGGTAAATAATTTCTTAACAATACTAATACCCAGTAATAGATTTGCATTTACATATTATAATATACCTACCAATAATGTTGAATTCGAAGTAATAGAAATATTTTTTTTTTATAGTTTATTGACTAGTCTGTATGTTTTGCGCTTTCTTGCAAATGTATAAATTGTGGATATACGACTGTTTACCTCCACGGTACAGAAATGTATTTTAATTTTTTATTTCGTTGACACCGTTCATAAAAAAAGAAATAGCCCTGTTTTTCGTAATTACGTAGCACGTCACTGGTTTCGGAACGCCGTTAGTGCAAGTAGCGATTGTGTGTCAGGTTAAGTACTGGAAAATAAAGCCATCCTTCTGTTCAACCACATGTTAAATTTAATTATTGCTGGTTTCTATGATAGTCGCTTCTCTTTTTGTCATTAACTTTGGCTGTGACTCGAACAAATTTCAATTATGATGGTCTAGTTAACGATGGAAATGTCTTTGCCAAAACTCATTGCAGAAAAAGAGGTTTGTAGACGACAGTTTCAAATTATAATTTATTATCGTCAGTCTTGCTATATTAAAACACTCACCGGCACGAAAAACGAAAAATTCTGATGAAATCCCTGTCTTTTGATTTTTCTTTTCGGTTCTTTTCACAAATCTGGCAAATAATTAACACCGTTTAGCAGAAATCGTGGCTAAATAAAATAAATACCGCACGAAAACATGTATCAGCCTTGCAACATCCAATATTGGACATAGGCCTCCCCTTCGCTCTTGCACGTTTCTCTATCTTGCTTGATCCATGTGTATCCATTTTGAGCCGGCTTGGTATTTTAGGTCATCTGCCCATCTCATATATGGTCTCCCTCTCTTTTGTTTGTATATCCATGGTCTCCACTCTGTAATAATTTTATTCCATCTTTCGCCTTTTTGTCTAATAGTATCACCGACGAATTTCCATTTTAGTTTAGCTGTTTGACGAGTAGCATCCTTAACTTTTGTGATGTCTTTTACCCAGGAATTACTTTTTCTATCTGATAGTCTTACGTTGATCATTTGTCTTTCCATTGCTCTTTGTGTTTTCGCAATTCTGTCCATATTCGCTTTTGTGAATGTCCATGTTTAACATCCATATGTGAGAACCGGAAGAATTGGTAATAGAGTTTCGTTTTTAGATATTGAGGGTATTAATATAAAGCTGAACTTACCAAACGACGCCCACGTTAACTTCGTTCGTCTCTTTATTTTTGCCTTTGGTTGTCTCTATTTAATTTTACCATACGAAAAGCATATGGCTTGATAAATGGGATAAATGCTAGACAAATTAAATGCATGGCAATAAGAAAGGGCGCACTTTTAAAAGTACAATTGCAAGTACATAATGCTCTAATCTAGCAAGTGAAAACATTCAAATACTTGGGAATGACGGTGAATGACCAATGGGATAATCAACAAGAAATAAAATGCCGTACCGAACAAGCAAGACATGCTTTTATTAAATTTAAACCGCTACTTTGTAACCGTAATCTTTCCTTCAATCTCCATTACAGACTGGTTAAGTGCTATGTATGGTCAATAATATTGTTATACGGCATGGAGATATGGACGTTGAAAATATCTTCCATTAAGTTGGAGGCCTTCGAAATGTGGACCTTGCGAAGAATGTTCTGCATACCATGAACAGATAGAGTGAGAAACGAGGAGGTCTTAAGAAGAGCAAATACTGAGAGAGAATTACTTAACTTGATCAAGGTACGGAAAATTGGAAACCTGGGTCATATCCTGAGAGGAGAAAAATACGCAATCCCTCACTTAATCATCCAAGGAAAGATTGAGGGCAAAATAGTAGTAGTTCGCAAACAAATGACGTGGTTAAGAAATATAAAGAACTGGATAGGCATAAATAACCCTAGTTACCCAATAGTGGATCGCATAATATGGACAGGCATAAATAACCCAATAGTTACTCGAGCCGTCCGGGCTCTCGTGTCCATTGCCAGGCAACAAGTTTTCGAAAAATTATC
Organism: Diabrotica virgifera virgifera; assembly: GCF_917563875.1. NCBI lineage: Eukaryota > Metazoa > Arthropoda > Insecta > Coleoptera > Chrysomelidae > Diabrotica > Diabrotica virgifera. Next base: position 228,268,812 of record NC_065450.1, on the reverse strand, counting down.
GCATTATTGTATAAAGCAAAATAATATATTATGTAGTCCAGAAAGCCACTGCGCATCCGCTAGGAAAAATATTCTGATTCGGATTTTTTGCACAATCTTACTCAAAACGGACCCCTTTTAACAAATTTGCATGTTGCCAGGACCAAAAGTTGGTCAAAAATTTTTTAAACGTTTTTTTTTGTTTTTTTTTCCTAAAATTATTTTTTTACATGGAACAAATTTTTTTTAGGTTTTTAGGATCATTCCAAACAGAAAAGGTATTTAGTGACTTTTCTCTAAAGTTGACAGTTTTTGACATATAAGCGATTAAAAATTGAAAAATTGCGAAATCGGCCATTTTTAACCCTCAAAAACTATGTGAAAAACTAAAAATTTAAATGTTGCTAAGGTAGGTAGATATTCTTTAAACATCAATTGATGAAATCCCGAAGAGTTTTTTGTAATACAATATTCAAAACTCCTTTGTTTTTTAATTGCTAATCAAGCGTGCGCGACACTATTTTCCACCGTTGCATGTGTATATAGTATGGTGTAAATGAAAGTAATAAATTCGTTATTTCGTAAACCGGCGACTTTAAGGAAAAATCCCGAAACATGTCGATTTTTATTTTTAAGTTATGATATTGTGACATATATAGTATACTAGTGACGTCGTCCATCTGGGCGTGATGACGTAATCAATGATTTTTTTAAATGAGAATACGGGTCGTGTGCTGGCTCATTTGAAACGTTCTTCAATTCTCTATTCAGTAATATAATCATTTACATAATTATTTATACAGGGTGTCAAAAAAATTTTTATTAAATTAAATCATTTGGCAAATTGACAAAAAAATTTAAATTATTGGATACCCTATATAAATAACTATGTAAATGTTTATATTACTGAATAGAGAATTGAATAACCTTTCAAATGAGCTAGCACACGACCCCTATTCTCATTTAAAAAAATCATCGATTATGTCATCACGCCCAGATGGATGACGTCACTAGTATACCATATATGCCACAATATCATAACTTAAAAATAAAAATCGACCTCTTTCGGGTTTTTCCTTAAAGTCGCCGGTTTACGAAATAACGAATTTATTCCTTTCATTTGCACCATACTGTCGGTGGAAAATAGTGTCATGCACGCTTGATTAGCAATTTAAAAACAAATGAGTTTTAAATCGAGTTTTAAATATTGTATTGCAAAAAACTCTTCGGGATTTCATCAATCGATGTTTAAAGAATATCTACCTACCTTGGCAACATTCAAATTTTCAGCTATTCACATAGTTTTTGAGGATTAAAAATGGCCGATTTCGCAATTTTTCAATTTTTAATCGCTTATATGTCAAAAACTATCAACTTTAGAGAAAAGTCACTAAAGACCTTTTCTGTTTGGAATGATCCAAAAAATCTAAAAAAAATTTGTTCCATGCAAAAAAATAATTTTAGGAAAAAAAAACAAAAAAAAAACGTTTAAAAAATGTTTGACCAACTTTTGGTCCTGGCAACATGCCAATTTGTCAAAAGGGGTCCTTTTTGAGTAAGATTGTGCAAAAAATCCGAATCAGTATATTTTTCCTAGCGGATGCGCAGTGGCTTTCTGGACTAATGAGAATATTACCTAAACATTGTACATATACGTAAGACTAATTCAACTGATAATTATTTTTGTGTGCATTATGTCGTAAAAATTGTTCTTAAACGTTTTTTAATTTTAGTGATATTAACTTTATCATGTGACGGTGAAAAACAATAAAAACTAATTTCATATCTCAATTTTGAAATATTTTTAGTTAAAATGAACAATGAAATATTTTTGACTTGTAATGAGACGTAGAAGAATACTCAGTAAGTTTTTTCAAAATACAGAAAAAGTAATTATTCGTTTTCTGATTATGCCAAATAATGCTAATAGTAGGGAAGGAAAGTATGCTAAATTTGCAGTTATTCGAGGGTTATTAGGACCTATTGAGTTATGAAAATTAGGTCCTAAAACCAAAATGGTTAGGTTAAGTTTCCCATTTTAGAGGTGACTTTCAATTTTTTAATTTAATTTTCTATTTCCAACAATCGTTTTTCCCGATTATAGTGCCATCTATCCATAATTTGAAAAAATGTCTCGAATAAAAGTTACTTATTTTTACATAAGGAATCCAAATCTGCAATAAAAATTGGGGCCCCTATTTAAGATTTTAAAGTAACCTTCCACCCCATATCCGTGGGGTCGTGTTTGATGTCATTCGATAGATTGTTAAAAAATATTGAACACGTGTTTTTCAGTTTTTTGATCTGATGTTCATTTCGCGAAATATCGCGGTGCCCCTATTTAAAAATTTTAAATTTACCCCGCTCCCTCCCTCTCCATGGTGGGTCGTGTTTGGTATCACATTCGGTAGATTTTTGAAAAATATTGAGTAATTATTTTTCAGTTTTTTGCTCTGACGTTCATTTCGCGAAATATTCCCTTGTTATTGTGAAATTTTATGACTTGCCCATTTCCTTACACTCCGCTCAAATCGTCAGATTTTTTAAATATACACTGTTCTGCATTTACTTAACTTACCTTATCTAAATCTGACGATTTCGAGTTTTTCTAAGCATAGATTTTTTTTTCGGATCTCCCTTAACGAACTCTCCTGTATTAAGAGCCCATATATGGTAGGGGTCCATTTACAGAGTACAAGGTTTCTCCCCTTGTGATTTTATGTGTCTCCCCCCGCTTGGGCTCCCCTATCAATACACTATTTATGTTTTAAAGCACATAAATGTAAGACGAAATAGTCACCATGGTCCGTGGAGTATCATTAGTTTTTTCCTGGTTTTATTTAGCCCAGAAAGCCACTGCGCATCCGCTAGGAAAAATATTCTGATTCGGATTTTTTGCACAATCTTACTCAAAAAGGACCCCTTTTAACAAATTTGCATGTTGCCAGGACCAAAAGGTGGTCAAAAATTTTCTAAACGTTTTTTGGTAATTATTTAGTGTTGACTCACCGCTCCCACAAGTCTGACAACTGTATATATGGTATCTGCCTTACCTTCTTATCATTTTAAAATTAACAATTAACTGCGCTCGGCTTTAATTTTTGTATTTATCTCATTTAAAAATGTGAAATTTTCACATCAATTTCAAATTATGGCTGCCATTACAGTATGCGCAGATCGCTTACGTATGGATTGATGACAGTTTATTTCTGCAATGTTGCCTAATTTAAAATTTTTTATAATTTCTTGTGCAAAGACGGAAGGTGCTTTATTTTTTTTTAATTTTATTAATAATTAACAAAACACTCTACACTCTAATACCCGAAAGTTAGGTTTGGACCGAAGGGTTAGGTCTTCCTCCTTTGAGAAATTGTACTGTATAATACATAATATATTAATTTTTTAATTTTATTAATAATTAATATTATATTAATTGCAGACATAAACTGCATATTATATCAATTGCAGACATAAACATTGCAGAAATAAACTCTCATCAATCCATACGTAAGCGATCTGCTCATACTGTAATGGCGGCCATAATTTGAAATTGATGTGAAAATTTCACATTTTTAAATGAGATAAATACAAAAATTAAAGCCGAGCGCAGTTAATTGTTAATTTTAAAATGATAAGAAGGTAAGGCAGATACCATATATACAGTTGTCAGACTTGTGGGAGCGGTGAGTCAACACTAAATAATTACCCGTTTTTTTTTTTTGTTTTTTTTTCCTAAAATTACTTTTTTTGCATGGAAAAAATTTTTTTTAGGTTTCTTGGATCATTCCAACCAGAAAAGGTCTTTAGTGACTTTTCTCTAAAAATGATTAAAAATTGAAAAATTGCGAAATCGCAATTTTAAACCTCAAAAACTATGTGAAAACTGAAAATTTGAATGTTGCCAAAGTAGGTAGATAATCCTTAAACATCGATTGATGAAATCCCGAAGAGTTTTTTGCAATACAATAAAACTCCTTTGTTTTTTAATTACTAATCAAACGTGCGCGACACTATTTTCCACCGTTGCATGTGTATACAGTATGATGTATGGTGCAAATGAAAGGAATAAATTCGTTTTTTCGTAAACCGGCGACTTTAAGGAAAAATCCCGAAACAGGTCGATTTTTATTTTTAAGTTATGATTTTGTGGCATATATGGTATACTAGTGACGTCATCCATCTGGACGTGATGACTTATTCGATTATTTTTTTAAATGAGAATAAGGGTCGTGTGCTAGCTCATTTGAAAGGTTCTTCAATTCTCTATTCAGTAATATAAACATTTACATAATAATTTATACAGGGTATCATTTTTAGAGAAAAGTCACTTCACCTTTTCTGTTTGGAATGATCCAAAAAACCTAAAAAACTGTTTTCCATGCAAAAAAAGTAATTTTAGGAAAAAAAAAACAAAAAAAAAAACGTTTAGAAAATTTTTGACCACCTTTTGGTCCGGGCAACATGCAAATTTGTTAAAAGGAGTCCTTTTTGAGTAAGATTGTGCAAAAAATCCGAATCAGAATATTTTTCCTAGCGGATGCGCAGTGGCTTTCTGAACTAATTGACGATTTATAATGGAATCGAAATAATTTTACTGTCATTATTAAGTGTGGTTTTCTTTTTAAAGAAAAAATTGCATGTCATAATTTGTTGCTTCTGCAAAGTTCTGTTAGACTCATTATCTCATCTTTAATGAAGTCCTAGCTTGATATACGTTTTATCTATCTTACTGTTTCTCAACAATAACCTTTCTCTCAATTTCATTAAACAACCACAATGTAGTACAAATATTTTCACATGTTATATGTTATACATATTATTCATCATACATGACATACACAATGTTAACGGACGAGTTCATATTATAGCAAGAATTAATATGGATGAAACGATCTAACTAGAGATATAAAATATATAAAACGAGTGTCTCAACGAGATGATTTAAAGTAAGTTTCAGGATTGTTCGGATAAGAATAGACCAAGATAAATAAATTGTATGCATATTCAATTATGTATACAAGCTTACATTCAATAGTAAACGGAAAAGATCAAATATGAGATATACCGATGATGAATATGTCTACTACATTAATGCAATTATTTGATCATAAATCACTTTTGTTAGTAGTGAAAGTATAAGTATGTAACTCGTGCATACATTGTGTTTTATTATGTATCGTTCTCAAAATTGCCCTTAATTTTTCAGTGCAATAAAAAGACGAGAAAGTTTCAGATTTCCCAGCGATTTAGTTCTTCTCGTTGATTTCACTGAACAATCACAATACAATAATCTTGAAAATTGCGATCCATTTAAGGGAAAAAAGCAACATTGATACTTTTATTCCGCTTGCTTCGATTTAGAACAAAAGTGCATGGTGCATAGGAGTGATTACGGTTATTAACTTTCTCTAATGAGTATTGGTACGTGTGAGCATAACAAATTGTAGGTTGGAGGTGAGTTAATAAAGCCGATGCGAAATATTGTAATTGATATTTAACGCACCACCTTAAAAATCGGTCATTTTGATGTCTCGAATTTCCTTAACCTGTTGTCCGATTTAAGTGATTTTTTTAATATGTTATAGCCTTATTCTTTAACAATATCGCTGTAATAAAATCATTGCTAAACAGGTAAATTGTGTACCAATCAAACTGTGTTTTTTTTTCTCAAAGTTCGCAACACCCTGTGGAATATTCTAGCATTTATAAAATACTGAAATTAAAACCCAACTATAGCCTCGTGTTTTCTTAATATTCTGTTTTTTTTTTTTATTCATTCGTTTATGTTGGACAATAAAAAAGTTAGGTACTTTAACAACTAGCCATTTTCTCCATCAATATAGAGTCTTTTTAAATCCGCACGGCGTGCGGGAAAGTAAAATACCTTGTAATATGGCATTATAATATATTATAATACATGCAATAAACTAATATTTAGACATTATTTACTAATTTATTTCAAATTTATCTTATTGTGTTCATTTTTTAATGAAATTAGCGCGATTATTTCATTCATAGGAGATTCTGACCAATAGAAAGCTACAGAAATAAAAATTAAACTGATAATTTTTGATAATATCCCGTCGTCAAATATATTACGTCAGATGCCCTTCGTTGTTACGAAAAAATACATTCAGTGACATTAATGACAATTAATGTTTTAAAAATTGTAAAAGTGATGACTTTCAACCGTCAAATATTTATAACAACTGTGTGTTTAATTGTAGTAATTTGTACTTACATAAATAAATTACAATAAAAATTTTGGTTTTGAACAGTTTTATTCATAATTACATATTCATAATTAGATATTACATAATTATATAATTTCACTCCCCTAAAGGTACCCTAAATTTCACATAATACGTTACGAACGACATTGGAAAATCTCATATTAGTTATAAAAATTGTGTTTTTAATAATTGTTCATTTTCGATTTAAACAGTTTTTTATGTATTAACAATATAATAAATAAATTGGTTCATTTTTAAATCATAAAATAATTTATCTATAACCTACTTAAGACATTGATCCTAGTTGTCTTAAAAATATTTCACAGATGCCCGTATTTACTATATCTACATATTGGTTCACAAAATAATCTTTTCAAATACCACTCGTCCTCTCTAAATTTTGCTTGATAAATTTAGAGGACTCGTGGTATTATTACCTTTGATAATTCGATGAAATAAAAATATGTTGACATAATATTTAAAAGTCAGATCAGTAGACAATTATAGTTCATTCCACCGACATACGACGGTTTTGGATTATCGCGACAACGAATATTTCAGTGTGCATCATAAGAAGTACGAAAGTAAATGGCTCTAATAATTATTCCAATAAACAGCAATGTAATTTGCAATTTATTTTAGTTCTTCATATTTTGCACATAGGGGAGTGCATTTAGATTTTCACTTCGGAAAAAATCAAACAAGATAAAACTTTTTGTAATGTCATTAAGAAATGTTTAATAAACAACATATCAAAAAGTTCTACTCGAGAAGTGGGTGCTTCATTTTTTATTAAACAAATGAACAGCTAAGTTAGATGTTTTTTTAAATAACTCCGAAAATATAATTTTTAGAAAAAAACTGACTAGACCATTGAAAAATTCAGAAAATTTTACAAAAAAAACCTTATATAAGGATTTTTCTAAAATTAAATCTCTAGCTTCTGTCATTTTTTATTTATTACGCTAAAGTCACCCTTCTCGCATACATTGGCGCACTGTAAACTAGCGTTGGCAGAAGTACATGGTTGAGTTTTTTTAATGTTATTCTTTAACTAATGGATTAAAAGAAATTTTACAAATTGGACATGAAAGAAGATAAAATAAGCTATCTTATGGTTGTAATAAAAAGAAATAAAATGTATGGACATAAGTACGGTGTGGGCGGAAAGTGAGCCTTACATAAATTTTGTTTAAAAATGATTGAAAAATGTGTAACTAATACAATTTTACTTATAAAACTCTCAAATTTGCACAACTTACATCTCAATCATCTTACTAAACGATGCTTCATTAAAAAAAATCTTAAAAATTTAATTCAAATAATACGATGTCTCAAAAAATGTAATTTTTGAAAACTTCGTAGTTTTACAGAATTCCCACCATTTTAAGACGGTATTACTCAAGTTTGAATAAATATAATATAATTTTTTTGCTATTTTTTTAAAGCTTGGGATGTAATCTTTAAAAAACACTGAATTATTTTATTTTAAAAATGAAATAAACAATTTCTTTTTGAGAAAACTAAGAAAGATAACAAAAATGTAATACAAAAACCGAAAATTACCAGCTGAAAAAATGTATATACAGAGTGATCAAAACTTTTTTCTGTAAAATTTACCTAAAATACATTTAATAATAAGCTTCAACAATAATAAATATTTAACAAAAAATTTTTTTTAGCTCTTATACAGTATGTCGGCGTAACTTGGAACCTATTGATAACTTTTTTAATATCAGTTTTACGAAAAAAAGTTATTTTTTATAAAATACTCTGCATCATATATAACATAAGATGCAATAATCAAATATCAAATTTTGTTAATTTTGTACGAGGTATGTCAAAAAATATGAATTTCACTCAAGAGTAAAGTACCTTTATATTTCACAATATCGAAAATTTTTATAAAGAAAAGTTGTTTGGAATTAAAAACTATGTTCCAATATGTAATTATATCCTTCTAATCGAAAATTTGTTTTTTTTTTAATATGTTTTCTAATACATTTTAATTTTTAATATTATTGTGAACATTATTTGTTTATCTTTTTTTTTTTAAGAATGAAATTCCATATTTGTTTGGTTGGATTCTACTTGTTTTTCATTTAAATATCCGCCATTTTGAAATTTAAATTTTTAATCTTTAATTCAGATTCAACAACCTGTTAAAAATAAAGACAATAAATGTTTTAGAGAAATGTTCTTTTTTATGTTCTTTTTAGAAAATCCGCATTTTGGATCCGCCATTTTATAGTTTATAATGTTAACATTTAAGTTAGGTTTATCAAAGCTTTCAAAAATAAATATATGCAGAAATAAATATATTCTGTAAAGAAATTATGATTTTACAACTATTTTTTAAGTTATCCGCCATTTTGGATCGGCCATTTTATAATTTAAATTATCAAAATTTGATTCAGGTTCAGCAACCTCTCAAAATATCCACATATAAGTAAACAAACACGTTTTATAAAAAAAATTCGGATTTTACAACTACTTTTTAAGGATTTTTAGGAAAAAATCCGCCATTTTTAATTTGCAAATTGTAATGTCAGATTCGGGTTCAGCATGGTCAAAACTAAAATAAAAATATTTTTTATCAAAATAAAATGTTGAATTCACCCATATTCTTAACATTTTTTATACAAAACAATTGTTATTGTTTAAACAATTAATAAACAATTAGCGGCAAAATTTGTGAGTAGAACTTTTTACTTTAACATATTTATAAACTAACAAAAACAGTTTTAGAAAAATATAACCTTGTTTGATTTTTTCCGAAACATTGTATCTTTTCGTTCTAATTGCACTCCCCTAATAATAAAATATTCGTTGTCGAAATAATCCAACACGGTCGTATATTCGTGGAATAGGGTATACAATTGTTTTGAATCGTCGTCATGGAAACCAATATCGTCGTCTTGGTAACCGATTATATTGAAAGTCTGATTTTGACAACCTTTTCAAAGAATTAATTTGTGTATTTTCACTTCTAAATAAAAATTGATATAACTCTATTTTTTGTGGCTTTTTTCCAAATGTACGGCCGTAGAAAAAATATTGTTCCTAATTCATGCGGAAAGTGTCTTCCCCGCACTCGACTGCTTGCCCGAACTCCGCTATCGCATCGTTCGGGTCAACGGCAGTCTCGTGCGTGAAAGTATCACTTTCCGCACTAGTTAGGAAAATAACTATTATATTAAAATCTTAAAACACCAGAAATTTATTTTTCACCTTTTTAACTTGCAGTATTTCGACATAACTAAAGAACATTAAAAATTTGTTCTTGTTCTCAATTGCTTCAATATCCGACATTGTTTTGTTTTTAAACGATTATAAAGTGTAAAAAATCATGTTTTTTGCCTATAAAACATTCCTTGTAGATTTTAGAGAAACATGTTTCAAATAAATATTCTAGATCTTAATAGTTTCTAATTTGAAATACATATAGTCTAGTAAAATAAAATTACACTACATGTAAATCAAAATGTAAATTCGTACAGGTTGAAACAAATTTTTTATCAAAGTTTAGGTGGATACAAAAGGTATTTTCAAGAAAGTATCCAAATCATACAAGAAGATCATTGTTTAAATAATTAAAAAGGGGTAATTTTTGCAAAAAAAATACTTTTTTAACGGCTGAGGTCATTCGATTACTAATGAAGGTCTATGGAATTGTTTTCTGCAGAGTTGAAGGATAAATCTTTCACATAAGACTTACTAAATTAAATTTGACCCCCTATTTATTTAAATAATTATACATAAAACTTAAAAAACAAATTTGCAGAAAATTATTTTTAGCGTTTTAAATAAGCACTATAAAATATCCTATTTTACAGGACAAGTTGCGCTATGTTATCAGTATTAATTAAAAAAAATTGGTAAAAAAATGTTTAATATTTTTTGAGATATTGAATTTGTTTTTTAAATGTTACTCTATTTTCAATTGCAAAAACGCGGTTGTTGCCAAAGAAATATTCACCTGTATTAAATCTTGTTATTTTTATTTTTATGTATGTTTTCGATAAATGTATTGATAAATTCAAATTTCAATTAAACTTCCCCCTAAAATGGCATTTGAAAATGATTCAAATTTGTTTATAATTTGTTTTTTTAATAACGTCGCGGAGATTAATTATTTTGAAATGCCGTTTCGATAATTGCGTTCCTGGGAATTTTTCACTAATTAACAAATTTTTTTGTCTTTTTTTCCTCTTCTTTTTTTTTCTTGGAGTTATATTACTACGGGCCCTTTTAGGGTTAAGTTTCATTAATAATGTCGAATCTCTAATTTGTAGATTCTAGACCTAAAAATATTAAGATTTAACTAAAATTACTTAAATAAAATATGGCTACATACTGAGTTATAGGGTGTGTTATTTAAAAATTTAAAAATTATTTTTACCAAGTACTTTCAAACTATTTGAGGTATCCTTATCATACTTGGCAGAAAGTGTGGGTAGTATACAGTCTACTACCAGAGACGTACGACAGGGGATAGTTAATGGTTGACCCTTCCCAAATTCTACGCCACTGAAGGAATTACTATTTTAGCGAAATTTTTCGATTCTCCAATACTTTCTATGTAAATATTATACTATTTACTGGTAACGATTAAGTCATTAGTTTTCGAGATATTGGACGTTAAAAATGAAATGGCATATTTATTTTGATTCATTCATTCATTCATTTTAAACTTCCAATATATCTGAAACTGATGACTTTATCGATACCAATAAAGTTATTTACATATAAAGTATTGGAGAATCGAAAAATTTCGCTAAAATAGTAATTCACTCAGTGGCGTAGAATTTGGAAAGGGTCAATCATTCACTATCCCCTGTCGTACGCCTCTGGCACTCGCTAGAAACGTTTATTAATCACAATTTAGTAGGGTGTATAATAGCCACACTTTCTGTCAAGTATGATAAGGATACGTCAAATAGTTTTAAAGTACTTGGTAACAATAATTTTTAAATTTTTAAATAAAACACCCTGTAACTCAGTAAGTAGCCACATTTTGTTCATGAGATTTTAGTTAAATCTTAATATTTTTAGGTCTAGAATCTACAACTCAGAGATTCGACATTCTTAATAAAATTTAACCGTAAAAGGGCCCGTAGTAATATAACTCCAAGAAAAAAAAAGAAGAAGAAAAAACGACAAAAAAATTTTGTTAATTAGTAAAAAATTCCCAGGAACCCAATTATTGAAACGGCATTTCAAAATACTTAGTCCCCGCGACGTTATTAAAAAAACAAATTATAAACAAATTTGAATAATTTTCAAATGCCATTTTAGTTTGGAGTTTAATTGAAATTTGAATTTATCAATACATTTACCGAAAACATACATAAGAATAAAAATAATGAGACCTTAAGCAGGTGAATAATGCTTTGGTAACAACCGCGTTTTTGTAATTGAAAATATAGTAACATTTAATAATCAAATTCAATATCTCAAAAAATATTAAATATTTTTTGACCAATTTTTTTTGCTTAATACTAGTAATATAGCGCAACTTAGTCTGTAAAATAAAATATTTTATAGTGCTTATTTAAAACGCTAAAAATAATTTTTTGCAAATATGTTTTTAAAGTTTTATATACAATTATTTAAATAAATAGGGGGTCAAATTTAAATTAGTAAGTCTTATCTGAAAGATTTACCCTTTAACTTTGCAGAAAAAATCCCATAAACCTTTATTAATAAGTGAATTACCTCAGCATTTAAAAGAGTAATTTTTTTGCAAAAATGACCCCTTTTTAATTATTTAAACAATGATCCCCTTGTATGATTTGGATACTTTCTTGAAAATATCTTTTGTACCCACCTAAACTTTGATATAAAATTTGTTTTAACCTGTACGAATTTACATTTTGACTTTTTTTTATTTTATTAGGCTAATAAACAATTGGAGATAATTGCAAAAAACCCTTATTTTTGCAGTAATTTATAAATTAATGTTAATAACTTATAACTATTATTTATTATAATAAAAAATTTTAACTTGTTTAAACAATTATACAGCTTTTAAATAAGAATATTTGTATTTTGAACGTTAATAGGTACACGTGTGGTAAGTTTTTTTAAAAAGTCTACAACAGGAAAAAATATGCAGTTTTATTTTATTATAAATCAATTAATTCCTTATAACAAAACTAAAGCATCCTTGATAGCGTTAAAGTTAGACGGCTCTACTCGAGTTACTTTGGATTAAAAAAATGAAGAAAATTGTTCTATAATACCCAGAAAGCCGAGAAAATACATTTTGTTAAGGTATACCGATTTTGAACTTTAAATGATTTTTATGATGAATGATGATTATTGATTATATGATGATGAATGTAGTTTATTTTTGAATACTCGTACCTAAAGTATAATTTTTTTGCAATGTGATAGCAAAAGAAGCAAAAAATGAAGATTTCTACCGAAAAAATACGAGCAGTCTCCCGAAATGTTGTCCAAGACCTGTGGCAACACTGCTCAAATATTATATTTTCCAGATTTAGCCATACGACTCACACTTACTCTAAGGAGAAAATACATTATATAATCCCAGATACCTGCGGTATCAAAAGGATTGATAGACAATTCACGACTATTAATCTCACTGGTCGTTCTTTACCATAAAGATTACCCTTTCTGCCATCGATGGGTAGGTACACATGGATTATCTAGTAAAATACAAAGTTTTATATCTTTATTGTATCGCAAATTTGAAACGTGACTTTTCATGAGATAAGCTTTATACCCAGTGTAATGTATTTGCATTTTAAAATATTATTTTTGTTATTCTTTGAATTTATATTTCCGTTGTTTATGGTTCCACCGGTACCCAAACAAATGCGCCTGCAGATTATTTTTCAGAAAAGAGTGTTTTATTAGATTTTATGGCTTCTTTCAATTCTTTGGATGCGGTTGTCGTGTAATTTAGTGTTGTACTGATGGCTTAAAGTTTAGAGTTAACTGAAAAAATAATGAATAATAAAAAAATACCTATAGACTAAATACAATAGGGGGGTCCATGGACCCGTTGACCCACCCCCCACTCTGTATCCGCGCCTAACATTTGCTGCTAACAAGCTTAAAATATCTCCAATACCAGAAGAAACATAAAAAGTATGAAAATTCTATATTTCTTTCTAATGTTATTCTTTACCCGCATACACAGAGTTTTTTTCACGGTTCGTGTGGTTACGTGAGAGAGAGTACGTCTTAGCCTGGGACTGAAATAATGGAATTTAATGTAAAAGTAGTCTCAACTTTAACCTTTTAAGTTTCGTTCACCTTGAGTATACTCAAACAATAAATGCAGAATGGACTTTCAGACAATTCAAATGGGAATGCAGTCAACCGGAGATGTGATACACGATTTAGCACTATTTACTCACTTGCCATGTTACGAAAATTACGACTATTTTAATTGTTTATGTATCTAAAAGATTGGATCAACACGGTAAATATTGAATGTTGCACCATTTCGTTTGGCAGCGGAAAAATTGTTGCATACTGCAGAATTTCACGGATTGTTTTTATTGGAAATAATTATACAGGGTGGATGACGTTAAGTTATGAGGATGGGTACGTATTTTCGGCTTCAATGCTATTCAAATGGGGATTCATTTTTTTTTCGAATCCTGAGAAAACTAATAAATATTTTTGAAAAATTTAAACGCAGAATGAAACATTAAAATATTACCGAGGGCTGAAAGTCACCGAAAACTTCTATAATGTTTATTTTAATAAGTTACAGGGGTGAAAAACTAAGAGAAAATTTAGTGTGATATTTAATTTAAAATATCTCATTCAAAATAAACTTTTTATTTATTCTAAGGGACTTTCGGCCCTCGGTAATAATATAGTCTTTCATTCGGCGTTTAAATTTTTCAAAAATATTTATTGGTTTTTCAGGATTCGAAAAAAATGAACACAATGTCCGTGGTAATATTTCCAAATCTATCTTTGTCATACAACGCACTCAGTCAAATAGAATATTGTCAGCATATTGTCAGTCAGACAGTGACAATCATTGACAATTTTAAATATTTGACATGGCATCGGGAATATTTTGAGTTGTTGATTAAATAATATTAATATATAGTGTATTTGATAAATAATTGATTTAAGACGTGAATTTAATAAAAAGTTATTTATTGTGTATTATTTGTGGAAGATCCAAGCAAAGAATATATCAGGATAATATATTCTGCAATCAAAATCCAAGTATTTTGTTGTTAAAGATGTTCAAAATTGTAAGTTCCATATTAACAATATATTATTAAAAAATCACTTTAACACTTTTCCTTTTTTCTCTATTGAGTTTGAGTATTCATTTTTTTTTTGTACATATAAATTATTACAATCACTGAATACAAAGTTAGTGAAAAAATTATCAGTAGTAATTGCATAAGAGCTCTAAAATTCTATATTAATTTTAGAGATCGAGTGCAATTTGTTGCGATTATTTCATGAATAAAACTGTTCAAAACCAAAATTTTATTGTAATTTATTTATGTAAGTACAAATTAGTACAATTAAACAAACAGTTGTTATAAATATTAATTTGACCGTTGAAAGTCATCACTTTTATAATTTTTAAAACATTAATTGTCATTAATGTCATTGAATGTATTTTTTCGTAGCAACGAAGGGCATCTGACGTAATATACTTGACGACGGGAAATTATCAAAAATTATCGGGTATAATATCACAAGAGAATGAGAATAAATTGAAAATAATGCGACAGTTTTTCGATTATTTTATTCATAGGAGATTCTGACCAATAGAAAGCTACATAAATGCAAATTAAGGTGATAATTTTTGATAATATCCCGTTGTCAAGTATATTACGTCAGATGCCCTTCGTTGCTACGAAAAAATACATTCAGTGACATTAATGACAATTAATGTTTTAAAAGTTATAAAAGTGATGACTTTCAACCGTAAAATATTTTATATCAACTGTGTGTTTAACAGTACTAATTTGTACTTACATAAATAAATTACAATAAAATTTTGGTTTTGAACAGTTTTATTCATGAAATAATCGCAACAAATTGCACTCGATCTCGAAATATAGAATTTTTGCCCTCGTGAAACTTTGACATAATTTAACTGTGAATTAAAACTGTCAAAGTGTCACTCGGGAAAAATTCAATAATTTTAGAGATCTTGTGCAATTACTACTGAAAATTTGTTGTCTGGCAATAGACACGGGAGCCCGCAGGGCTCGAGTGGCTATTGCCCAATGACAAAAAATTTGAGTAAAAATGAAGCATTATTTTCTTATTTATTCTTACTGTCGTGTGATATTCGTAAGATTATTTTTTAAAACGTATATTATGGATATTTTCTTAAATGTGACAGTTGTCAAAACTAGGAAACTGGTTGCCATTAAACAGAAACAATCTACTTAAAAAAATTATATCGGTAATTTTCTACAGTAGATAATTCTCAGTGTAATTTTAATCTGATTGGACAGAATTAAACACGTGATCAAATATCTTACTATACGATTGGAAGTTAAAATCATTAAAAAATAATCGATTTAATTTAGATTTCTGTAGCTTTCTATTGGTCAGAATCTCCTATGAATGAAATAATCACATTTATTAACTGAATTAATAATTTGCAATTATACAAATATAACAGTTATCCAAGAACATTCAAAAGCCATCTCTTTAAGTTAATGATGACATTTTCAAATAGAATGACATTCTAATAATGTTTACATATCCATACCAGTGTGAATTTTACTACACGTAATTTGCCGTGTAAAGACAGAAAAAGTAGGGATAGCCGTAAAATATTTGCGAATTACGTACCGATGGCCTTAAATAATATTGATATACAGTGTATTTGATAAATAATTGATTTAAGACGTGAACTTAATAAAAAGTTATTTATTGTGTATTATTTGTGGAAGATTAAAGCAGAGAATACATCAGGATAATATATTCTGTGATCCAAGTATTTTGTTGTTAAAGATGTTCAAAATTGTAAGCGTTCCATAATAACAATACATTATTAAAAAATCACTTTTCCTCTTTTCTCGATTGAGTATTAGTTCTTGTTGTACATATAAATTATTACAATCACTGAATACATAGTCAGTGAAAAAATTATCACATTTATTAACTGAATTAATAATTTGCAATTATAAAAATAACAATTCTAATCTAACATTCAAAAGCCATCTCTTTAAATTAATGATGACATTTTCAAGTAGAATGACATTCTAGTAATGTTTACTCATATCCATACCAGTGTGAATTTTAATACACGTAATTTGCCGTGTAAAGACAGAAAAAGTAGGTATACCCGTAAAATATTTGCGAATTATGTACCGATGGCCTTATGGTCTTCAGTGATTGAAGTATGGTTTTTATAAATCATAAACAACTGGAACCAACCGTTAATGAAACAATATTTCACAAGATATCACATTCATTAGGCGAATTTTATTTTATTTAGCGTATGGCCTACATCACAGAATAGGTAATTATTTAGATTTCTGCATTATACGAGTATGATACAATGCATCACAATCAAGCTTTTCACCTCGCAATTTTTACAGAATGGATCGATTTGCTTGAATATTTGAGAATAAGTAGTGGATAGTCCAAGGATCAAAATCTATATAATGCGGAAAGGCGCTTTTACCATGGGGGTGGTTGTCATCCCATCTCGGGGTGGAAATTTTTGAAGTTATACTTCTTTACGCTCGATATGAGGGTGAATTTTTATATGTTAAAACCTACGATCCCGGCGCATGCGCATTATAACTTTGTTCTGATTGGATGTTCAAATGACATGTCAAAAATTATTCAACATGTCGGCTGTGGCAAAGCTGTGGTTTGATTATTTATGGTTGTTGCGTTTTGAAATTTGTGTGAAAAGAAACAACAAACAAAAGTTAGTTAATAGTTATACTGCCTTTTTAAATAGTTTTCATATATATTTTTGGACTTTTGGACTATTTTGGACAAGGAAAACTCATTCTAATTTGGTAAGTAATTTTTATAATAATCATATTGTAATTATACATTTGGATTAGGTTGCAATAAATTTTTTTTCTCAAGAATGCGGATTTTAGAGAGAAATCCGAAATTAGGTCCGATTTTTATTTTTAAGCGTTCATAAATTATGATTTCTTGGCGTAGATTTATTTATCTAGTAGGTATGTAATGCTTTGATTTACATGCTTAATTTGATTACCAACAAAAGTTCTACCAATCTTCATCTAATATATTGTTTTCTTACTGTTTTGTTATATTTTAATATTTTCTTCCACAAAAATCAAACTACATAATTTGATTTAAATTCAGAATAACTGTCAAACAGTAAAACGTTCAGTTGACCTATTTTTCCGCATGACAAATAATGAGTAATTGGATGAGTGAGTCTAGGCTTCGATTACGAATCAAAGCGTCCCCAAATTCGCGGGTTCGAATCCCGATGCAAGTTTTTATTTTTTTATTTTTTTATGCATTTTATGATTGTAAGTATATTTATTATATAATTTTTTTTACAGAAAATGCGTATTTAAAATTTTTGCCAACAATTATTATCGTTCAGAAATCATTTTTTCTTTGTGGCATTTTTCAATGTGTTTGTGTGCGTTTTATTCTTTTATTTTTTTAAATTTTTGGTATTGTCTTAATAAAAATTTTTGGAAAGTAGTGAGTTAAAATTAGTTTAATATTTAAATAAAATATAAATAAACTGTTTAAAGTACATTATATCAATTTCGTTAAAATCACATAATATGTAATAGAAGTATAACTTCTTACGTGTGTACAAAGTACACACACATTCTTTTTTATTATATTTTGACCGCAAAAGTTAATAAAAACATTCACTCTAAGCAAAAAAAGTTTTATACGTTTTTTTCATAAAATTAATAGTTTTCGATTTATTCGCTATCGAAAGTTTTAGTTTTATATCGAAAAAATCAATGTTTTTCGATATACTCTTTGCGATTTACTCAATTTTTGCCGTAGAAAAAATTTTTTCAAACGAAATTCTTGGGAAATTAATAACCTACAATTTCATATTAAACAGTTTTTCGTATCTCTGATGGTAATCTTTCTATTCTGAAGAAAATGGCATTTTTTACCAAACAACAAAAATTCGTTATTCGCTTTTAACTCCAGTTTTTTTAAAATTAATCATTCTAAGCTAGTCAATCTTCTAGAATCTATTAATAATACGTAAATAAAGAAGACTAAGTAATGACAATGACTAAAAACACCGTTACTTACATTATTATGCTTCCAATTGGATTTCTCCTTTTTTTTTTCAAAAAAATATATTGATTTTTTAACCGTAACTTTTTTATTTTTTATCTTTAAAAGTTTGGTAAAAAAGAATTTTGTAGGTTTTTATAGAATGTACAAGCCTATTAGCCTATTAATATTAAATCCTTTTAAAACCCTCAGTTGCAAAAAGAGGTGACTTTGAAAGGGTTGGTAAAGGTGGTTTTTGCAGGTTATTACAAGTTTTAATTGTCAATAGTTCACTCAATTTTTGCCGTAGAAAAAATTTTTACAGACCAATTTTTTAGAAATTAAATAAGCTACAATTTCATATTGAAACATTTTTTCGTATTCCTAATGCTAATGCTTCTATTCTGAGGAAAAATGCATTTTTACCAAACTACAAAAATTCGTTATTCGCTTTTAACTCCAGTTTTTTAAAAACTAATCATTCTAAGCCGGTCAAACTTCTAGAACCTATTAATAATACATAAATAAAGAAGGCCAAATAAGGTAAATGACTAATTTTAATTAGGGTGGTGTTTAGAGGATATTTTTGATCACGTTTTCGCTGAAAAATAGGTACTGACATTCTTTTCATTATAAGTCACTTAATTTTTGAGCTAGAGATTTTTTTTATTTCTGGAGATAGATATTTTTAAATACTTTAATTAGATTGAGATTGAATAAGTTATCCTCGAAAAATGCATAGTTTTCCCGTCTTTTGACTTTGAAACTACAATATTTAGCATTTGACGAAGAAGAGTTAACATATAATAAAGTATAGCTCGATTAATATTGTTCCTAAAAAAAATAAAAAAAAACGGTTTTATTTATTTTTTCAAAAGGTACATTTTTGTTAAATAAAGTTGTTTGATAAAACGAAAACTTTTTGAGTTATTAGCAGAAAACTTATTAAAAACATTGATTTTTTTGATATAAAACTAACACTTTCGATAGCGAATAAATCGAAAACTATTCATTTTATCAAAAAAATGTATTGAACGTTTTTTGCTAAAAATGAATGTTTTTACCAACTTTTGTGGTCAAGAATAAAAAATTTTATTCTTGAGTCAACCACCCCCATGGTAAAAGCGCCTTTTGGCATGATATAGATTTTGATCCTTGGACTATCCACTACTTATTCTCAAATTTTCAAGCAAATCGACCCATTCTGTAAAAATTGCGAGGTTTTGTCCTATTTTAAGCTTCTTTACTTGGACTAAAACATATGTCCAACTTTTTTATATATTCGGTTGACCCTTCGGTTGCCATTACAAAGTCTACGACCCGAAAATAGATCATTTTTGATGTTTCGAATTTTTTAAATAAAATATAGGATAATAGCATATCTGAGAGATAACACTTCTCGAAAAATAAAGCCTACCTGTACTCATACTGTTTTGCTATTGTTTTGTTCAGTTACAATTTTGTTTAAGCACTTAATTATTATTTTCCCCCGTAATTTTGAGCATGTCTCGGCCTCACCTGTCTATCGAATAACCTGTAATCAAACTCGAAATCGATCACCTGGTGAATCATTCACCGTGACTCACTGAATTATAACACTCCTCAATATTATGATCCAACGTTAATACTTTGTATACTAGAATCTTGCGATAATAACTGCGGTAATGACAAAATTATTTGTTTTATAGGACCATATAGATTAGACCCCTAATTTAGTATATCTAGCAATAAAACGATGTTTAGTTAATTCGAAGTAAAGATAAATTAAGTATGTACATTTACGTATTACTTTAGTATTCTACTGATTATTCTAAATGATTTCTATGAGTTTTGTAATTCACTGTAAAATCACTTCCGTCAAATTAGATTATTAAGGAATTTTTCCATATGATAAAACTTGGTAAATTTCTAATTTATTACCTATTAAGCCTTCTTAGTCACCTATACAAACTCCTTACAAGAATAGTAACGAATCGTGTTGAGTAAAAACTTGATTTCTACCAGCCAATAGAGCAAGCGGGATTTCGTACCGGATTTGGAACAAATAATCACCTACTACAGTGCATTAAAACGGTAATAGAAAAGACTATCGAATACAATCGACCACTCGTTCTGCCTTGTGTAGATTTCCATAAAGCCTTTGACACGTAGAATTTGACAAAATCCTGGAAGCACAAGCATGCCGCATTGACTACCGATACACAAGGTTAATTTACAATACATACAAGAACGCAACTATGTCGATGAAACTACATCAAAACACGGATCATATCCCAATCGACAGAGGAGTTCCACTGGGCGATACCTTATCGCCTATAACTGTTTGCCGCAGTACTAGAATATGACTGTAAAAAACTTAACTGAGAAGAGAGAGACCTGAACATTGACGGTAGAAGATTAACAAATCTGAAATTCGCAGACGACATAGTTTTATTCTCTTAACTTCAATGAGAAATGTACAATGCTAAATGAACTTCAGCTAGCGTGTGCCAGTATGGGACTTAAAATTAACATCTCCAAGACAAAATTCATGACAAACCTAGTACCTAATAGCGGAAATATCAATATTGGAGACAACGAAGTAGAGCTGGTGGAAAAACACATATACCTTGGCCACGAAATAAAGATCACAAGAGACAACCAAACATGCGAACTACGAAGAAGAAAAGAATAAACCTAGCATGGGCAGCCTATGGAAAACTCAAAGACCAATGTTGAATATATCGCTTCGTGACCGAGTTAGAAATGAAGACTTAAGACGAAGAACAGGAGTTGCCGATGTAATTTCCCAAATTGCCACACTGAAATGGAACTGGGCCGGACACGTCGCCCGAATCAGTGATGAAAGGTAGACGAAGAGATTACTTGAGTGGAGCCGAGATTAGAGAAAATAAGTAGAGGAAAAACCCCTACTTGTTGGACTGACGATCTCAAGAAAATGTCAAGAAATTGGATACAAAATGCTTAAAATAAAGCACAATTGACAAAAATGAGGGAGGCCTATGTCCAGTAGTGGACGCAAAGGGCTAAATGGTGATGATGATGATGATGACTAGATGGTCTGACACTCGTAAGTAACCTTCTTTGAAATAAAATACAGGTTTTTCCGGAAAATTCTTTAATTTTATCTAATATAGTTTCCTGTTAGCTCAATATAACGATTCCGGCGATTTTCCAATTTCTTATGCCGTCCGAATAAAACGATTCTGGAAGCTCTGCAAAATATGTATTTCTTTCATAAGTTATCTCTTATCTCTTTGTTCGAGCTGCATTTTTTATTTACGAGCCATCTTTTCAGCCCTCGGTAATAGTCTAATCTTTCATTTTGCGTTTAAATTTATTTATTAGTTTTCTCAGGATTCGAAAAAAATGAATGAATTTAAATAGCATTGGACCAATATTTTGTGCCTATCCCTTTACCCTACATGTAAAATTAAACAACATATAATTAAATACCAAATTCTTTATATTTGATTAATCCGTCTAGTAAAATCGTTGTCATTATTACATTAGCTGATAAGTTGAGTTTATGTTTTTGTTGAGTCATTTTGTTTAAGGAACGCACCATTTTTTTATTGGTTTTAGATAAATACAGATCTATATTTACGACTGATTATAATCGACAAAACATTGTAAATGTATTATAAAACAAATGAAAAAATAAATATATAATGTACTACATGTACCTACATACTGTTTTCTTCATATCTTTTTGAAGATAACTATTTTTTACTTGAACTACTTTTACTTGTATATACTATTGATATTTATATGATTTTGAATATTTCAGTTGTGTGTATATCCACACATCACATGGCGCAAAAGGAACCCCACGTTGGGCGCCAGTGAATTTGGCAAATAAAAAATTATTCCAAATAGTCATATTTATTACATATAAAGAAAACCAAACTTTAGTGAATAAATCTTGCCTTCTTGTCAAGTTTTACAATAAAAGAAGGATTGATGTTGGCTCTAGTGGTAGTAGCATGGATGTTGTCTTGTTACATCCCTTTACTAAGCATGTATTGTAGTGAACAAACGTGGTAAGTATCAATTGGGTAGTTACAAATAAAATGGGGACAGCAAGAAAAAGCCCAATAAAAAAATTGTCTCGCATTTGCAAATAAATAATAATCATAATACAATCCATAATTATTGTACTAAATAATTCACACTTGTAGCAATACATAATATTATATCACTAACTATCTAAAGTCTTATATCTTGTAGTTAGTGATAGATACAATGAATACAAAAATTGCTGACATACTCGTAGATACTCTTGATAAATCGTCTTGTGTGTGTATTGTACATCTTTGGCGCACCCTGTAAATCTCATTATATGCGGCATGTTCGTTCCATATTGTTTGTAAGGTTACAAAGAAAATACTCTTATAAGCTTTAATGTGGTAGACGTAGACTCCACCTTAATATGCTAATGAATGTCTATTATTATTTCTTTCCCGTAACGCCAACTGCACGCATCAACACAAGCATGCAAATAATACTTCGATTCTGCTAATAATACGCGAATTAGCTTCAAGCTAATATAGATAGGTTTAGTTATATACCGCGAACGAAAAAACAATCATTAGGCCAAAGTTGATCACGGTAACCCCTACGCCAGTTAAGTATGCAAATATTCAGTATTCAATAGTATACAGGAGTATTCATCAAATACACAGACCTTTGCGGACGACACCGTCATCTTAGCAATTCACCAAAGATCCAGTAAAAGCTTCCAACATCCTACAAAATGACTTGGCAAACCTAGAAAATTGGGTCAAAAAATGGAAAATCAAAATAAATGAGCAGCGAGAATATCTGGTTTTCTGAGGAATATAATCTGGCGGAATAAATATATGAGCACCGAAAGCAAAATTCGCATTTATAAGACATGTGTTAGACCCGTACTGACATACGCAGCTGAGACGAGGGCCAAGACAACAAAGACCAAACAAATAATAACAACAGAGATGAAAACTCTAAGATCCATAAGAGGTATCACACTCAGATATAGAATACGAAACTAAGACACATTGAGAGAGCTAGGAGTTCAAGACGTAGTGAGATGGACAAGAACACGACGACGCATGTGGAGAGACCACGTAGATCGGATGGACCCTAAACGTATGACGAAATGGGCGAAGACACAGAAGCCCAACACCAATCGACCCACAGGAAGGCCCAAAAATCGATGGTACGAGAGCTGGAGCTCCAGATCGCAGCAGAGACTGTAACAGATGAAACAGGACATAGTCCTATTAAAAGAAGAAGAAGAAGAAGAAGAAGAAGAAGAAGAAGAAAATAAATGAGGCTAAATCCATGCACGGCAACTTTACTACAAGAAAAGATCAGTGTCCCTCACTATACATAAATAACAAAATTATTGCTAAAATCAACTCTTCCAAATACCTCAGCATACTCTAGCCTAGACTCTAAACTTACTTAGAAAGTGCACATAACAAAGATGAGAAATCAAATTGACATGAAAGTCAAAGAACTCTATTGGTTAATAGGTAGAAAATCAAAACTAAGTTTGGAAAATAAACTGCTGGTATACAACACCATAATCAAACCAATATAGATGTCTGGTATCGAAGTCTGGGAATGTGCAAGCAAATCTAATATTGCTATCATCCAAAGGAGCCAGTTAAAAATACTACGGTGTCTGTTCGAACAACGAGCAAAGAACAACAAATATCATATTAACATAACATAAGGAAAATTTAACAAACCTCGAGCAACAACCTTACGCGTCTTAAATAAAATTAAATAATTCTCGTGTGTTTTTTATTGAACCGTTACATACCATCCTTCTTGTTCTCGCAAAAAAAACAAAGGGGTTTTCGATCTTGTATTGCAAAAAACTCTTCGGGATTTCATTAATCAATGTGTAAAGAATATCTACCTACCTTGTCAACATTCAAATTTTCAGATTTTCACATAGTTTTTTAAGGTTAAAAATGGCCGATTTCGCAATTTTTAATCTATATATTTAATCGCTTATATGTCAAAAACTATCAACTTTAGAGAAAAGTCACTAAAGTTCTTTTCTGTTTGGAACGATCCAAAAAACCTAAAAAAACTTTGTTCCATGCAAGAAAAATAATTTTAAGAAAAAAACAAAAAAAAAACGTTTAAAAAATTTTTGACCCACTTTTGGTCCTGGCAACATGCAAATTTGTTAAAAGGGGTTCTTTTTGAGTAAGATTGTGCAAAAAATCCGAATCGGAATATTTTTCCTAGCGGATGTGCAGTGGCTTTCTGGACTAATATGCTAAATTAACTCATTGCGAAGTTAACCCAAATTACTAAATTAACCCAAACCTCGAGCAACAACCTTACCCGTCTGCATAAATAAAATTAAATAATTCTCGTGTGTTTTTTAATTGAACCGTTACATACCATCCTCCTCGTTCTCACAAAAGGAACAGTTACATGGTTTCAAATTGGCGATGTTTTATGACACCAAGACTTTAGGATTTCTTCAAATTTCTATTTATTAAACGCTTTTTCGTGCTCGTAGCAAAATTAGCGATCCCGTTAAAAGTTGTATTGTGACTTACTGTTGCAACTGTACCGTCTGTTCATTGTGTTTAATAAAATTTGAACTTATTGCTTCTTTTTAGCAATTGCTATTCGGTTTTTTATTAAAAAATATACTGGTGTACAAAAACATTTGAATTTGCTTTAGTGTTCATAACTGTTAAGAAGTTGAGCTTTTATAGAACAATTATATTGTAGGCGTGTTTAAGAAGATGAAATCGGCAAAAACAGAAATTAACATCAATGGAAAATTCCTGAATCACCTTCGCTACGCAGATGACATTGTCCTGCTAGCTGAAGACAAAAATGAGCTCCAAAAAATGCTGAAAATGAAAGAGCTAGATACAGAAGCGAGAAATATAGGGTTAAAAATGAACTATCAGAAAACAAAAACAATGACCAATACGAATGAAAACTGTACAATAACTATTCAAAATGAAGAAATCCAACAAGTGCAAGAGTATATATATATATATATATATATATATATATATATATATATATATATATATATATATATATCTGGCTCAAGTATTTAGGCCTAGCGAGGAGAACCAAACATCGGAGGTGATCAGAAGTATCAGATTGGCATGGGTAGCGTTTGGAAAACTCAGCTACATTCTCAAAAATAAGTGATACCCACAATACCTAAAAACAAAAGTCTAAACCAATGTGTACTGCCTGTATTGGCATATGGAGCGCAAACATGGACACTGACAATAATGATAAGGTAGGTATTAAAAACACAAAGGGCCATGGAAAGAAAAATGCTACAAGTAAATATGAAGGATAAGAAAAGAAACGAATGGATAATAAAAATCACTAAGGTCAAAGATGTAAATAAAAAAATAGCAGAACTGAAATGAAAATTCGCTGGGCACAATGCAGAGCAAAAGGACGCAAAAGGACAATAAGACACTGAGAATACCGAAGAGGCAGAGGAAGACCTCAAATGAGATGGATCGACGACATCAAAAAACAGGCTGGTTTCAAATAGATGAGTATAGCCCAAGACAGAGAATCCTGGAGAGAAAACGGGGAGGCCTACACGTTCAAGAATGGGCGAAATGGGCTATGCTATAGATAGATAGAAAATATGATATTCTAAGAATTCGGCTAAAGAAACCTACTTCTCTGAAAAATGTAAAGAAATAGAAGAACTGCAAAACACATATGACAACTTCAACCTACATAAAAAAGTCAAAGAACTAGCCGGAATAGGAAATAGAAGAACCTCAAATATATTGCTCGACAAAAATGGAAATATTATAATGGAGACAAAACGAAAACTACGACGATGGAAAGAGTATATCGAGGAACTATTTCATGACCAGAAAGAAGCTAGTACATCCGTAGATAGCCAAACGGGAGATGTGGGCCCAGAGATAACCAAATCAGAGGTTAGTCAGGCAATAAACTCTATGAAAACCAATAAATCTGCTGGTCCAGATGAATTGCCTAGCGAGCTGATAAAGTTGGTCAACGAGAAAAACCTGGACATAATAGTAGAACTGTTCAACGCTATCTATACTACTGGAATCATCCCTAGAGAAATGTTGACATCAGCCTTTGTGTGTTTGCCAAAGAAGGTGAATGCAAAAGAATGCAGTGACTACCGAACCATAAGCTTAATGTCACATACCTTGAAAATTCTATTGAAAATTATCCACGCCAGAATACACTCTAAACTGGAGCTGGATATTAGTGACACTCATTATGGGTTCCGCAATGGTATGGGTACCAGAGAGGCATTATTCTCCTTCAACGTGCTGACACAGAGATGTTTGGATGTTAACCATCCTCTTTACGTCTGTTTTATAGACTACAATAAGGCGTTTGATAAAGTAAAACATGATCGACTCATGGAAATCCTAAAAAATAAAAACCTAGATGAAAGAGATTTAAGACTAATAACACACCTCTATTACAATCAGCGAGCAATAGTAAGAATTGAAAAAGAAACATCTGAAGAAATGGAAATAAAGAGAGGAGTCAGGCAAGGCTGCATACTATCACCTCTATTATTTAACGCTTATTCTGAAGAGGTAATGCGAGAGACTCTGGAAGATAAAACAGTCGGCATAAGAGTAAATGGAGTCTTAGTTAACAACATCAGATATGCAGATGATACAGTAATAATAGCCGATAGTTTACAAGACCTGCAAAGACTCATGAGTAAAATAGTAAGGTGTAGTAGGGAGTACGGACTCTCTCTCAATATCAAAAAGACGAAGTTTATGAAAATTAGTAAAAACAACCATAATACTAACGAAATCTTGATAGTAGAGGGCCAGCAGATCGAAAGAGTAAAAAAGTACACTTACCTAGGAACACTTATAACAGAAAATAATGACTACACTGCAGAAATAAAAGTCAGAATCGAAAAAGCACGTTCTAATTTTATAAAAATGAAAAAGGTCCTATGTAGCAAAGATTTAACATTAGCTCTTAAAGTACGCCTAACAAAATGTTACGTCTACAGTGTTCTATACTATGGAGTGGAATCATGGACGTTAAATGTAGAGACAATGAGACGACTTAACGCCTTTGAAATGTGGACCTATAGAAAAATTATGAGGGTTTCCTGGGTAGATAGAGTTACAAACAATGAAGTACTGAGAAGAATAGGTAAAGAAAAGGAAGTTGAACTTACAATTAAAGAAAAGAAGCTACAGTATCTCGGACATGTGATGCGGGGCGAGAAGTATGGTATCCTACGACTCATAATGCAGGGAAAGATAGATGGCAGAAGAAGCATCGGAAGAAGACGAATTTCATGGTTGAAGAACCTGAGAGAGTGGTTTGGATGCAGCTCGAAACAACTATTTAGAGCTACTGCCTCAAAAATTAAAATAGCTATGATGATTGCCAACCTCCGTAGCGGAGATGGCACCTGAAGAAGAAGAAGAAGAAGAATTCGGCACAAGCACCACATTTCAAAGACTTTTGTGAATGAAACTGGCCTTTAACATCCATGTTTCCATTCCGTACAAGAGAACAGACCAAACGTAACAATTTAGCACCTTGTGTCTGAGGTTGAAATCCAACTTGCGATCAGTCAGAAATTTACGAAGTCTCAAAAAAACATCTCTCGCTTGTTTTACTCTGCCCTTTATTTCAGTTTTAGGGTCCCAACCCTCGTTCAGCGAACAAACCAAGTATTTAAACTGCCTGTCTTATTCGATTTCTTCTCCAGTGACATAAATATATTGTATCTATAATCATTGTTATTAGAGCTTTACTTGCAACAGTTAGATCACTTAAAAGACATTGAAGATCTTCGTTGTTATCTGCCACTATCGCTGTGTCATCAGCATGCCTGGTGTTGTTAACAAATATGCCGTTTACTTTAATACCCTTATTAGAATCTGCCACTGCTTCTGCGAAGCCTTTTTCGACGTATAAATTAAACAACATTGGAGAAAGTATGAGAATCTCCTGGACAGACAGAATAACCAATGAGGAAGTACTAAGGAGAATACAGAACAGCAGGGAGATACTGGATTCCATCAAAATAAGAAAATTTCAACACTTGGATCATATAACACGTGGTGACAGATATGAACTCCTAAAATTAATTATGCAGGGAAAGATTCAAGGAAGGCGCAGCATAGGTAGGAGAAAAATGTCCTGGCTGAGAAATCTCAGAGAATGGTTTGGATGCAGCTCAACTGAACTCTTTCGGGCTGTAGTGTCGAAAGTGAGAATAGCAATGATGATTGCCAACCTTCGTCGCGGAGATGGCACGTAAAGAAGAAGGAGAAAGTATACAACCTTGACTTACTCCTTTTTTAATTGAAAAATATTCTGTTTCGTTGAAATTTTGAAGATGTACTGTTGGTGTATGGTTCCAATACAGATTGGCGATAATTATTATATCCTTGGGATTCAATCCCAACTCTTGTACGTATTTTGTCATTAGTTCGTGTTTTACATTATCGAATGCTTTCTCATATTCGAGGAAACAGATAAAAACATCCTTTCTTTGATCTAAACAATGCTGTATTAATGTTTGCGTACTAAAGATCGCTTCTCTCCTCTCAATTCCATTTTTGAAACCAAACTGACTCCGGCGGAGCCAGTCAGCCACTGACCTCCTCACATTTCTTAAATGATCTAGATCCAGAGTATCTAGTGTGCAGTTTTGCGAACTGACTTAACAACAACAAAATTATATTTCTATACTTCTTCTTAGGAATGTAAAATATTTGTCTGTACTTTTGTAATACAATCAGCCATTATTCTAAGTCATTGACATTTGGGCGACAGCAAGTGGGACGCAAAACAATGAAAGAGCAACATTTGAGTCATCATATTCACAACAGTCTGAGAATTTTTGAATCTTATTCCAATGTATTGTTTGCACTTTTTTTGTTATATTACAGACAGACAGTATTTACCACATTTTTGTTTATACATAGATACTAATGCAGAAAGCAATACTTTTTGTCGGCTAATTTTATTTTTGTCCATAACCATGTGGTTGGCGAATTAATAAAAATAAACTTTTTCCATTTTCATTAACAAATGCTGTTTTTCTGGTTCTGTAAATATTGAATATGACATGTGTGGGTGGAGGTTTGAATGCTTTGTCGAGAAATAAATAATTGGAAACGTGTGTGTTTGATATTTACACAATTTATTTGTTATTTGATCAGTTTAGTCAGGGATCCCAGACCCATTTCACCATTTATTACTAACAAGCTAATTTTTCGTGAGTAGCTTCATTTTGACGAGACGCCCAACTCTTTTTCTTACAACAATTTCCGTATGCGGTAGATAGCAAAGATAGTCCAGTCGGGTTATTGAAACATTATCTAGTGATTCGATCTACAAGGCAGGAACTGAAGATCTTCGATACTTTGAACCATGATCGCTGTGTCATCTGCATATCTGATGTTGTTATGTAAAACACCAAGTTATGTGCAAATACTTTTAATTTTCTTATTAAATAAGAAAATTACAAGTAGCACAACGAAAAATCCATGCTTGGACTAACTTTGAGAGATAGGAGATAGAATACGAAATGATGAGATACGGCGAAGAACTGGAGTGAAAGACATCATAATACGCATTACGAAGTTGAAGTGGAAACGGTCAGGACTCAGGACACGTCGCAAGACAGAGAGAAAACAGATGGACAAAGAAGATTTTAGAATGGCGGCCAAGAGAGAGCAGACAAACGAAGTTGTGGAAGACCACCTAACACATGGACCGAAGACAAAAGAATAGCGACAAACTGGATTGCAGCTGCGCAGGACAGAGAAGGGTGGGGACATCTTGACGAGGTCTATGTCCGACAGTGGACAAATTTGGCTGTGTGAGGATGATGATGATCGAAATACAGGCATTACTTTAGTGTTTTCTACTTCGAATGCCATAAAAATATGCAAAAAGTGTACTAGTTGCATAAAATATGCAACATCTGTGTATATTTGCCTGATTATTTCATTCATAGGAGATTCTGACCAATAGAAAGCTACAGAAATCTGAATTAAATCGATAATTTTTGATAATTGCCCGTCGTTAAGTATATTACGTCAGATGCCCTTCGTTGATACGAAAAAATACATTCAGTGACATTAATGACAATTAATGTTTTAAAAATTATAAAAGTGATGACTTTCAATCGTCAAATATTTATAAAAACTTTGTGTTTAATTAATTGTACTATTTGTACTTACATAAAAAAATTACAATAAAATTTTGGTTTTGAACAGTTTTATTCATGAAATAATCGCAACAAATTGCACTCGAACTCTAAAATTAATATAGAATTTTAGAGCTCTTGTGCAATTACTACTGATAATAATATATTCGTTTCTCTGCTGTATGTATTTTCAAGATTAGGAAGGAAGGTATGTAAATATTACGAATATCTAAAAGTGAGTATAAATATTTTGAATGAACAAAACAATGGGTTTCTGAGATAATCTATACAGTGGAACCTCGATTATCCGTCAGGGCACCGGACCAAGGGTATGGCGGATAATCGAAAAGACGGTTAACAGAACATTAACAAAACTTAATTGATCAAACGACTAAGTAACACAATTAATGTTCGAATTTGAATCAAATTTTATTATGGCGACATACAGATATTGACTAATAATTATTGTGCTGTGCATTTTTATTTTCGGCTTGCGATTCTAATAATAGAACTCTAAGAGCACGGTATCATTTATCACCTATTTAAATTGAAATTTAATCCAGAGCCCTGAATAAGAACAAAAATTATTTACATAAAAAAATGCGGTGGTGGCATAACTGCACGTGTACATTTCAACGAATTTCGTTTGCCTTATCGCAATGCTCAAACAAAATGAATTGATGACTAAATTTTTACTTATGTAGTCAATATAACTTATTATGTAGGTATGGACCCCGACGGTTAATAGAGGTGACGGTTAATAGAGAGACGGATAATCGAGGTTCCACTGTATTATGTTTATTTTTTGTATTCTTGTTTATTACATAGAACACAAGTATACTTGATATTTACTGTATACTATTTTTCCTTTTTCTTGTTTTAATTGAAGTCAGTTTTTCTGCACTAACTTAACTGAAAGACAGAGGACATTTTGTAGGTACAGAATTATTGCTTTCAATAAATAGACTTCTGGATTTCGATTGTTGTTTGAATAGAACCTAGGCTGAAGCCACACGGGCGACAATTTACGGCGCCGCGCGCCGTAAGAGCAGTAAACCTGACGAGGCATTGGTTGAATAACGGCTATGTCATCTACAATTGGTGGAGTTAGTCAACAATGAGATTACGGTTTACTGCTCTTACAGCGCCGTACATTAACGCCGTTAACGCATTTAGAGCAGGGCATTTAGCACAAAATAAATCGATTCTTAAATACAGCGCCTAGAGACTTGTTTAGGATGATGTCACGAAAAAAGTCTACTATGGAAAAATGGGTAGAAATGCATATTTGCATTTTAATGTGCATAAAATACATCCAACAGTGCATAAACATGTCAAATAATAAGTGTATTAATGGCCAGATTTTGTTACTCTGGGGTTTTTGGGGTCGCTGAACAAGAATACACCATCAAAACCGACCCCCGATGCACCTGGTGCCCAAAAACCCTCCACACTCCAGAAGATAATATGCCTTAGCAGTGACCTTGGGCACTAGGTAGTGCGGTGGTCGGTTCTGATGGCATATTCGTATTCAGCGACCCCAAAACCGCCTTGTAATCTGTTTTAATACATTCAAGGTCGATAACCTCGAAACTCCATAAGATGACGTGCCTTAGCAGTGACCGTAGGCACCAGGTGCTCCAGGGGTCAGTTTTGATGGCGTATTCGTATTTAGTAAACTCGAAACTCCAGAAGATGACGTTACCGTAGACACCAGGTGCTCCGGGTGTCGGTTCTGATGGCGCATTTGATTTCAGCAACCCTTAAAAATCGCCCGTGAAATCTATTTGCATCAATTTAATGTCGAAAACCCTCGAAAATCCAGAAGATGACGTGCCTTAGCAGTGACACCGGGCACCAGGTGCTTCGAAGGTCGGTTTTGATGGCGTATTCGTGTTCAGCAACTCCAAAAACCTCCAAGTAACCTGTTTTCATCAATTTAGTGCCGATACTCCTCGAAACTCCAGAAGATGACGTGCCTTAGCAGTCCCCCTGGGCACCAGGTGCTGCGGAGGTCTGTTTTGATGGCGTAGTCATGTTCAGCGACCCCAAAAACCCCCGAGTAACAAAATCTGGCCCTTACTATGCTTATTTTAACATATTTATGCACTTTTGGATGCATTTTATGCACTTTAAAAGCAAATTATGCAATGTAAAATGCAATTATGCATTTCCACCCATTTTTCTATAGTAAACTTTTTTCCTGACATCATTCTTAACACAATACAAAAAGTTTCAAGTCGCTATCCTATGTTTTTAGTGCTAAATACCCCGGTCTATATTAGTCTAGTCGCAACATAGGGGGTCCCGTAGACACTTTTAGTTCGCCGCGATTTGATGGTGGTATTATAGGTTTTTTGGGTCGCTGAATCCAATGGAAGTGGTCTGGAAGCCCAAATGTGGTACGTTTAATTGTTATTAACAAATTATGGTAAAATTAGGTGTTTTTCAGGAATTATTAGAAGCCCTGTAAATAAATTGATAGTGTTAAGGTCTTCTCTGTTGTATTATTGGTCGCTGAATCGAATGCAACTAGTCGCGATTACTCAAAATGTGTTCTTATTTTGTTAATAACAAAATAATTATTTATTTGCCGAAAAGCTCGAAATGCGTTATCTACAGCAAGTTTGTAGTCTTTTTTATAGTATTTTTATACGCTAAATTGATTGTCACTAGTCGTAGTCGTGATAGCTTAAACCACGTTCCGAATTTGTTATTAATAAATTATTGCAAAAACAACGGTTTATAGTACGTTTACTCACGGTTTTTGCTCTAAATTTTAAAAAATCACTTGGAATGACATGAAATTTGGCATGCACGTAGATAACATGCCAAACAAAACAAGTGATATTGTGCCGATGTGTGCTTTTACCCTGGGGGTGACTTTCACCCCGTTTCGGGGCCGAAAGAAGAAACCTTTAAAATAAGTCGGGAATTGGATAAACTGATTAATTCTAAGCAACGTTTGTTCTATACAGTTTTTTCACTAAATACTTTTGGAGTTATTTGCGAGTGAATATGTTTATTTTTCAACAAAAAAAACAGATAACTCGAAAAGTATTGACTTAGTGAAAAAACTGTATAGAACAAAAGTTGCTTAGAATTAATAAGTTTATCCACTTCCGAACTTAGTGTAAAGGTTTCTTTTTCACCCCCGAAAAGGGGTGAAACTCACCCTCAGGGTAAAAGCAGACATCAGCACAATATCACTTGTTTTGTTTGACATGTTAGCTACGTGTATGCCAAATTGCATGTCAACCCAAGTGGTTTTTTAAAATTTAGAGCAAACACCATGAGTGAACGTACTATAAACCGTTATGTTTGCAATAATTTATTAATAACAAAGTCGGAACGTGGTTTAAGCTATCACGACTAGCGGCAATCGATTTAGCGGCACAAACTTGCTGTAGATAGCGTATTTCGAGCTTTTCGGCGAATAAACTATTATTTTGTTATGAACAAAATAAGAACATATTTTGAGTAATCGTGACTAGTCGCATTCGATTCAGCGACCAAAAATACACCAGAGAAGACCTTAATACTATCAATTTATTTACAGGGCTTCTAATAATTCCCCTGAAAAACACCTAATTTTACCATAATTTGTTAATAACAATTAAACGCACCACATTTGGGCTTCCAGACCACTTCCATTGGATTCAGCGATCCAAAAAACCTATAATACCACCATCAAATCGCGACGAAGTAAAAGTGTCCACGGGACCCCCTATGCTGCGACTAGACTATATCTATTAAAGCGAGCTACTAAACTTTTTGTTACCTATATTTATGAATTACCCTTTATTAACACACAAAAAGTTTAGATTGTTGTATACATAGTATAAAAAGTTATCTAAGAGACTCATTAATATTCAGCTCAGCGGGGTGTTATTGTTCGAGGTGTGAAATTACATAAACAAGGGATCATTTCATTAAACAGGTACTTAGATCCCTGTTTGGAAGTTATGCAGAAAATGTATTTTGCACAATTTTTTCATTTTGAACAATTTTTTTTAGATAATTTGGGTCATTCTGAGCAAAAAAGGGCTCTTGTCATTTTTCTCTAAAATTGATTGTTGTCGAGTTATACGCGATTTAAAATTTGAAAAATGCGAAAATGGCCATATAAGTCGACAACAATCAATTTTAGAGAAAAATCACAAGAGACCTTTTTTGTCAGAATAATTCAAATTACCTAAAATAAATCGTTCGCAATAAAAAAAAAATTTTGTGAATTTGTTTAAACAATTTTTCGACCACGACACCGCCCGGCACCCTGTGGATGTGTTATAAGGACTTCTTTTTGAGTAAGTTTGTGCAAAAAAATCTAATCGAAATAATTTCGCTAACGGGGGCGACGATACAGTTGGACTATAGCGCTAATTGTTAATAATTAAAAATAGCAGCTTTGTAATAAAATAATGACAAAAATCTCGGCAGGACCTTGAAGAAGGGGTTTAAAACTTGATTTAGTCACTTTTTGAATTTCATAATAAATTTTGATCGAGTTATTAAGACTTGAAAATGGCCATGTCCGCATTTTTCAAATTTTTAATCGCATATAACTCGACAACAATCAATTTTAGAGAAAATGACAAGAGACCTTTTTTGCTCAGACTGACCCAAATTATCAGAAAAAATATTGTTAGAAATGAAAAACTTATTTTTGTGAATTTGTTTAAAAAAAATTGTTTAAACAATTTTTCGATCATGGCACCGCCCGGCACTCTAAGGACTCTCTAAAATTGATTGTTGTCTAGTTATATGGCCATTTTCGCATTTTTCAAATTTTAAATCGCGTATACTCGACAACAGTCAATTTTAGAGAAAAATCACAAGATACCTTTTTTGCTCATAATGTCCCAAACTATCTACAAAAATTTCTCGAAGTGAAAAAATTATTTTTGCGAATTTGTTTAAAAAAAAATGTTTAAACAATTTTTCGACCACGGCACCCTGTGGATATGTTATAAATCGAATCGGAATAATTTCGCTAGCGGGGGTGACGATACTGCCCGGTCTACTTGGAATGTCTTCATTTTGGAGTATGTATTTGCTTCTTTTTTAATAAAATGATCAACAATCTCGTTTACTATGGTCTGTTTTTAAACCAAGAGGAGTAATTCAAATTTACAGCGCCGTAATGGTTGTTTGTAATTGATTCAACCTCAGACAAGCTTACTCCACAGTCTACTCCTTCACTCGTCACTCCATTGGAATGTCATTACCCTCATTAGCATTGAAAACAATTTTGTTACTATTACTCACATACTACAAAAATTAATAATTGTCTGCCATATCAGCATTTTGAAATATTTGTGTTATAATATAATAATTACATGTTTTAATGTTGTGTTACTCTTTCTCAATCCATTGTTTTTCTGTTGTAATATTTCAGGAAATTATTTTATTTAGTAAGTTTATTTATATGTTTATTTTGATTAAAAAGATTTACTTTAAAAGTTTTTTTAATATTCAGCTCAATCCAATGAGCTGTTTAGAACAGAAAACTTCTACAATTAAACTTTGAAAGCCCATCCGTATAACATAATGTATCTTCTCGTTTTAGTTTTAGGTCTGGATCCCGCGTATGAAAAAAAAGTTGATTAATAGCAAGCTGAAAATTTTTTAATAGCTTAAGGGTGTCTAGTCGGACAAACTTTGATGTACGGGAACACTGGAACAGGGGTAGTTTTAATTGTGGAACAGCTTAAAAATTTGGAACGTCAGACTACGAAAACGTCCCATGTATTTTGTCGGACACAACTTCCAATTAATTTGTTACCCTTTCATTAAACTGTCCTGCAAAAGTCAGACTGCTATTGTGCTATTTATCACCAACTGGGCATTTTAATGAGTGGAACACGTAGAACATGTCAAATGACAGGAATTACGACAGATGATAAATACAACGCCGGGCCCCGGTAAAATGTACCGGCTGTACCCCCCTCTCGGCGGGACTGTTAATGAATCAAGGAGCTCTAAGTAAGACCGGCAAACATTCCATCCGGTATAAAAAGCCTTGATGGTGAGGAATATTTACGTGGAGGTCCCTAATTTAACAGAATTTGATTTGATCAGTCTTCCTAGCACTATTTGTGTTGCCGTTAATTTGTTTCAATATTTTACCATAGCAACGAACTACCATTAGTACCAGTCATTCAAATCAAATTTAAAACAACTTAATGAAATAATAATCACCTTTTCTTGGTTATATACACTCACCGGCACAAAATTCCGGCACCCAAAATTTTTGATTAAGTTTGACAATTTATAACTTTATTATTTGTACTCAGATTTTCAAGATTCTTGCACCAGTTTGTAGGTATGTACCGGTGTCCCAATAAGAATGGCTCTCGGCCATATCTCAGGAACCGTTTACAGTAGAGCTTTGAAATAAAAAAATTTATAACAAAAGTTGCCTCAGGAAAAGCCTGGAAATTATTTTCATAAATGTGGGACCACCGCTAGAGGGCGTAATTGAATATTAAAAATTAAAAAATCTAAATTTTACAAAATTTTCCTAATGAAGGGGCACTGGAAATCCGATCGTCGTATTCTTCATAAAATTCTACGCATATTTGATTTGACAAGTTTAGGTCTACCTTTGGAAATAAGAGGTGGGGGTGAGTGGGAACCTTGTTATGAAAAACTGGCGGTGAGTTCGGTTCTGCTTAATCAAATTTTGCAAACTTGGTCTTGTTGAAGACAGATCTTTTTTGTCAATGTAAAAGTTATGATTTCGATCCAACTTACTGAGTAATATGCCAGCTAGAAGGCGTTATTTAATTTTTTTCAGAAATCTAGTGTTCCTTGGAAAATATTAAACACAAACATGCATTTTTATTACCATATTACAAAATTAGACAAAATTAGCAACAGAATAGCGAAAACCGCATGTTAATACCTTTTTTCTATCTCGAGATATCTTACAAAACGTGTAAATTTAAAAACATAACTGTTACTGTCACCGGTAAACGAAATTCATTAAAAGTAGTGTGCTATGGAAACAACAAAGAAACATTTTCCAGCTGTCAACGTATATTAGGTCTTTTCAACGCTTCTCATTTGTTTCGAGCCTCGTTCATATCTCGTATATTAATATTATACACGGATTATACGGCATATGACAGAGGCTCGAAACAAATGAGAAGCGTTGAAACTATTTAGTGATGACATAAACGTTCAAATTTTTGCCCATCATTTTCGTTGCAAACATTTACTCTATCAAGAGTAGATTGAACAGCAGTCTCAATTTCTGCTCTCGATATGCTTTGAATGGCGTTTAGTATTCTCTGGATAATGTATTCTAGAGTAGTGTATGATGGGCAACAATTTGAATATTTAGGTCGTCACTAAGTAGTTCTTTTTGTTCTGTGTTATATTTAATTTTAATAGTATTGTTTCTCTTTATATTGTTGTTTTAATTAATTATATTTCTATACGTTGACATCTGGAAAATGTTATTTTGTTTTTTTCCACAGCACACTACTTTTCATTAACTTAGTTTACCGGTGATAGTAACAGTTATGTATAAAATTTACACGTTTCTCGAGATATCTTGAGATAGAAGAAAGGTATCGACATGCGGTTTTCGCTATTCTATTGCTAATTTAATCTAATTTTATAAAGTATGATTAAAAATGCATGCTTGTATTTAATATTTTCCAAAGAAAACTAGATTTCTGAAAAAAATTAATGAAGAATACAATAATCGGATTTCCAGTGCCCCTTCAGTAGGAAAATTTTGTAAAATTTAGATTTTTTTATTTTTGATATTCAATTACGCCCTCTAGCGGTGGACCCACAGTTATGAAAATAATTTCCAGGCTTTTCCTGAGGCAACTTTTGTTATAAAATTTTTTATTTCAAAGCTCTACTATAAACGGTTCCTGAGATATGGCCGAGAGCCATTCTTATTGGGACACCCGGTACATGTTTTCATGTCGTTTGTTATTATTCCGGTGACAAAAATTTTTTGCTTATACGACATTATACGAGGGTGAATGGAAGCGTTGTATTTTCTCCAAATTTTAAAAAATTCTGTGGAAAAATTGGAGGGCTGATTTTGTATTATACTCCTTTTGTATTATCCTGGAGGGAGGTATCACTAAGGTTTTGTTTTTTGATTTATCCGAATATCTGTTTTATTGTAAAAGCTGTAAATAGAAACACTGCTTTAAAGGTTTATTTAATTAGAAATATCAAATGCACTAAAATGAACAACACAAAATAAAATTAACAACAAAACAAAATAATTCAAAAGCGGGTATGTCCACCTCTCGCAGCAACGACTGCTCGCAATCTGTTTGGCACCAAATAAAGATGTGTTTTTCTTGCCTAAGGAATTAGCCCGATATTCCTCTACCAGGGCCATAACTATACCAAATTTTCTGGAGGCCTAGGATGACGGCGAATGGCTATTTTTAATTCATCTTATAAATTGTCAATAGGATTGAGATCTGGGCTGCATGCGGGACATTCTAATCTTATCAATCCAACCTTTATTTAAGATATTTATGTTTATGAGTCAATCAGTGTTTTTATTTACAAAAAATTGTAGAGCTCTTACAAGAAAAGAGATATTCAGATAATTCAAAAAACACAATTTTAGTGATGCCTCCGGGATAATATGACAGGACTATGAAACAAAATCAGCTCTTCAATTTTTCCCTGCTTTCTAAAACGCTTCCATTCCCCCCGTATAATGCCATATAAGCAAAAATTTTTTGTTACCGCATTACCTAATAACAAACGATATCAATACATGTACCTGCAAACTGATACAAGAATCACGAAAATCGGAGTACAAATAATAAACAAATAATAAAGTTATAAATTGTCAAACAGTCAAACTTAATCAAAAATTTTGGCTGGCGGAATTTTGTGCCGGTCAGTGTAGATTTAATAATTAATTTTAAAGCAATAAAAACATGCAATATTATTATTACGATAATAAAAAATATTGAAGATGTAACTAAGAATAAGGATGTGATGGGTCTGTAAGTATCAAGCGTTTTATATAAGCTTGTTTATTATTTGAATGTATATTAACTTTATCTAACAAACGTCTTACCAAACAAGAATGTAAAAGTAAAACGTTTACTTTATTTAAACAATTGACTATATTACTCACCTAAATAAACTCGGCACTAAATATATCTTGTATATTTTATCTTGCGCCCTACAAGGAAAAACTATCGAGTCACTTCACCGCAATTTTTCCAATAGACCACTAAACAAATAATACAACAAACGAAGGAAAGTCATAAGGTAAAAAATCAAGAGTTGTTTGGATTCAAACGTCAAAACATGTGCAAGTCCGTCTAGAGCGCGTGCGTCTCACTCTCACAGCTTACTTGCTCACTACCTCACACTGCTGTCGGCAATCGTCGACTGACTGGTTTTTGTTTTTTTCGAAGATCACTTGATTATTTTTCCTGCTGTTGGGTATAATGGCAGGAGGATTGTCTGGAGAAGGGAGAAAATATTTATTTTAGGCATAGGGGTGTTTTAAATGGATTGATGCGGTCGTTGTTGCAAGGGGTAGAGTTTTTCTTTTATTAGAAAATGATTTTCTTTCAGCGCATGGCAAAGAAATGTGAGCTTGAAAAATACGGGACTATTAAAAACTTCTATTTCTTAAAAATTATTTCAGTTACCTAAATTTTGTGTTAGAACGTACTTCGTACTTCTCGTCAAAGTAAAAACATTGTGTTTTTTTTCTGAAAATTCCTTTAAGTATCTACAGCTTTCTGATTTAGTCCAGACTCTATGTTCGCCCCCGTTAGATAGATTATTCCGATTCGTTTTTTTTTTGCACAAACTTATTCAAAAAGTGGTCCTTATAACAAATTCTCAGTCGGTCGAAAAATTGTTTAAGCAATTTTGTCAAACAAATTCAAAACATAAATTTTTTCACTTCGGGCAATTTTTTTTAAATTCTTTGGATCGTTCTGGGCAAAAATGTCTGGTGTGATTTTTCTCTAAAATTGATTGTTCTCGAGTTATATGCGATTTAAAATTTGAAAATCGCGAAAATGGCTATTTCCAAGGCTCAAATTAATAACTAACATAACTCGGTTAAAAAATTTTATTATGAAAGTCAGAAAGTGACCAAATCAAAGTTTAAAGCCCCCTACAAGATCCTGGAGAAATGTTTGTCATTATTTTATTACTAAGCTGTTATTTTTAACTATTAACAATGAGCGCTAAGCTGGTATTGAGGCGGCCGTCAATGTGAGTGCGAGTGAGATTCACCATTGGACGGCCGGAATGGTACATTTCTTTAGCATTGCATCATTGACGGCCGCCGAATACGCGATTAACGCTCATTGTTAATAATTAAAAATAATAGCTTAGTAGATAATAAAATACTGACAAAAATTTCGTCAGGATCTTGTAGGCGGGACTTTAAACTTTGATTTGGTCACTTTCTGACTTTCATAATAATTTTTAACAGAGTTATTAAGCCTTAAAAATAGCCTTTTTCGCGTTTTTAAAATTTTAAATCGCATATAACTCTACAACAATCAATTTTAGACAAAAATCACAAGAGACCTTTTCTAATTTCTGAGAGCAGTAAAATATATTTGAATTAAATAAATTATATACATCCTTCTTTCTGTGTCAATTAATTTAATTAAAAAAATTTTTTGGACACCCTGTTCAAATAATTATGTTAATGTTAATATTGCTGAATAGAGAATTGAATAACCTTTCAAATGAGCTAGCACACGACCCCTATTCTCATTTTAAACAAATCATCGATTACGTCATCATCCTGAGATGGAAAACATCATTACAGTATGTAGTATGAAATATATGCCAAAAAATCATCATTTAAAAATAAAAATCCACCTGTTTCGGGATATTTACTTAAAGTAGCCAGCTTACGAAATAATGACTTTATTCTATTTGGCTTTGTACACTATTTACGAAATTTTCTTGACATGCCCAAAGTATGTATTTTAGAATATTGGGCTATGATCGGAAATGCATACCCCTTTCAGGCCTGAATTTTTTTTGAGTGAAAATGAAGTTTCCCTTTGAATAAATACGATATACGGTATCTAAAAAATGCAGAAAAAAAAATTCATTGTTTGAATCTGTCACAAATGACATGTCACGTTCGTGCGCTCTGGGCTTATGTTCTATGAATGCAGGATCGTAAGTGTATGAAAAAATTCATTTTTATTAAACGTAAAACACCATTAGGGACAAATAAACATTATTTTTATAATTGTTTAATATGCTATTACATACTAACTAAAATAGAACAAACATTTTTTGCTGAAATGTCATGTCTTTCCATTGCCTTTTTGCTGAAGAAGAGCTCGTTGAAGGAACAGGTTCTTCATGCAATACAGGTTCTTCTTCTAATACAGTTTCTTCAATATCCTTGTCATCGGTGTTATTTTTAAACATTTCAACGTCAAAAGCAACATCATTTTCGCCATCTAAATCTTCTATTTCGGACTAGTTACCATCATTTCACACCTCTAGAGCCAAATCGTGGGTGAGAGGCACACCTGTAATAATTAGAAAAACTACTTTTATCATTAAAATGTAGAAAAATTAATAAAAAGTCACACCAATAAATATTTAGTATTTTAATTTCCTGCTTTGAAAATTGAATGTGTGAGGGCAACTCACTATCCTGATATTCAAATTTTACGGGACAAGATCTCTACAAACAAACCAATAATTTCTTAAATTTTGTTTATAATCTTGAAGTTGAAACTTTATCTATACCACAACCCCGTTACAATAACATAAACACTTATAAAAAACAAGATATCTTTTACTTACCTTTGGTTTTGTCCTCAAAATACACAGCCTTCTTTAAAGGGTATTCTATTGCAAACTAAGCGGGAACTCCTTAAATAATTTCAGTTACTCTGATAATACACAATAGACACAACATATTGATATCATCTTTCCTAGTAAAAATATGTTTATTTTGATATTGATACCCACATAAACATGAACTCACGATCGTTGGTCAGGAAAGGGATACCATAACAAATAAATATTCAACATTCAATGGACTGAGTATAGCAATATTTTTTGTTAAAGGGTTACTAAATGTAGGCAATTATCATTACACACTATCTAAAACATTTTGAACTGGTTTTCTCGAAAAAAAGGTATACGCTGTGAGCTCGTACGTAGAGGGGATATTTACAAATTCGCGAGCGCTAGTAGTGGCAAGTCTGTAAACGTTTACCGGAAATTTGACATAAATGTCAAAGTGATTAATTTTAAATTAAAATTAAAAACATTAATTATAAAAAATATTAGTTGGTCAAAGCTGTGGTATATATTTTTACCTTAAATATAATTACGTTTTAAATGCTGAATGTAAGTTTTTTTAATGTTCCGTAATATGTAATTATAAATTAATCTGCGCCATCTACACGATAATTGTGAAAGTATCCGAAGTAAGAAATTCATATTTTATCAATAGAACGTCAAAATGATTAGCAAAATCTTAAAAAAATCGATTAGAATTTAATTACTTTTTTGCGTTGTAAATATTAAGCGATAACAATTAAATAATAAATTTAAAAATTACTGGTGAAAGTTGAATTAGTAATCTGCCAGGAGCGACACCAGCGAAGCTCAGAGCGTATACCTGCTGCTTGGCTAAGCTTCTTTCATTTGATTGGGTAAATATTCCTTGAGTCTTGATCGCATGTAGCAATATTCACTAATATTCTGCAATCTTTTCTTCTTGATTTATTATGTTTTTATAAGATATTTTTCATAGGCATCAAGGCATAATTGCCTTTAATTTGTTTTCCTACTTGTTACTCTTTATAGGCTCCTTAAAGGCATCTCAGTAAATGGTTATAAAATAAACAACCTACGTTTTGCAGATGACACAGCCCTTCTTGCAAATAGTCAAGCAGAGCTGATTGATCTTATACGACTGGTTGAAAACAAAAGTCAAATATTTGGTCTGCAATTAAACATATCAAAGACAAAGGGCATGATAGTGGATATATGTATTAGAGGTAGTGCAAACACTCGTGACCACGGCGCAGTAGACAAAATTTCGCACTTCCATGCGAAACACACTGTTCTCAACGTGAAAATATCCGCCTTCGCGCAGCTCCATGGTTAGGAGTGTTTGCACTATCTCTACATAACAATCATCCACACAAAAAAAATAAAATGTCAAAGCCAAATGCCAATATGGAAGGAGTGTCAAATTTCAAGATGAGGTTAATCAACCACTTAATATTCCCAATACTGACCTGTGAATGTGAATCTTGGACCCTGAGAACATCGGAAAGAATAAAGATAGATGCCACTGAAATGTTCTGTTCGAGATAAATGCT
The DNA here is from genome assembly GCF_917563875.1 of Diabrotica virgifera virgifera. NCBI lineage: Eukaryota > Metazoa > Arthropoda > Insecta > Coleoptera > Chrysomelidae > Diabrotica > Diabrotica virgifera. The sequence goes on along the minus strand of NC_065450.1, from coordinate 228,224,827 downwards.
ACAAATGCTACAGATAGGACAAATAATGCAATTTTAAGAGAGCTAAAAGTTAGCCAACGACCCTCCAGTAAAGTCATCTCCAACAATTAAAATACTTTGGACATGTTATGAGAGCAAACACAGAAAACATGGAAAGACTCATTATACAAGGAAAGGTGGAAGGCCGAAGATCACGAGGAAGATCCCCAACAAGATGGATCGATCAAATTACAGGAATATGCAAAAAAACCTATGCATGAGTTAAAAGAAATGACCAGAGACAGGCAATATACAACATCACATAGACCACTACACTGCCTGCGGGGGTCAGGGTTAAAGAGAGAGACTCCTTATACATATTAACATTCATATGTTCCACAAATCCCTTATTTTTCTGTGTATTTTAAAAATTATTATCTTAATATAGAACTGCTTATAATAAAATCTTATCACTTTATTAAGGGCATACGATTTGTAAGACAATAAAAAAATCTAAAATATATAACAAAACTATTTACTGTACAATAAATACATCAACCACACCAAAAAATCACAATTATTTACTCCATATGTTCATGCTGTGCATGTACTTCCGATTCCCTCCAATTACTCTGAACCGTTTCAATTATCCACTTCCACCACGATGATTTCGTGAAGGAATAACCCCCACACAACAAGATAAACAACCAAGAAAGTATCAAAAACAAATCATAGTCCCTGGCAGGAACATTAACAACTGGTCCTGCGAAATCGGATGACGTTACAGCTACACTCTCTACTGGGGAAATACCTGTATGTTTCAAAATGAACTGCGAAAACTTTTCAAGAGTATATTCTGAATGGTTGAATTTCCCAACGGATCTGCCGTTATGGAACAATAGCAGTGATGGTACACCTACAATACCATTCTGAGTGTTAAAGAGATGATACATCATAGCGTTTATAGCCACCATTTTTATGTCTGGAAATACTCTGGGTAGGGCGTTAAAGTGTGGTGCTGCTAATGTAGAAAACGGGCAATACTTTGAATAGAATAATACGGCAACACACATCGCAGGAGCATCTCTGCTGGTTACTTTGGGATCAGGCTGTAACAGTTTTATGAGCTCTGTGTCGTTCGTTAGCTGTACTTCGATGTCTCCCATAGCTGGCAAACATTGTACAAATCTTTGTGTTTTATTAACCACTTCTGTTGAATTTGCTGTAGAATTTTGGACAGGAAATTCGTTAGTAAGTTCTTCTTTTACTGCAAGTGATTCTTCACTGACATCCCCATTGTCTGTTACAGGTTCTGGTACTTCACTAACCTCTTTATTATCTGTAGTGGGTATATCAGTAGTAGCTTCGACATTGTTTAGTGTTTCGTCAATAGCTTGGGGCTGCTCTGTAGTTTCTAAATTGTCCAGAATTTGTTCATTATGTATTTTACCAATCAAAACACCTAAAAATGTATGTGCTATTATGATCATAAAGCAAAACGGTTAAAATAGTCTTACCTATTAAAAGAAAAAGTGAAAGAAATATTTTTAAACCATTCATAACTATCTTAAAAATTTGAAGAGTTCATAAGCTTTTTTTAATTTAAAGTTTAACCAAATTGTTTTCTTTTTTCTGATTCTGACATTGATCCTACAGCTGACGTTGACATTTGATTATTGAATGAAAACATAAATGTATGCAACCATTTTTACAGACACTTATATTTAAGTTGTCTATTTGAAAAATTATATTTTATCTGTAGGTAATATACAGGGAGTCGCAAAAATATTGACAATAAATTATACCACGATTTTTAGAGATGAAAATAAGTCTATTTGTGACAGAAAAAGTTACGGTGTGTTAAAATTACAAAATAAAACCGATTGTTTTAAGATTGCTCCAAAACTGTTGAAAATATTTTTTCCTCGATTTTTTAGATGTTTAGAGGGGTCTTAAAACTACAGCCACCTTACGGATCTGGGACTTTTTCTCTATAGAAACTACTTTTTTTCTATAGAGTTTTTTCACTAAGTCAATACTTTTCGAGTTATTTGCGAGTGAATATGTTCATGTTCAACAAAATAAAACATGTTTTTGGACGGTTTTTCGGAGATAACTCAAAAAGTAAGTATTTTAGCGAAAAAAATATTCTTAGTAAAAATATAGCCCATAAAAATTGAAAAGAATGTGTATACATGAGGTCTGTAGAACCAGTAGAAGCAGAGTTGCAGCTAATGAAAAGTAGGTTCTTCTTCGTCAAATTCCAAATCGAATATTTCAATGTGAAATAACCCAAAAACGGAGAACTTTTATAGTATTATAAAAGTATTATAAAAAAATAGCATAGTTGTATTTATTAACATAGTAAGTAGACATTGTTATTTGTAAGCTTTATTTTTTATTATTCTTTATTTTTAAGTGTATACTGGACAATTTTGTATGAAATTACGTGGCTAAAGGTTCTAAACCAAGGCCACAATCAAAACAAAAAAAAGTATTATTTATATGATCTGTAAGCTTCATCGGTTCAAAGTGCTTCGTTTTGAAAAAGCTGTAGTTAAGATGGCTTGAACGAGTAACTAATCAAGAGTTTAGGCAAATTTTGAACAGCCATAGCATAACCAATTTTTGTCTAACAAGAAAACACAAATCAAAAATATTCAGAAAAGCAAAACGTACATTTTATTACTCTTTGAGATTTTTGGTATTCCTAATTGTTTTTAAGTTAAGTCCATAAACAATTACAATTTTTTTCAAAATTAAAAAAAAATGTTTTATTTTAAACCCAATTTTTTTTCAAAACTGAGCACTTTGAATAAATGAAACTTATAGATAATATAAGCAATACATAAGTAAAGTAACTTGTAAAGCGGTATAATGATTAATTTTATTTGAGAAGCTAATTAAGGGGGGATTTTCGCCATTTTTTACCAAACAATAAAAGGGACCAACAATATTTTGAGCGTAACTCACTTACTTTTAACGTTAGAAGTTTTTTTAAAAAACAAAAATAAACCTTTTTTAAACATAAAAGTTGTAATTAATTTTCTCCGAGAAGTGCTCCGTTTTTTGGTTATTTCACATTGAAATATTCGATTTGGAATTTGACGAAGAAAAACCTACATTTCATTAGCTGCAACTCTGCTTTTACTGGGTCTGCAGACCTCACTCATACATCAATTTTTTCAATTTTTTATAAGCTATATTTTTACTAATAAAATTTTTTCGCTAAAATACTTACTTTTTGAGTTATCTCCGAAAAACCGTCCAAAAACATTTTCTTTTTGGTTAAAAATGAACACATTGCACATTCACTCGCAAATAACTCGAAAAGTATTGACTTAGTAAAAAAACTCTATAAAACAAAAGTTACTTAGAATTAGTCATTTTATCCAATTCCGGACTTATTTTGAACGTATATTATTTCACCCCCGAGAAAAAAATTTTCACCCCGTATTATTAAATTTTTGTAAAATGGAGGGGATGTAGAATTGTAAACTTTTTCTGATATAATAATAGACAATTTCAACTACCTATTCCCAAATTTTCATCCTTCCTTTATTTTTTTAGAGGTTTTCGTAAAATTTTGCGTTCCCTGATCGGGCTAATTGGTGAGGACTGATGTGAACACTCACTCGCGTCGATATCGTATAGGACTTTTCATCGATTGTCATTTGTTTCGAGCTTCTGTCAAATGTTGTATAATCTGTGTATAATATTAATATACACGGATTATACGAAATATGACAGAAGCTCGAAACAAATGACTGTGAATGAAAAGCCCTATTTCCGGCAATATTTCCGACAGCGGCATTAGCAGTGGCAAAGGCTGAGTATAAATCCGGCATAATATTTTGCAACAACCTATATATTTTATGGGACCTCTCATTACATGTCCGAAATACTCCAGCTTTCTCTGCTTGATGCTTTTTATAATCTCAACATAGCCTGGTAAGACAAAATATTTGTTGGCCCCATCGGACCAATGTGGCATGCTGTGAAGCAACATCATTGCTGGTCCTTTAACCTTCCGATGACCAACCTTTTTTTGTTACACGGATGACCAAGGGGGGCAAAATGACCCCGGGTCAAAAATGTCAAAAATAACAATTAACAAAAAAATGAAGTTTTTTTTTTATTTTTTATTTTTTTTTATGGCATGGACTTTATGTCATTCAGCCAGTCACAACATGAGTATTAGTGTCATGTGTAGTGTGTATGTTGAGTAAGTGTCTTGTTACTTTGCAAAGTCGACGTCATTAGCGTAAAACTACTTCGAATTACACATAATAGACGGTATTTTACTAAACATCAACTTCAGAATATATTTTTTATTCGTAAAATATAGGGAATTTTTGAAGGTATACTTCTTTACCGGCGATAAAGGGTGATTTTTTTATATGTTAAAACCTATCAGCCCGGCGCATGCGCATTATAACTTTGTTCTGATTGGATGTTCAAATGACATGTCAAAAATTATCCGATATGGCAGCTGTGGTTTGGAGGTAAAGGTAAAGGTAAACAAATGTATAATATATTAGTTTTATTGTTGTGAGGACAGAAACAAAAAAGTTTATAATATTGTAGTGACTTTTAAATAGTTTTTAAAAGCAACAGGTACGTAATAATTGTTAATGTATCATGGGTATAAACCTACCTATTTGATCTGCCAAAATACATAGTATGTAATACTTTTATTTATATAATTTGATTACCATCAAAATTTCTATCAATATTCACCTAATATATTGTTTTTTTACTCTATGTTTTGTTGTATTTTTTCAATTCTAAATCATTTCAATTCAAAATTAAAATAATTTGATCAATTTTCAAGTTTAATCCGTTTAGTTAGTCGATCTTCGTAAATAATGACACATAGTGTCCATGGCTAAGCGGAGAAGGCGAATGAATTCCAACCGCTCTTATCAGCGCTGGTTCGAGTCCCAATAGAAACTTTCTTTTTTGCTTTTTTTAATACATTTTATGATTGTAAGTATATTTATTATATAATTGTATTTTCAGAAAATACGTATTTAGTTAAAAAAATTTCGACAATTAATGTTCAGACATCATTTGTGGCTTGTTTAATGTGTTTGTGTGTGTTTTATTCTTTTATTATTTTAATTTTTGGCACTGTTCTAATAAAAATGTTTGAGAAGTAGTAAGTATAAATTAGTATAATATTTAAACAAAATATAAATAAAAAGTATATTAATTTCGTTTAAATCATATAATAGAAGTATAACTTCTTACGTGCGTACAAAGTACACACACATTATTTTTTGTTTTGTTTATGCAGAAATACATACAATATATTTGTTTATTATGCAGGTGTTTTATTCCTTGTAACTAAAACGTATCATACATATGTACATGTACTATGTTTATGAGCTTTGTATGTATTTTGAACATATGTTCGATAATCCGAACAATTTGATAATCCGAACTACCCCTGTACCAATTAGTTCGGATTATCGACGCTCTACTGTACTTTTTTAAAAATTCGTGTAAAATACCAGCTTTTCTAATATGTAAAATGACTTTTTCTACTGACAATATTTTTAAAGTTATTCTAAATGTTTTTAAACTACAAAATTTCACAAATTTGGCATTAGGATTTTTGACTATATTAGATAATTTTTTATCGTATTTTATTACATTTTGATAGTATCAGTTTTCTACTTTCATTTGGTATACGCAGAATTGCCCTATCTTTATTATTTCAGAAAATACGTATTTAGTTAAAAAAATTTTCGACAATTAATGTTCAGACATCATTTGTGGCTTGTTTAATGTGTTTGTGTGTGTTTTATTCTTTTATTATTTTAATTTTTGGCACTGTTCTAATAAAAATGTTTGAGAAGTAGTAAGTATAAATTAGTTTAATATTTAAACAAAATATAAATAAAAAGTATATTAATTTCGTTTAAATCATATAATAGAAGTATATTTTCTTACGTGCGTACAAAGTACACACACATTCTTTTTTTTATTTCAAAACATGATATTAAAGTCAAATAAAAAAATAATGAGTTAAAAATTGAAAATACTTTTGAATTTATTAAAGAAAAACATACGTTGGGGTCACAATTTCCCCCGCTTGGTCATCTGAAGGTTAACTCCTTTATTACCTACGTGGCAGTGAACGTGTTAAGAATCCCTTTCTAATTCCTACAATGTTTTCCGTAGTCCACGCCATCTCTCAAATATATTTTGAACTCTTTAAACAATTTTCAAATAGGAAAGGGCATTGAATAATTGAATATTTATATTTTTTGTTTGGACTTTGTTATATGGAAAAACTTTCGATTTCTCTTTTATTAATCATCAAATTATATGCCTTGTGCATATTTACTTTTAATCTAAAGTAAACTATTGATTTGAGCATAGTTCAATTTTCAATCTATTGTCTGGGACATTTATTATCATTTCTGGTATTGGTATTATAATAGAAGGAAAGGTATTGACATCGATTTGAGTTATTGTGGTACCACATTTCTTAACTGATTTTAATTGCCTTTCATTAATTTTTATAATTTTCTTAAAATTCAGTTTGACGTTCCAGAAAACATGACAACTAACGGGTATGTATGAATTTCTCTATTTTAATTCATTTTTAATCACGTGTTAAAAGGGTCAAAAGGTCTTGCAGCGATTAATTCTTATCTCATATGTTATGGGTAATTAACGTAAACCAAATGATACGGAAATACACCAGGAAACTCATTATCTGTAATATACTTATCTTTTTTAAATTTTGTGGAAAGTTACACATTTTATGCTAAACAGAATTATTCATTATTCATACAGGTGTTTTACATAACCTTAAAATACCTGTGTAACGATCGGGAAAAATAACGAGGCTTCAAAATGCTTTCAGTTTCAGCTTCAGCAGACTTAAAATGACTCTGTTTGGCAAAACGTTGTCAATAGTTTTAAAAAATGTCTCGGTCGTTTACAAAAAAGCTCCGAAAAATGCATCTTTTTATTTTACATTAAGGTATGTTGTAGTCTTTTATGCTTATGCTTTTCGTGCTTGGTGTAAGAGGTTCGAATTTTGGTGAAAAATATAACAATGTGCTAAATTAAATTTAAAAACCAGAATTAAAAATTCAAAAATTATAACCTCAAAAATGTAGGGCAGCTTTTGTTTTGCAGATTTTTTTCCTGTCTTTCCTATTCCTCCTGTTAGTATTCTTTTAGTTAGTCTCGTGATTGGTATCCTTTGAATATGTCCTAACCATCTCAGTAGGTATACCAAGGATTTCCACATTTTTCACTGTATTCCTTCACTCAACAGTTCTTCCTGTTTTGCCAGTCACCTTCCTGCAGATTTCTTCTTTCCATTGCTTCGTCCACTTCATCTCTGAAAGATCTTTGGGGTCTGCCTCTTTTCGTTCTTCCTATCGAGCTCCACTCTGTTATTCTATTTGCTCACTCTGCTATTCTGACACGTCCATACCAGGTTAATCTATTCTGTTCAGTGTAGTCTCTTATATCTGAGTTCATTCCCACTCTTTTCTTAATCTGTATGTTACTTACTGTATCTCTTCTTATTACTCTACAGCTTCTCCTTAGGAATTACCTCTCTGTTGCTCTTATTGTGTTTTTGGTTTTCTTATGTATTGTCCAATTTTCACACCCATAAGTGAGAATAAGGTGTTATATAATCTTCTTTCTGTTGTTATGCTGATGTTCTTATCCCACAGTACCAGGTTCAATTTTTGTATGCAGTCTTTTGTTTGTCCTAGTCTATTTTTTATATGTTCTTCTGTTGTTTCTTTGTTTTATATTATGAAATATAAATACAGTAGGAAAAATGAAAGAATACCCATGAACGAACATATAAAACACGCTGTATTTTCCTGTCACCGTATCACACAAAAAATTGGCCAGCGCAAGTACATGTAATAATTATTGTTACATATACTTGCACTGGACAATTTTCTTTGTGACACGGTGACAGGAAAATACAGCGTGCTTTATATGTTCGTTCATGGGTATTCTTTCATTTTTCTGACTGTACATACTTGTACAGTAAAACCTCGATAGAACGGACATCTATTTAACGGACTTCTTTCAAAAAAAGTTTGAACATAAAAAAAAATTAGAAAAATCGAATTCGTCAATAAAAATCAGCAAGGAGAGGATCAAAAATTGGTTCCCTTTTAAGAATTTGTATCTGCAGTAAGAAAATTTTAAGAGAAGAAACTGGGAATACCGCCGGAAGAGGTGAAAGGTTTATTGATTGTAGATAACGTTCCCTCTGAAAATATTCTACGTTCAGAAGAAGGCAACTTTAACCTATATTTTTTAATGTACTTTTTTTGTTCAAAAAATCAAAAAAAAAATACAACACCGCTTATTCAACTCATGGATCAGGGAGTAATTTTGGCAACCAAACGAAGATAATGCTGACAGTTTTTAGATGAAGTAATGGTTGTATTACATGATGAAGATAAAGCAGATGATACAAGAGAGCAGCATAATTTTAGAGAAGTGATTATAAAAAAACAGCAAACTTCAAAAGGGCAAACAAAACTTGATTCCATTTTCAAAGCAGGATTACCGAAAGCAAGCGCATCAATATCAAACAGCAAACGTCACTCCACGAATAAGACAATTAAATACAACTTGTTTGTGTTTTGTCTTTTTTATTTATATAAGTACAGTGCACATATTGTCAAAAAAATTTTTGATTTATTTTAAGCCTATTTTTATATAACAGACTTTCGGCTTTAACGGACACCCTGTCCCCCCCCAATTAGTCAGTTATATCGAGGTTTTACTGTACTCTGTTCCTTTGATTTCTCTACCTTTGTCTATTTCCAACTGTTTAATTCTGTATTCCCAGTTGTTAGGTATTCAGTTTTCTTTAGGTTTATTTTCATTCAGTCTTTGTGATTTTATAATCCCTATGATTTTCAGTTCTCCATACATCTTCTCTAGTTATATAGTCATTTTATCCACATTCCATTTCGTAGCTTTCAGCTTTCCTCCAAATATTTTCCTGAGGACTTTCCTTTCCCACACTTAGAACATGACTTGTTCAGATTTTTTCATTAACATATTTCACTGGCATATAATGCTATAGGTTTTATCACTGTCTTGTATATTCTTATCTTAGTCCTACTAGATACATTTTTACTTCTTCATAAGTTCTTTAGAGCAATTAGAACTTCTTTAGAACATTGATTACCAGTAATAGTTCTTGCTTGGATTTCTTCTCTCTCTCTCTCCCTCTCATATGACCCTACAGTCCAAGTCAGGCCCTGGCCTTTCCCAGCATCCTCCTCCAAGTATCTCACCTGGCTGCTCTCTTCCAGTTACCCACCCTCAATATCTCTTTAGCATCAGTTCTCACTTCGTCTATCCACCTCTTCCTTGATTGTTCTACTGACTGACGTCTCACCATAGTTCTGCTAAGGATTCTACTAGGTGCTCTGTCATCATCCGTTCTTATAAGAATAGATCTGCCTATCGCTCTTAGACTATAATATTTGACAAATATGATAAGGCATATTCAATTTTGACGATATACAGAAACAAATTATTGTTGGCACATGACACTACTCCAAGAAATTAACACACCACCTTAAAATTGGGTAATTTTTGATGTCTCGAATTTCCTAAACCTGTTGTCCGATTTAAGTGAATTTTTAATATGTTAGAGCCTTATTCTTGAACAATATTGCTGTAATAATATTGTTGTTAAACAGGTAAATTGTCATTGTATACCGGATGTGCCAATCAAACTGTGTTTTTTCTCAAAGTTCATCACATTCTGTGGAATATTCTAGCATTTATAAAATACTGAAATTAAAACCCAACTATAGCCTCAGTCAGATATTCTTAACATTCTGATTTTTGATTCAGTCGCTTAATGTTGGTTAATAAAAAACTTAGGTACTTTAACAACTAGCCAAGATTTTGATTAATACAGATTGTGCGACAAACTTTGAGGGTAATTCTGCATGAAAAAGAAATGGCAGTTTGCTTTATAAACGAGTGTCCGCAAATGCTTTGGTTCGGAGATACGGGGTGTTGAAATTTTTCTTACAAACTGATGATTTATTTATTGCGCATTTTTTGACACAATTTAGAATTTTATATTCACCATTTTCGTTCATACGGGTAATATGACCCATATGCGCGCCAATGTAGAATATAAAAATTTTAATTCTATGTCAAGAAATGCGCAATAACTATCCCTTAAAATATACCAAATTTCATCTGCATATCTGAACCGGTTTTAGAGCAATAAATAAATCGTCAGTTTGTAAGAAAAATTTCAACATCCCGTATCTTGGAAACAAAGCATTTGCGGACATATATTTATAAAGCAAACTGTCATTATTTTTTCATGTAGAATTACCCCTTAAAGTTTCTCGCACTTATTTAGAAACAACCCGTATTGATGAAGAACATGGCTATTTAAAGTACCTAACTTTTTTTATTATCCAACTTAAGCGAATTAATAAAAAAAAAAAGAATGTTAAGAAAACCTGAGGCTATAGTTGGGTTTTAATTTCAGTATTTTATAAATGCTAGAATATTCCATAGGGTGTGGTGAACTTTGAGAAAAAACACAGCTTGATTGGTACACACGGTATACAATGACAATTTACCCGTTTAGCAACATTATTATTACAGCGATATTATTAAAGAATAAGGCTATAACATATTAAAAAATCACTTAAATCGGACAACAGGTTTAGGAAATTCGAGACATCAAAAATGACCCATTTTTAAGGTGGTGTGTTAATTTCTTGGAGTACCTAGTGTATAAAACAGAAAGTATGATTAAGGATGTAAAAAATGGTTGTAGTAATGCATAAAATAATTTATTTTTACAATTTTATTACTAAAGCATCTTCATAATAACCCTCTGTCCTGGTAAATCTTACAGACAGATGAATGCTTCTGAAGTCAACAACGCCAAAGTAGAAATCTTTGTATTTTTTCAAAATGTCTTCTGCATCAAAGCTTTCGTGTTTTTCCTGAGGCTTCCTGTATCTAGAATTCATAATTGTAACATGTAACTTCACTCTATCATATTGTCTCTTGGCCAATCCAGACATTGCAAAATAATCTGCTACGTTATTGGCAATATATTGCAAGTTTTGGAACTGGACTTGATCATCCATCTCTACATTTCCATATAACACATTTACAGAAGTAGGATCATCATTCATGATTTCAATACCTTCCATGTGTATGCTGGATGTCCTATTTTTGGGGAACGCTTTGGATATGATTTCTTCGTAACAATTCCTCAACACTTTTTTGGCTAACAATAAAACACTGAAAACGTTTGTTTTCTATACTTCCACAAAATTTATTATTACTAAATGACTACAGCCAGCTGTTTCGGCAGAGTGCCTTTCTCAAGTGATATAGTTTACAATGTGTTTGCCTTTTTAAGTCTTCAACTGATGAGGTTGAGGAGTGGGGAGCTGTTTGTCTCGAGTTGGTCATTCAGAATTATATCTGTATTTTTCAGTTTATTAATTTCCATAGATTCTAAAAAAGATAGCTTAAGGCCTTTATTTTGAATATGTAGAATTTGAAACTCTTCATTGAAAGAATGATTATGATCTAGAAGGTGAAGTGCGTATGTAGAAGTGTCTGTTTTTCTATTGTTGAATGCCCTTTTGTGTTCTGCTATAGTTTGTCAAAAGTTCTGCCAGTTTGACCGATGTACGTTTTCGGACAGTCACCACAAGTTAGTTTGTACACACCACTCTGTAGTTGCTTTCTCTTTCGGCTTTTATTGTTCTTAATATATTTGCTTAAGTTATTGTTAGTTCTGAAAGCTGGTGTTATTCCTTTCTTTTTTATGTATCTGGCTATTTTTGTTGTTATCTTGCCAGTATATGTGAGAGAGCAGAAGGTACTGGGTTCTTTCTGTGTTGGTGGATACACTAGTTTCAGGGTTTTCTTATGGAGTTTTTGGTTTAAAATTTTGTTAACTGTTTGTTCGTTATAGCCGTTGTTTACTGCTATTTGTTTAATGATGTTTAGTTCTATCTCGAAGTTATTTTTTGTCATGGGAATTTCTGTCAGTCTATGTATCATGCTATGGTAGGCTGCTAACTTGTGTTGTGTAGGATGGGATGATAATTTGTGTATAGTTGTGTCAGTATGGGTAGGTTTATGATATACGGAGAACTCATGTTTGTTAGTATAATAAGTTGCAAGTTATAATAAATTTTGTGGAAGTATAGAAAACGAACGTTTTCAGTGTTTTATTGTTAGATAAAATGAACTTCCATCAAGTAACGGTCGAATCCATCAACTTTTTTGGCTGTTGTTATTTCTTCATCGTCTAATAAAGTTACAGTGCTTATAGTGAGATGCAGTTTGTCTGAACTTAAGAAAATTGAATCTGAAATTCCCCTAGCAGGATCTTTGAGTATATTTCCTTTGAATTTAAGTATTTTTGCTTTTACGGAATCAGACACCATAGGAATCGATACAAAATGGCTTATTGGCAGCTTCTCTTTTCTCTGATTTACAATAAAAGAGATCTGAGTTCTAGCTGACGCTACTTTCCGCTCTTGTTCTCCCATAATTTTGACATTTCCTTTTTCATTGGGTCTCGGTACTTTGATCTGTGTGTTTGTGCTTCTCTCCAAGCTTTTCAGTCTAGATGCTTTTGCTCCAATAATGTATGGTAACAAACTAGAAGGAACATAGAAAGAAGTTACGTATTTTCCTGATTGGTTCAAGGTTATCTCATAATCGTTTTCCATATCTTGGCAATCTACTAAGCCAGTGTCGTTGTTTTCGTATGGGCGGAGGGGGCTGGCGCAAAACCCTCGTTCTGGAAATGATCGTATGTATACACAACGGTGGTAGCTCATCGGTAGAGCATTCGCCTACGGATCGAGAGGTCCCCCGTTCAAATCCGGACAAAGTCATATTTTATTTTCTTTTTTTAAATTTTTGGGTATTCTTTTAGTTCTTTCTAAAATTAGTTTAATATTTAAATACAATACAAAAAAACTGTTTAAAGTAGATAGGAATATTGATTTCGTTGAAATCATAATATGAAGTGAGATTATATTATAATAGAAGTATGTATAACTTCTTACGTGCGTACAAAGTACACACACATTCTTTTTTTTTTTAATGATGCAGCTGATACAATTTATGTAGCTAATTTTATGAAAAGACCTTGGAAAAATATAACACTCAGAACTTAAGGACAGCCCAAAATAGAAACAACATATCGCTGGAACATATATAAGACAGAAAGTATTATTAAGGATGTAAAAAATAGTCCTGGTAATGCATAAAATAATTTATTTTTACAATTTTATTACTAAAGCATCTTCATAATAACCCTCTGTTCTAGTAAATCTTACAGACAGATGAATACTTCTGAACTCAACAACGCCAAAGTAGAAATCTTTGTATTTTTTCAAAATGTCTTCTGCATCAAAACTTTCTTGTTTTTCCTCAGGCTTCCTGTATCTAGAATTCATAATTGTAACATGTAACTTCACTCTATCATATTGTCTCTTGGCCAATCCAGACATAGCAAAATAATCCGCTACGTTATTGGCAATATATTGCAAGTTTTGGAACTGGACTTGATCATCCATCTCTACGTTTCCATATAACACATTTACGGAACTAGGATCATCATTCATGATTTCAATCCCTTTCATGTGTATGCTGTATGTCCTATTTTTTGGGAATGCTTTGGATATGATTTCTTCATAGCAATTCCTCAACACTTTTTTGGCTGTTGTTATTTCTTCATCGTCTAATAAAGTTAGAGTGCTTATAGTGAGATGCAGTTTTTCCGAACTTAAAAAAATTGAATCTGAAATTCCCCTAGCAGGATCTTTGAGTATGTTCTCTTTGAATTCAAGTATTTTTGCTTTTACGGAATCAGACACCATAGGAATCGATACAAAATGGCTTATAGGCAGCTTCTCTTTTCTCTGATTTACAATCAAGGAGATCTGAGTTCTAGCTGAGGCTACTTTCCGCTCTTGCTCTCCCATAATTTTGACATTTCCTTTTTCGTTGGGTCTCGGTACCTTGATCTGTGTGTTTGTGCTTCTCTCCAGGCTTTTCAGTCTAGATGCTTTTGCTCCAATAATGTATGGTAACAAACTAGAAGGAACATAGAAAGAAGTTACGTATTTTCCTGATTGGTTCAAGGTTATTTCGTAATCGTTTTCCATATCTTGGCAATCTAGTAAACCAGTGTCGTTGTCTTCGTATGGACGGAGGGGGGCTGGCGCAAAACCCTCGTTCTGTTTGCATGCTAGGGACGACATCCAGTATGTGGAATTGCCGAAGTTGATAGGGGTTACGTTAAGTTGCAGGGGCCCCTTTTCAGTGAAAAAGTCCGGGAAATCTCGTCTTGTCGTTTCTTGGTACATCTGAAAATATAAAGTCTAATTTACTTACTATACGATTTTTTTAATACAAGCGAAAATCAATTGAAATTCTCAGTGGGGTTAGACGAAAAGATGGATGTTCACAAAGAACAACAGATGCTTAAAATGTCTAAGCCCAACACTGTGGGGCTTATGACATTTTCAGAAAATTATCAAAATTGAAGACACCTATAATAAAAAATAGAGGGATAAATATAAAATAACAGCAAAGATAGTTGAAGACTTCTACAAAACATTGTACAGCTCGCAAAGGTATCCAAATGAACCAACAAAAGAGAACATCAAAAGAAAAATAAAGAATGTGGGCTCAGAGAAACTGCCAAATATAGAGGGATTCGAAATAGAAAGTGTTTTAAAAGAGCTATAACATAATAAAGCTCTAGGATACGAGGGTATAATTGCCGAAATTTTGAAAACAGCAAGACAGTAACAATCCCAAGACTAACAATCCCAAGACTAACAGAGCTATTTAATATATTTTCCCCTATTACGACTTTCGTTTTTGTTATTTCTTATCTAGGTTTATAAACTTCTTCTCAATATTTGGTACCAACAACACTATAGACCAATAACACTACTGAACACCATGTATAAACTGCTTACAAAAATTATAACAAACAGATTAACAGGAAAGCTAGACGGATACCAATCTCGAGATCAAGCTGGATTCAGAAAGGGATACAGCACAACAGACTACTTGCTAACAATGAAAATACTCATTGAACGCGTTAATGAGTACAGAATACCGCTATATATTGCTTTTATGGATTTTGAAAAGGCCTTTGACAGGATTGAGCAGTGAGCCATACATCCTCGTTAATAAATGGAGGGATCGACTATCGATACACAGAAATATTGAAAAACATTTAAGAAAAAGCAACAATCACAGTAAAACGTCCACACCAAATAACCAATAAAAATAAATAGAGGAATTAGGCAAGGGGACACAATATCCCCAAAATTATTTACACAAGCACTAGAAGATGTATTCAGAAAACTTGAATGACAAAACAGAGGAACCAACATCAATGGACAACTGCTGAATTACCTGAGATATGCGGATGACATAGCGGTGACAATATGAAAGTCCTTAACGAAATGATGAAACAATAGGGAACTTGCACATTTTTTTCTTATTAGATAATAATGTTCAGTTTTGTTTAAAAATGAGATTTCCAAAATTGCACGCTTCAAAAACTCATAATAACTTAGAAATACATATTTAAAGTCTTCAGCGGTATAAAATAGTTCAAACGGCACGTGACGTCACATAGTTTTGCATTAGTTTTTATTATGGTTATATTTCGCTGTGTCTAGGTACACGCTAACGGGTACGCAAATAAAAAAGTTAGGTAGACGCGAATTAAACTTCATCAAGCCAGTGACGTCATTATTTAGCTTGCGCAGTGACTATATATTTTGGTACATGCTATTTTGATATGTTTAGTGTTTGTTTGATGGAAACATATTTGTTAAGGGAAGGGAAGCAGAACTATTCAGATGTTTCAAACTTAATTATAATAAATCAATGTGTATATATTTAGCTTAGCAAAATAATTATATGTATTTAGTTGACATGACATGTAGGTACAAAATATTGTTAAAATAATTTTTATACGTAAGTGAATTATTATAATCAACTATTCTAAATGCAAAATAAGCCACAATTTAACTAAAAAAATTATTTTATTAACGTTTCGACGTCAAAATCGGATGTCATTGTCAAAATACAAAAATTAGTCAGATTAAATAAATTATTAAAAAAAAATTTTTACTAAGCAACAACATTTTTGTAATTTAATAATATTTTGTATTTTGACAACGACATCCGGTTTAGAAGTCGAAACGTTAATAAAATCAATTTTTTAGTTAAATTGTGACTTAATTCCTATTTAGAATAGTTGATTACAAAAATGCCACAAGGATAATAGCTTCAAAACAAGTTAATTATTATTTTTTACGGTAATACTATTTCATTTATAACTAAAAAAAATATATATATATTAATTTATAGTCCCTTATCTTTTGCGTACTGTTTTAAAATGTTCTTAAACTCATTAAAAGAACTAAATAATTGTCCGCACTCCGTAGTTAATTTAAAAACAAACACTAAACAAATAAAAAATAAGAAATCACTGACAACTTTTTTATTTGCGTACACGTTAGCGTATACCTAGACACAACCTTATATTTAGGTATATTCTTCTTCTCATTCTTTAGTTTATTGGCCTCCACCTACTTGGGTATTTGGCAAGCTCATCGTCGTGGAATAAGTCAAAAATATTTATATTCTAATGACATTTATCGTATGTCATTGTAATAATATATACCAGTTTGTTAAAATTGTAGTTTTATACTGTTTTTGAAGGAAAGGAACGAAGGTTTACTATTGAAAATAAAACCATTTTGTAAAAGTACAAATTTTCTATGAATAGGTCAAACGATCAAAAACACTTGTAACGTCACATAAATGTATTTTCTACTGACGTTTATAACGTCTAATTTAAAATTCTGTTTACTTTATTGGAAAAATGTAAATGTAAAACCAAGTGACGTCACGATGCGTTTTGGACCACCTGTTTTAATTTGAATTTTTAATCGTCTTTAGGGGCCAAACGAAAGACAAACAAAACTTTTTTATCTTTGATACATGTTTTAAATTATGTTCTATTGTGATTTATAACATTTTTTCCGAATTTAAAAATTTATGCAAGTTCCCTATTGGACAAGGAGGCAAACGAGATAGGTCTAAAATGAACTACACAAAAACTAAATATATTTATGACAAATGTAGAAGAGTACAAAGAAACAATGTAAATAGGAACAAGTACAATACAGAAAGTCAAGGAGTACATATACCTAGGGCAAATAATGAAACTGAGTAAAGAAAATCAAATAGCAGAAATAAAAAGGAGAATAAGACTCACATGGGGTGACATTCGGAAAAATGAACTGTATCCTGAAAAACCAGAAATATACCCAATACCTCCGCACAAAAGTATATGATCAATGTGTTCTACCAGTACTTACATATGGAGTACAGACATGGACCTTCACAAAGGAAAATACGGAAAAGATGGCCAAGACTCAAAGGGCAATGGAAAGGCAGATGCTGGGTATCAAGCTAAGTGATAGAAAGAAAAATACATGGATCAGAAATAAAACTAAAGTGAAAGACGTAAACAAACATGCAGCTACTCTCAAATGAAAATTTGCAGGACACATCAGCAGACAAAGAGATGAAAGATGGAATGAAGCGATAACCCACTGGAGACCTTGGGACCATAAAAGAGGAAAGGGCAGACCACAGATGAGATGGTCGGATGAACTAAAAAGATACGCAGGGGAAAGATGGACAGGATTAGCACTGAACCGAGAAGAGTGGAAAAATAAGGGGGAGGCCTACGTGCAACTTTGGACAAATGAAGGGCAATAGATAGAATATTTGGTACTTAAATATCTATACGACAGTACCACAACGTCTATGCATTTGACTTCACCAACGTCAATAACCTTTCTATCATTGTATCACTTGTCCTTTAAATTTAGAAAACAATTTAAATCAAATTAAAAATATGATGCAAACTTAAACGTCATTTGATAAAACTAATATTGTCAATGCCTAACATACGTATTGTCTTAAAAATACCAAAAGTTACGGGGCCGACCGATAAGAAAAATTTCCAATGTTTTTACATCGTGTTTGCTTAAACTATGTAATGAATTGCATCAGTTATTTTTAGGAAGATAATATGTTTTCTTTATTTCTACAATTAGCTGTAAATTACGAGACCAATTTGTGGAATTGTCTTACAAATAATCTGTTGCACTTGGTGCAATGATAACCAATTTTGTTGTTACGATGCTACATTATGTAATTAGAACAATATAGATTAAGTGATGTAGGGAATTTCCATTGTTTAGTTGCATATCAACCACGAAAACTGATCTATTCCGAAAGAAAAACAATAAATGAAAAATTTAAAACATGATTTAAGAGATACCTACTAACAAGACTGGATGACCGATGACATATTTATGGGGAACAGAAAGATCATTAAAACTGTAGACAAAACAAGATAATGGTAGGGGAGCCCAAGCGGGGATTTTTGCAGTTACTCGAGCGCGTCAGATTATTATATGGGAAGAAACCTGGTACCTTATAGATGTACCTCTACCATATATTCGCTCTAAACACAGGGGCGTTCGTTAAGGGTGGGCCGAAAAAAAAATCTATCCTTAGAAAAACTCGAAATCGTCAGATTAAGATAAGGTACTAAGTTAAGTACATGCAAAACAGTGTATATTTCAAAAATCTGACGATTTGGGCGGGGCGTAAGGAAATAAGTGAGTAACAAAGTTTCACAAGAAAAAAGCCAAAATTTCGCGAAATGAACGATAGATCTAAAAACTAAAAAATTCGTGCTCAATATTTGTCAAAAATCTATCGAATGATAACAAAGACGACTCCACACCAAGAGGGGTGGGGGGTAAATTTAAAATTTTAAATACGAATCCCGCGATATTTCGCGAAATGAACATCAGATCGAAAAACTGAAAAGTACACTTATTCAATCTATTTGAAAAATCTATCGAATGGCACCAAACACGAACCCCTACGGAGGTGGGCTGGGGGGTTACTTTAAAATTTTAAATAGAAGTCTCCATTTGTTATTGCAGATTCGGATTCCTTACGTAAAAATAAGTAACTTTTATTTGAAACATTTTTTCGAATTTTGGATAAATGGCGCTATAATCGGAAAAAACCATTGTTGGAAATGGAAAATTAAATTAAAAAATGAGTAGTCCCCACTAAAATGGAAAATTTTACTTAACTTTTTGGTTTTAGAACCTACTCTTCACAACCCAATAGGTCTCCAAAGCGCTCGAGTGACTGCACATTTAGCATACTTTCCTCCCCTACTATAAGGTTATGTCAAGATACTTAGAGAAATACAAAAGAAAATAAGGAAAACAAAGAACATTGATTGAACGAGAAATGTCGTGTATGTAATAGAAAATCTACAAGCATTACATGACTTGTTAAACAGACATAGGAAGATTAGAGAAATCATCCGAAGATGCAGACGCAGACAGGGGAAATAAACTAATTGACGGAAATGGACAGATAGCAGCCGAGACATAGAGACAACGAAACAAAAATACGGAACACGGGAAAAATATATTATAGAAGACCTCTTTCAAGATAAAAGACTCGGTCCAAAAATATTAGAATAACCAGGCGGTGTACCAATGATAATAAATGAAGAGGTACTAATATGCGCTCAAGAATATGAAAAACTAACAGGCTCTTTGTCCGGACGAAATAGTAGATTCGAAAGCAAGAAAATCGACTAAAATTAATAAAAAGCAAGTCAAAGATAATGGTAGTAGACAGATTTCGCATTGAACGACTAAGTACCCTTTCAGACTAAGACATTGGTGTCTGACTTCTTCTTCTTCTTCTT